>NC_064451.1:1092404-1431107 GCF_023343835.1 Lagopus muta
AAACGGTGGAAGTGCTGGACACTGACTACAAGAGCTATGCAGTGATCTTTGCAACTAGAGTGAAGGATGGGAGGACTTTGCACATGATGAGGCTCTACAGTGCGTAGCCAAGCTGGGGCTGTGGGCATGAGGGGCAAGGGGAGGATGGGACATGGAGACACCTTGTGCTGCAACTGCCCACCGTTCTAGTTTGATGGATCAAGGCAGTGGAAGGGGAAGGGGAAGGAGCAGCATTTTGGGGCTGGGTCTCGGGTTTCTGCACTGTGCCAGGTATCCGTGGCCTCAGTAAGTCATTTGGTGAAACGAAGCTAAGAGCTGCAAGGAGTGGTCAGAAAGGGTGGGGGTGGGATCCTGGAGACACCGGGCTGCCCAGGGACCCTGGTGCCAGGGCGTCCATCGCCTGTCCCACCAGCCAGCAGCTAACTCCTTCCTTCAGGCAGAAGCCGTGAGGTGAGCCCCGCAGTCGCAGCGACCTTCAGGAAGCTTGCTAGGGAGCGCAGCTACACGGACGAGATGGTCACCATGCTGCCCAGCCAGGGTGAGTGAGGCCAAGTGCTGTGTTCAGAGCCACCTGGCTGGCTCAGTCCTCACGGGGAGCCTGAGTGGGCTGGCAGGGACTGGTTGGTGGTGTGGGCAGCCAGGAGGGGCTTGGCACGCGGTGACTTCTGTCTCGCTCGTGTTCCTGGATTGTCTGCCCCCTGCTGTGGGTGCTAAATGGGACTGGCAAGACCAAAGCCCTGCTCTCAGCCTTTCTCTTTATTTTCACAGACGAATGCAGCGTTGATGAAGTGTAGGTAAGTTGCTGCAGTGCAGTGCAGTATTTGCAGTGTATCCTCACCTGAAAATTTCCCCCTTGGTACCCGAACACGGGGCCACCATGAGTTCCTCAAATTACTCCGGGGGCTGAGTTGTTTGAAGATGTGCTGGAGCACACATCCGGGTAGGATGGATTCTTCCCTGCAGTGGGGAGCACAGGGATGCAGTGGAGGTACAGCTGCCTGATGGTGGGCAGCAACACCTGAATCAAATCCTGCTCAGTGGAGAAATGACTGCTGAGTTCATCCAATGGCAAGGGCCAGGACTGGATCTTGCCGAAGGGACTGCAATGAAATGAACCAGTAAAGCTGGCAAATCGGGGTTGGTGTCTCACCATGCAAAACATGCTGGCTGTCAGCCCACTGGGCAGCCCTGGCATTCATTTCCCCCCCACAGCAGTGCACATTTAGTTGTAAGGGGAGACCAGAAACTCATCCCTGGCATGGCTGAAGCCCAGAGAGCAGAGGAAGGCCCTGCCCGCTCCGCTGGCCTCCCACCTCCAATACTCAGCACACCTCTCCTGGCTGTTCTCCACAGGATGGCTGATGAATGCTTCTTCCTAAAAGAACAAGACTAATGTGCCAAAGCTCCAGGCTGCTGCTCTGCCCCCCTATCATGGCTCTGAGGCATCTCCCGCTTCACCAGCACACGGTCCCTCCTTTTTGCCCAAATAAACAGAAACTTTCCCGACAGCCTGGTGTAACCGTCTGGGCAGAATCTGCGGGGTCTGGGCAGGTGCTGCCGCCTGCTGTCCTCCTGGGGTTTGCGGACGGAAGGAAAACAACCGCGCTGGTCCTGCAGTGAGCTCACCCCGGCGGATCTGCCTCCCTGCTGCTCTCTGCTGGCAAGGACATTGGCACGGTCCGTCCCAGCGCTGAGCTCATCGGGATTTTCCCAGCTGCTCCTTCCCCATCACAGGCACTGGGAAAGTATGCTTGAGAAATTTCCCCTCCCGGTCTTGGCACTGAGCGTAGTGGGAGCTGGACACATCCCGACAGTGGTTGGGCAGGGGAACCCACTGGGAATTCCAGAGCCAGCATCTCTTCCTCCTTCCTTGGGAAGAAGCCCAGTGCTTCCAGCAGGAATTTGTCCTGCTGCTCAACCTGGACAGCTCAGGAACAGCTCAGAACCTGCAGTGCTCCCGAGAATGCTGGGCCCACACGTGGCTTTACCTCGAGGCTTGTTTTCGGTACGCTTGTTGATGTGGGTCACAACATCCTGCTGCCAGTAACGCCCTCTTCTAAGAGCTCTCTATGACAGGGAGTCCCAGTGCCTCCACACTGTGTTCCAGCCAAATATTTCCTTCTGCCATGTGTGGGCATCACCCAGCCCGGCGGCAGTGAAATCGTTCCTCCCTGCCACTTGCATTTCCCACTCCTGTTGCCCATCTGCTTTCTCCCCATGCCCGACTGGCTGCCCAGACCAATTCTGCACAGCAGTTTCTGCTTCGCCATCATTTCTGACCCATTTCTGCGTGCAGCACCCCTTCCTGCAGAGAGGGGAACGGTCCTTACTGCAGGCCTCACCATCCACACTGAGCATTTCGCTGTAGCTGGCGTTCACCCAAAACCAAGGGAGCTTTCACCACCATGTTCTTGGTAGCCAAGTGCCATCCTGGGAGTCCAGCGCAGGGTGCTGTGGGTCAGGGTGCTGGGTGCCAGGGCACAGCTCCTGCCCTGCCTGGCTGTTGTGCCATGTTGCACTGCACGTCCCCTTGCAGACTGTGCCCTCAGATAGTAGATAGAGGGCAAAGAGGAGCAAGTGGGACAAGAAGAAAGGAGATGATATCTGCAATACTTGAACCTCCCAGCAAGCCTGTCCGGATATCATGGTATAGTCAGTGATTTCCAAGGGACTTTCACCCTGAATTTGTGCAAAAGGTTTCACAGAATCAATCACACAATGGCCAGGGTTGGAAGGGACCTCAAGGATCATGAATCTCCAACCCCCTGCCACCAACCTCCACATTTCACAGCAGCCCAGGCTGCCCAGGGTCCCATCCAACCTGGCCTTGAACACCTCCAGGGATGGATGGGGCACCACAGCCTCTCTGGGCAGCTGTTCCAGCTCCTCACCACTCTCTCTGTAAAGAACTTCACCCTGACATCCAACCTCAATCTTCCCTCCCTCAACTTCAGACCATTTCCCCTTGTCCTGCTGTTATCTCCCCTTTCCAAGAGCTGACTCCCCTCCTGTCTGTAGGCTCCCTTTAGGTACTGAAAGGCTGCAGTGAGGTCACCCTCCAGCCTTCTTTTCTCCAGGCTGAACAAGCCCAGCTCCCTCGGCCTGTCCTCATAGGGGAGGTGCTGCAGCCCCCTGCTCATCTCTGTGGCTCCTCTGGACCCTCTCCAACAGCTCCCTGTCTTTCTTGTACTGGGGGCTCCAGGCCTGGACGCAGTGCTGCAGATGGGGCCTCACAAGAGCAGAGCAGAGGGGGACGATCACCTCCCTGTCCCTGCTGGCCACCCCTCTTCCGATGCAGCCCAGGATCCCATTTGCTTTCTGAGCTGCAATGCACACTGCTGGCTCACATCCAGTTTTTCACCCACCAGGACCCCCAGGTCCTTCTCTGCAGGGCTGCTCTCACGAATCCTCCCAGTCTGTACAGATGCCTGGAATTCCTCTGGCCCTCTACACTTTGCTGTCTTGAACCTCATTAGATTCACCCAGGCCCACCTTTCAAGTCTGCTGAGGTCGGTTTCCTGGGGCCTTGGCAGCATCCTGCAGAGAGGAGCAGATGGGTGCAGCTGAGCACAACCAGGCACCTAGCTGGTAGGGACGGCTTGCAGGGGAGAGAGCAGAGTGGTGATGGGGCAAGGGAGTCCTTAGCAGCTGGGAGGTGCTGAACTCTTTATTTATTAACTCTTGGAGACTTCGCAGTCAAGGGCTGCAGTGCTTGCCTGTGATACGAGTGATCTTCACACCCTGGAAAACTGATTGCGCTTTTTTCTCTCTCAAGTGAGGATCTTCTTCCCCGTCAGTGGCAAAGTGTCCTCTGCAAGCTTTAAAACCCTTCCAAGATTACGAGATAATGTCCAACATTCCTATCTTGTTGACTCCTCCACAGATTCTGTTTTTGAGGTGTGACTTTCCAGGCAAAAGTTGGATTTTGCCTGCCTTGTGACATAGTTCGTCCGTGCACCAACCATTTCTCCCATTAGTTACATCTCTTGCAAGCACCTGCCTGCTCTGCAAAGTGCACTGACTTCTATGTTGTCACTTCACCGCTGACAACCTCTTCAAAATCCAGCACAGCATTTGCTTCCTGTAGCTTTCTGATGCAAATTAGAGCTACCAAGGATGAGCCAGAGCAGCAGATGACTTGGTACAGTGAGACGTTTGAGTTTCATACTTAGTTTATTTGGACTGGAAATGCCATCTCCTCTGTTTCACTGCTGTCTTGCTCCTCTGTTTTGGCAGGACAGAGCCTCTCAAGTGTTTGTAGAAGGGATCTTCCTGGCTGGGGATCTAACAAAGCTTTTTCTCAGCTAAGGCAGTTGCAGTGGGTTTTTTTTCGCTTTCCCATCTTTTCCTTGAATATTCAACCTGAATCTGACCAGCTCCTGGTCAAACAGATTCCAATGTTCAATTCCTGGTCCTGGAACATTTGAAGAAGAGGCTGTAAGTGCAGATGCTGTCCCTCAAAGAAAGTGGCCAAATTCTGGTGCCTTCATTGCTTGCCTTCTTTTACTGCTGATAAATTTAC
Source organism: Lagopus muta (assembly GCF_023343835.1). Lineage (NCBI taxonomy): Eukaryota > Metazoa > Chordata > Aves > Galliformes > Phasianidae > Lagopus > Lagopus muta. The sequence goes on from NC_064451.1 coordinate 1,096,927, forward strand.
CAGAGCTCAATGTACTGCCTTCTCATGGATGTAACTTCCACAAATTTAAGAGCATCTATCTTATTTTTGATCAGCTTCTTTAAACTGATTCGGTCATTCTGGTTTCCCTTTATAACATTGTTTAGGGTTTGTATTTTCTAATATCAATTTAAGCACTCTGAGTAAAGCTCTGAGCTGGACTTTCTAAACAATCTCTGTGCCATATGTGGTATTTAATCCTCCTGACTTTTTTTTTCTTTTCCATTTAAAAATAGAATGCAACTGTGTTGGAGCATCTCTGTCTCTAAGCACGGCACTGGCTGTCATGAGAACAGCCTTTTGATTTCTGCCCCACGAACCAAGTCCTGCCAGAGGCTCATAGCCTGGACATTCTCAGCCATCCCACGTGTGGGGCCTAAAACCTCTGTGCCATGCCTCATGGGTGCACATCCAACCACCCAGAGCAACCGTGTGTTAGAACCTCGTGGGTGCCCCCCTGGGCATCCCTGCCTGCAGCGGGTGGTACGGTCACTGCAGCAGGAGCTGGATCTCACCATCCATCTTGGATCACGTGGGGTGAGACCATGGGCTTCCCCAGGTGCAGCAGAACGTGGGACCTGGCTCGTGTCAGCCCACCTGAGCCATCCCTCAGCCCATCTGTTGGGATCTGTTCCCCCTGGGGACCTGTGCCAGTGGGCAATAGCTCTGAGCACAGGCACAATCCACCTCAACTCTCCTGGGTCAGGAGTGAGTTACACTTAAATTGCCAATTACTGCCTGTTGACTCCTCTGTGCTGGGTCTGAGCCCCACAGAGGAATAAACAGTTTTTGTTCCCAAGTTTGTGAAGGGGCAAATATAGCTCCTGTCTCCAGGCGCTGCAGTGACACAACAAGCCCCTTAGAGCCTTTTCAGAAGTTGAGGCTGCAGAAGTTCAGAAACTTTAATGACATCAACTGAGACCTGACTGTTCCTGGGGCAGCAAGGTGTCCTTTGGGCCATAACTTCATGAGACACGGGCACTGGGGACACAACAGGCTTTGGGAATTGCTGCTTCCTCCAGAGGTTCTGTTGAAGGCATGTGGCTATTTTCAGCTTGGATCACAACAGGATGTGTTTTAATGCTTTGGCTCTATGACTGGCTGACCCAACGCAGCCAATGGGACATGTCTGGTGGCCTGAAAGCACGAAACAACACGGCTGGGGACTTCCCAAGCTGTCAGCACCAGCATCCCCTGACATGCATGAAGATGTGTGAGTCCTACAGTGCCCAGTAACAGTGACAACGTGCCTCTTGGGCACAGCAAAGCTCTGGGTTGTGCTGGCAGACAGGGCTGCCATTCAGAGAGGCGTCGGTAGCCCACAGAAACAGGAAAGAACGAACCCCTGATGTTCAGCCAAGGCTGCTGCAAATTCTTGCCCCTGGGGAGGTTAACCCCATGCCACAAGGCTGTACAGCCAGAGGGCAACAAGCTGTGCTGCAGGCAGCAGGCAACCAGCGCAGCCTGGTGTGGGCTAACGAAGGGCAGCTCAAGGAGCACTTGTGGAAGTGCCACTGCAGGGAAGGGCCCACGCTGGGGCTGCACAGGGCAGGAAATGCCCTGGCTAACACAGCAAGGATGGGGGAGGGATGAAGAGGGGGGCATTAAGCTGGCCAGGGCCTGCAGTACAGCATGTCTGATGAGAGGCTGAGAGCTGGGCTGGGTTGGCCCTCAGAAGAGAAGGAATCTCTGACTGCTATCTCCAGCTGCCCGAAGGCAGCACAAGGAGAAGGTGCAGGCAGGCCCTGCCTGGGGTGCAGCACGGCGAGGCGAAGGGCACAGACACAAGCTGTAACACGGGAAATCTCTGTCAGACAAAAGGAAACAAACGGTTCTTCATAGTGAAGATGGTCCCACACTGGAGCAGGTCTCCAAAGGGCCCCTGTCCTTGGAGGAGCCCAAACTGAGCAGCAAGTCCTGGCAGAGCCTGGTCTGACAGGACCAGAGGCCCCGAGGACCTTCCAGCAGAAATCCCAGGCCAAGAAATGACACTAATTACCAAGAATCCAGCCAGACACCACTAGCAGAGCACCTAGCACTCAGCGATTATTGGTTAATTACTGGCCATCCGATAATTAGGCTCATGATCAAGACCAGAGGAAAGGCCCACCCCTCACACCTTGCTCCCTGCCCCCCAGCCTTCCAGGCGCAGAGCAGGGAGGACCAAGGCTGCCATGGGGAGGCAGAGGGAGGGAGACTTCAGCTCTAAAATACTTCTGTGGGGGGAAATGGAGGCTGTGCTGGCAGTAGAAGAAAGGCTGAGTCCAAAGGAGCTCCGTGTCATGGAGGGAGTCTCCTGTTTGTGCCCAGCTGCACCATCACTTCCTCACCAGAGGTGGGAATGCTCTCAGGCCCCATTCTGGCCTTTGCAGACTGGTGTGGGGAAAGCCTTCTTCCCAGAGCCCCAAACTGCTCAGAGCTGAGAGGTTTCTGAGCAGCTTCTGGAAGCAGAGAAGCAGTGCAGCTTGCTGGAGCCCCCTAAGTCACTCTTCAATCCAGATCAGCTGTCTAGAGGAAACCAAGGTTATCAAAGAAAGCTATTCTGGGTCACAAAAATGAGGGAAACAAGCTGGAAAAGAGAGCAGGCAGAAAGGCCTAACTGACATATTCCTGGACTCGGGCTCTTTCTCATGGGTGTCTCTGAGACCACAGGGCTGCAGAGCCTGCAGCGCTGCGCCGTCCCACAGCGGGATCAGCACTGAGCGCAGCGGCCAAGATGCTCAGGAAGCTTCAGACCAGCCCCAGTCCCAGCCTCTGGGGGGCTGGCACAGCATCCTCAGGACTCTGCTGCCTTTACTCACTGTGTGCTCCCACAGCATCCCAAACCGCTCTGCCTAAGTGGCTGCGCCTGAGCAATTACGTGCTCTGCTGTAACAGGGGATCCTTTCCCACGTGCCCCCGAGGCGTATATCAAATTCACCCCGCTGTCCCAAACTTCTAGCGCTGCCAGATGCACCTGGTGTGAAGAGAGGAAGCATCATCTCCAGGTAAGCTGTGAGGCACTGGGTCACCTCTGGATGTGTTTAAAAACTGTCTGTATGTGGTGCTCAGGGTCCTGATTTAGCAGAGGGTTGTTAGGGTAGTTTGGTTAGGCTGCGGTTGGATTTGATGATCTTTAAGGTCTTTCCCAACCTGAGCTATTCTGTGATTCTATGATCCTACAATCAGGAGTCCACAGCCAACAAGCTGGGCAAATACTCAACAACAGGACAGCTATAGGGTCAAGGAGGGAAGGAGTTCACCCCACACATGGTCCTGCAAGACCAGAACAGGCAGATATGTGTCCTTGCAGTGCTACTTGGCAGCTTGTTGAGTACCCAGTGGCCTGGGACACGTCCCAAAGTTCACCCATCTGCAGCTTGCCTGCATGTAGCACCAGAGGAACCTTGCCCTATCTGCAAACACTGCTCTGAGCAGGAACAGACACGTTGCTTGCTTGTGTGTTGCTGCATTTGCCATCTGCTCCCAGCCTTGCCATGATGTGGTTCTGCAAACCTACAGAGACCATGGTGTAGGCATGTGCTTCGCGAGGAGAGCTGATCTGCTGCTCTATCTTGAGCTCGCCTGTCTCATATTAGGTTTGATAGCAAATCAAAATCAATTTAATTAGCAGAAAGGCAAACAGACACTTCCAATGACTGCAGATTTAACTGCAAACCCATATAGTTATTAGAAAATGAAACAAAGGTGCCACTTGTATACCATTTGCTCAACAGCTTTGACATTTCCTCTTCCCTCTCAGGGCTGGCAGGGGGCACATGCAACCTGCTCTGGCTCAGCCCTCCTGCTGCCAGCACCCTCCACTGAAGCAACTAGTTCATAGGGAGACTGCAGTCTGGTATGTCCCCAGGTGCAGGGAGGCAGAGAGCCATGGAGTGCAGGGAGGGACTGGAGTGGGTGCTGGGTTTGTCTGTGTGCTGTCTTCCAGGGGAACCAGGCATGTGGTTTTCCACCTCCACATTATTAAACTGACACAAAAGGCTCTGTGGACGCCTACTTACAGTTAGAGCAGTTTTATTCTAAGTAAAGGTAAAAGTTCTAAGTGGTCACAGATTTAGGAACCAGATCCCCTCCTGCCTTTACCCTGGTTCCTTATCCAAGCCTTGGTGCATTAGAACTGAGGTGATTCCTGGGTTCAAGCCGCTTCTGAAACAGTTCAAGCTGCTAGCTGACACAGGTTTGTCTGTGCCAGGTTCACCCACAGCAGCATGCTCTGTGCAGGGCTCTGCTCCCCATGCAGCAGCCTGCTCCCTTTTGGGCTCTGCTTCTCCAGGACGGCTATGTAACGCCATGCCCCCTCCCTTCGCCAGGCTCAGTGCCACAGCACAGCAGCTCCCTCCTGCTGCAGCGGGTCCTCCCTCCCTGTGCACCACCAGCAAGGTCTCACTAACGTTCTTTGGTATTGGTATTTTCCCACACAGATTACAAACTATTCCTGCTGTTGCCAAGGCCAGTTTGGCTTCTCTGCTACACTCACAATTGTCATTACCCCATACTGACTGGACTGTGGGTATCCAGCAGAGTCCCTGTGGGCGCCCTTCTCCTGGTCCCAGAGTTCCTGTGCACAGCCACCAGCACCCCCAGCAATTGGTTTCCTATTTGCAACACATCACAGCCCTTGGTGTTTTGATCTAGAATGCTGTTGCTGGGGCCAGCCTCTCCCCCAGCTCTCCCACGATTCTTCCTGTCGCTCCCTGCTCTTTCACCCCTGCTCCTCCCTGAGTTAACCGAGCTTGGGAGTTGTTTTCTGAGATCTAGGCAACTGATAGCTGTGTCATTCCCACTGCTGGAAAAAAAACAAGTGTCTTACAAAGACTGGACAGCTAGTTTTTCCAGCACAATCTCCCTTTGGAAGATGTACTCCCCTCCTGCAGCCCCCGATGTGCAGCAGACCTCTGAAGACTTTCCTCCCTGTGTGATGCTGCTGCCCCCATGCCTTCGGGTTGTCCTGGTCACCCTGTGCCATAAATTGCCACTGCTCTCCTGGAAAACTGGCTGGGTGTGCTCTGACCTCACGGAGCTGAGAAGCACCCCATGGCTGCCTGTACTTCAACTACATGCCTGAAAAGCGTATATTAATCTCTTAAGACTGCACACAGTTTTCATTATCTCCCTGTACTCCTTCATCTTTCAGTAGAGACTCCTCTTACGGCTTTTTCTTTTCTTTCCTTGCAGGCATTCCACTTGTTCCAAACATTGTCCTCAGGGTACGTATGCTGCTTGCTTGCTTGAATCACAGAATGATTGAAGTTGGAAGGAACCTCTGAAGGTCATCTTGCCCTCCCTCAAGCTTGGGAGGGCGTTTTAGACAGGCTTCACCTTTGGCTTCACAAAGCATCATTCATTTTCTATGTTTGCGTACTTGAATTCCCAAATCTGTCCAGCTGCAATAACTTGCTTTCCTGACTTGTGCATGATCACAGATACAGCCACCATTCTGCTCTTACTGATCTTCCCATTTACACAAAATGACACTGACTCATGCTTACTCTAGCTGAAGTTATTTTCTACAAATAGCTTTTCTATAAGCAGCCTGTTTTTCAGGAACAAGAACAAAAACCCCATCAGATCACTTCATGCTGTGACCTGGTAAAAACGTGTGAGATGACACATCCAAGGGTATTTGGAGTGCCTCTAATAGACCAGTGATTTATAGCCTCCCCCCCTCCAAAGATGTACTCTTCCTGGCAGAATTTCTCTCCTTAGGCTTTGTCCTTGCTGCGGTCTGGCTGAGATCTGAGCACATCTTCCTTCCCCAGGAAGTCTTCTGGATCCAGTGTCTTTCAAGGTGTTGTGCTGTGCTCCCCTTCCCCATCTCCCTTTCTTGCACTCTCCTCCTAGAGTTAGATGATCTTTGAGGTTCCTTCCAACTCCATCCATTCTACGATTCTGTGATTCTCCACTGTCTGCTCTGCTTACAGCAGCTATTTCTCTGACCTCCAGGAATATCTGCTGTTATGGGACACTTCATGTAGAAGTTTGAGCTCCTCCATGTTGGCTTTGCCTGACGCCACAACCATTTATGTTATTTCCTATGGACCATCTGCTCTTCCTGAGCCAGAGATGAGCCTTTTGTTTAGCTGTGCTGTTGTCCCAGCTGCCATCATCTCTACAGGTTCTTCCCTTTCCTCTGTCTCTCCCCTCTGTGGTCGTGCCCTTGTTTACCAGCACATGCCATACTGAGCATGGGGAGTGCACGCCTCTCCGTCAGCCTCCAGTCCCTTCGTGGTTTAAAGCCTGATGTGTCACTTCTCCCATACTGGATCTTGAAAGGCTTCTCCTCTCCTGCTGAATGCCTCCATGCATTGGACGGAGTGCGTTCTTGGAGGTTCCCAGTTCTGCAAGCACCACAGACTTGCTCATGAGACCGAACCCCGGGCTGTCAGCTCCTCCCTCCCTCCCCAGTTATACACCTTCCTCATTTGCTGGGCACCAGCACAGATGTACAGCCCAGCCCTGAATTCCCACATAGCTGATCACATCGCCTACGTGGTGGGCACTGCTTCTGTTTTCCCTTGTTTAACAGTTCCTGGGATCCTTACTGACCACAGTGTGAGATCCCTGCTTTCTGGTGTTACTTGGGCAATGCAGAGTTTTGCCTCACTTAACAGCAGTCCTGTCTTAGCTCAGAAGGTGACATGGGGAGGTGGCTTTGCTGGCTTTTTTTGCTGGTTTGCATGGCTTTGCCATGAGTTCTTCAAGCCATTGCCTGAAGAGCTGGAGCCATTTTGGCCAGGTCTGTCTGTTTTCTACCTAAGCCTGCTGGCAACTCTTGGGGTAAGCGGCCAGAGAGCAGCCCCTGTGCCAGCTGAAAAAGCTCTGGGGCAGTGGGAACACGCAGGGGAATGCATGTGTGGTTCTTGTGGTGTTGACTTGAGAACTGAAACCCCATGGGCTGAGACTCATCACCTGCTCGCAGACTTCTCCCATCTCAGAGCCCTTTGAGCCAGTTGTGAGATCTAAGGATTGCCAGAGATTGTGGCACAGCTTCAGCCCATGACACAGAAGAACAGAGGGATGGAGATGTCCCATGGCAGGGCTGAGCTTTCACCTCCTTCTGCCTGTCCCGCATCTCTTCTTGCTCTCCCCACAGATGAACCCCGAGTCCCTGCAAGGGGGAAATCTCAGCAGCCCCACCTCATTTCTTCTCTTGGGGTTTTCCACCGCCTACAAAACACAAGTGCTCCTCTGCATGGGCTTCTCGCTCATTTACCTGGTGACTGTGCTGGGGAACCTGCTCGTGATGACCCTGGTCTGGCTGGACGCTCACCTGCAGTCCCCCATGTACTACTTCCTGGGCCACCTCTCCTTCCTGGACGTCTGCTACTCCTCTGTCACACTGCCTAAGATCCTCAGAGACTCCTTCTCACCACAGAAGACCATTTCCCTGGTGGGCTGCATCACACAGATCTACTTCTTCCTTTGCTTTGGGGGCTGTGAGTGTGTGCTCCTGGCTGCCATGGCCTACGATAGGTACCTGGCCATCTGCCACCCCCTGCACTACACAGCACTCATGAGCAAGAAGATCTGCCGCTGCCTGGTGGCTGTCTCGTGGTTGAGTGGCTCCCTCTCATCTCTGATCCAGGCCCTCCTCACAGCCCACTTACACTTCTGTGGGTCCAACGTGATCAACCATTTCTTTTGTGAGATCCCCTTCTTGCTGGAGGTGTCCTGCAGCCCTAATGCTCTTCTCAACAAGGCTGTCTCATATGCTTTGGCTGCGACTATTGCCATGGGCTCTTTCCTCCTTACTCTCGCATCATACGTTCCCATCCTCCAGGCCGTGCTGCACAAGGGAGCAGGGAGGCAGAAGGCCTTTGCCACCTGCACCTCCCACCTGACTGTGGTGTCCCTGTTCTTTGGGGCTGGGGCTGTTACATACCTGGTGCCTCAATCCAGCAGCTCCGAGGAGATGGACAAGGTCCTCGCCCTGATGTACGCCATTGTAACCCCCATGCTGAACCCCATCATCTACAGCTTAAGGAACAGCGAGTTCCAGGGGGCCATCAGGAAAGCCCTGTGCAGGGGTATCACTGACATCCCCCATGGGCAGAGCAGCCTCTGTCCTCACCACGCTGCAGGTGACCCAACGTGATGGGGGCAGCTGGGACCCTCAGACCAGTGACAGGCAGAAGGGCTGTGAGCAGACCAGGAGCAGATCCATAACACTGCTATGCCTTGGCCACAGCTTTCCCGATAAATAATTCTGGGAGCTGTTTTCTTAAGAAATAGGTATTGTCCAGGTAAAGAAGTTGTACTGAATGTCCACGCAGTGCCTTTGTTGTGACAGTGCCCTTGGGAAGAGCTGTTTTTTTTTTATTAATCATTTATCTGCAGTGGGGCTTTGTCAGGCTTTCTGGAAGCCTTTTTATTCCTAAGCAAAGCTTTTATTCCTTCACCTCTTTCTGAGGTGAAACAACATGAAGTGCAGCAGTACTGCCGTGCTGTAAGCATCTCCTGCTAAGTGGTGGATAATCTTGTCTGGGCTGGACTTGCAGACACTGCAGAGCCGGATGCTTTTCTCTTAATGCAATAAAATATGGATAAGTAGGGAAACCATTGTCATGGGATTGATCTTTGTAGTTTCAGGAATCAAAGCCAACCCTGGGAACAGACATCTGCTTCTGCATGCAGAACGGTGGTGACAAGGTGGGAGTGGAGGTGGCACCTGAGCATCCCTGGGGACAGCAGATTATTCTGGCTCATGCCATGCTTTCAGAAAGAATGCACGGGGCTTCTGGCATCATACAGAGCTGGGAAAACGTTGTTTGCGGGTCACAGATAAAGGCAATTGAAAAGACACTGCAACTGCATCTCGTGTACAAGAAAATATGCCTACAGGCACAGTGAAACACATCCTTCTTGGACCTCAGCCGAATGCTGAGCTGTGGTGTCTCTGCAAGCAAGACTGGAGATTCCTACTCAGCAGAAATTGTGGGAACTGGTTTTCTGTGAGTAGAGACAGCTCCTCCTCTGGTGGAAAGAAGTGTTTCCCAGCAGGACTTACCCAGCTGAAGTGAGGCTGCTGCACATGCGCCCATAGCGTATCTTTAAGACAGAGCCAATTCGGGAACCCGGATTGCAGGACAGCTACAAAATTGTCAGTATGACAGGAATGGACAAACTGAGCTTGACATAAAGAGCAGAGTCATAGAGATAAAGGAAACATTTCCCTTGTACAAGATTTACCTGCTTTCTCTGTAACAGTGGCCTCAAATGTTGGCTGCGTGCACCCCAGCGCTGTGCAAGACAGTCCACTGGGGTGGGAAGAAAATATTCTTTGTACCACCAATAAATAAAATACTTTAATACCATTTTAAAACATCACCTTTTCTCGTCCTGTTACAGTTTCTATTTTTGATACGTTTTATAATATGCAGTAGCAGTACATGTATGTAATTTATGGTCTTGGTTTCAGCTAGGATTGAATTGTTTATTTGGTGTTTTGTAGGATGTGATTTATCCTGCCAGGATTTACCCTCCAGGACCACAGCAGTCCATTTGGTGCCCAGCGTGGGGCTCAAAGGGTGGAGATAACAGCAGGCCTGACCGGAGCGTGTTAACATGGGCTGTTGTGGTGCTTTGATAATTGCTGGTCACAGTGTTGATTTTTTCCCTATTTATGTACTCTGATGCCATCATGTTGTAAAGGGGTAAAACCCATTGGTGTTTCTGGAGTGACAAGGGGATCCCACGAGCTAACTGTACTGGAGGCCAAAGTGAGCCTAACCAGAAATGAATGGCAGGAGCATCCTGCTGTGATTGGCCCAGAGGCTTCGCACATCCTTGGTACGGATTATCTCAGGAGAGTACTTCAAGGACCCAAAATGGTACCAAAATGGTGGGCTTTCGGACTGCCTTGGAGATGGAGGGCATGAAGCAGCTGTCTGCCTTGCCTGTCTCTCAGAAGACCCTTCTGCTGTGGGGTTGCTAAGAGCAGAAGATCAGCAGATGCCATTGCTACAACAGCGCTGCACCAGTGGCAATGCTGCACTGTCTGGGAACGTCTCATTCCCGTTCATCGGTTGGTTCAACCACTGGAGAACCAAGGAGCGATCAGCACTGGTGCCATACGGCTGGTGAGAAAGTCCGGTGGAGAGTGGAGGCTGACACTGGTATCGTGCCCGAAATGAAGCCTCACCACCGCTGAGTGCTGCTGTGCCAGGCGTGCCAGAGCTGCAGCATGAACCAGAGTCAAAGGCGCAGCGGTGTGCCACAGCTGACATAGCTGGGGTGTTCTTCTCAATGCCTTCGGCAGCAGGGTGCAGGCTGCAGTTGGCTTGTACTTGGGGTGTGCAGTACCTGGAATCAGCTGCTCTAGGGGCGGAAACACATGGGCTGATCCAGACTGCAGTGGAACAGGGGGAAGATCCTGAACACCTGCAGTACATTGGCAAAATCATTGTGTGGGGCAACACAGCAGAAGTTCTTCCCTTCAGAAAGGGAAGAAAATAATTCAAATCCTTCTAAAGGCTGGTTTTGCTGTCAAGCAAAGTAAGGTGAAGTGTCCAGTTTTGGGCCCCTCAGTGCAAGAAGGACATTGAGGCCTGGAGCGGGTTTGAAGAAAGCAACAAAGCTGTGAGGGGTCTGGAACACAGGGCTGATGAGGAGCGGCTGAAGGAGCTGGCAGTGTTCAGTGTGGAGGAGAGGAGGCTCAGGAGGACCTCACTGCTCTCCGTTACTGCCTGAAGGGAGTTGCAGTGAGCCGGGCTTCGGCCTCTTCTCTCGTGTAACCGGTGATAGGACTGGAGGGAACGGCTTCAAGCTGCACCAGGGGAGATTTAGGCTGGATATTAGGAAATACTGCCTGTCTGGAAGAGTGGTCAGGCATTGGAATGGCTGCACAGGGAGGTGGTGGAGTCACCGAGCCTGGAGGTGTTGAAGGAACATTTGGACGTTGTGACGAGGGACGTGGTTTAGTGAGACCTGTTGGTGATGGTGGATGGTTGCACTGGCTGATCCTGTGGGTCTTTTCCAACGTTGGTGATTCTATGATTCTATGACCTGCACAGAAGATCCAGTTCTTTGGAATAAAATGGCAAGATGGACATTGTCAGATCCCCGTGGGTGCAATAAATAAACTGCTATGTCTCCACCAGCTAGCAAAAAGGAAACACAAGCTTTCTTAGGTGTTGTGGGTTTCTGGAGAATGCATATTCTGGATTACAGTCTGATTGTAAATCCTTTCTATCAAGAGACTCGGAAGAATGATTTCATGTGGGGTCCCGAGCAGCAACAGCCTTTGAAGAAGTTAAACAGGAGATAGTTCAGGCAGTAGGCCTTTGACCAGTCCAGAAAGGACAAGGTATAAAAAACTGCAGCCAGGGAGAATGGCCCCACTTGGAGCCTCTGGAAGAAAGCCCCAGGGGAGACTGTAGGACTGCCTCTAGGATTTTGGAGCTGAGGACACAGAGGATGTGAAGCCTGCTGTACTCCAGCTGAAGAAGAGATACTGGCAGCATATGAAGGGGTCCAAGCTGCTTTGGAAGTAGCCGGTAGTGAAGCACAGCTCCTCTCGGCACTTCAACTGCCTCTGCTGTGCTGGATGTTCAGAGGAATGGTCCCCTCCACACATCGTGCAACTGGTGCTACGTGGAGTAACTGAGTAGCACTGATCACACAGTGAGCTCAAAAAGGGAACCCAGTCATCTAGGAGTGCTAGAGGTGATTATGGACTGACCCCAAGGCAAAGGTTTTGGACTGTTCCAGAAGAGGAGGTGACAAGCGCCGAAGAGGTTCCACCATATAATAAACTGTGAGAAAATGAGAAACAATTTGCCCTGTTCATTGATGGGTCCTGCTGCACTGTGGGAAAGCATCATAGATGGAAGGCTGTATGGAACCCCCCCACGCGATGAGTTGCAGAAGCTACTGCAGGAAGGGGTGAATCGAGCCAATCTGCAGGAGCAAAAGGCATCCAACTGGCCTTACTCATTGCTGAATGAGAAAAGTGGCAGTGCTCTGGGTGTTGGAAACTGCCCTATGGCAGTGGTTACAGCAATGGAAGCAGAACAACTGACAGCATCAAAACAACCAGCAGGTGGATCCGGCTGCTAGGATTGAAGTGGCTCAGGTAGATGCAGGCTGGCAATGTGAGGTGAGCTATTTCTAGCTTGGTGGTCCCATGATGCTGCAGGCCACCAAGGAAGAGATGCAGTCTACAGAGGGGCTCGGGATCAAGGCACGGACTTTACTGTGGATGCTATTGCACAGGTTACCCATGAATGTGAAATGTGCAGTAATTAAACAAGCCGAGTGGATAAAACCTCTTTGGTGTGGAGGACAGAGGCTGAAACATAAATATGGGGAGGCCTGACAGGCGGATTATATCACACTCCCACAAAGTTGATATGGCAAACACCGCGTGCTTACAATGGTGGAAGAAACCACCAGATGTCCAGAAACATTTCCTGTGCCCCGTGCCATTGCACAAAATACTGCGCTGGGCCTTCCTGTGGTGACATGGCACCGAGAAAGAATTGAGTCTGGCAATGGGACTTGTTTCTGAAACAGCCTCATAACCACCTGGGCCAAACAGCATGGCATTGAGTGGGTGCATCACATCCCCTGTCACACACAGCCCCTGAAAAATGGAACAATACAACGGGCTGCTAAAGACTGCACTGCGAGCAATGGGTGCTGGGACATTCCAACACTGGGACACAGCGTGGAGCAAAAGCCACCTGGCTAGTCAGTGCTCGGGGGTCTGCCAATAGAGCTGGTCCTGCCCAGCCCAACCTCCTGCATACTGCAGAAGGAGATAAATGCTGGTGCTGCACATGAAGTTACTGGGCAAGACAGTCTGGGTCATTCCTGCCTCGGGCAAAGGCAGGTTTACTGGTGGGATTGCTTTCGTTCAAGGACCTGAGTGCCGGTGGTGAGTAGTGTGGAACAGTGAGGATGTCACTGTGTACCTCAAGGTGATTTGATGCTGGGTGAGAACAGCCAATAATTTAAATTGTGTGATGTTAAATTACTACATAACACTGCTGTCATCGTTATTATGGTCATTATGGTCTTGTTAACAGCAGTACAGTAAGGACTACCCAGGTTAAAGAATGAACACCAGTGGAACCAGAACTGGCTTCTGCATGCAGTAACCCAACACTGCGACTTGTCCCTCCTGCACTGAATGACTGTCTTGACAGATTAAGCCAGAAGTTATGAACTGAATGAATATCATGGAAAATTTGCATGAATAGTATGTGTATATATATCAAAAAGCAAGGTAGGTGGTGGTAATTAGTTGGGATGTGTAGAAACTGTGAGCCCTGAGCGTGATGTAAGTGGTGTGAAAGGGGTGGATATCATCTCAGTTTCAGCTGACTTGTTTTCTTCAGAGCATCTGGTCTGATGCTGTGTTTTGGTTCCAGGAGAAAAACCACGTTGATTGCACTCCAGTGTTTATAGCTGCTGCTCAGCAGTGTCATACAGAGCTGGGAGAGAACAGAATTAGGGCAGCTGACTGAAACTGACCCAAGGGATATTCCATACCATATGGCATCAAGTGGAAGGAGTTCTGAAGGGGGCAAGTTCATCTCACTCTTTTTCTGCTTGGGGGCTAGCTGGACATAGCTTGGGGGTGGTGAGCAATTGCTTGTGCATCATTGTTATAGACATTCACACACATATATAATCATAACTATTTTCCTTTTCTCTATCTCAGTAAATAGTTTCATCTCAACCTGCAAGTCCTTTGTCGTTTGTTTGGTTGGTTTTTATTCTCTCCCCATCTCACCAGGAAGGGGGCAATGAGGGAACAACTGAGTGGTGCTAAGTCACCCGCCAGGTTAAACCACAGCATTTATAAAAATGGATGCGTACTGGAGGTGCTCAAGGCATTGGAGAACTCAAAAGTTCTTTACTGCTAGAGCTGTGTGATCAAAAAGTGCAGAGAGCACTGCTCTACAACAGCACACCTGAGCAAAAATCATCTAGGGAACGGAGATTTAACCCGCAGCAAATGAATATTTAGGGATGCAGTGCAGGTGACTTATGCAAACCAAACAAGCCCAAGTCCATGGACAAGGCAGGGCCACCCAAGAGTGCCAAAAGCACTGCTCTGGGCTCTGCATCACTCTTCTGAGCCTCCTGCGTTGTCCCTGTGGGCACTGTTGGTGGCAGGGAGTTTCCCCCCTTCTTCCTGACCCTCCGTGCCAGACCCAGCAGGAGCACACTGTTTGGGTGCAGCTGTCAATGCCACCTCTGCAATGGCTCCAAGCAGCACAAGGGTGGCCAAGGGGGCAGGGCTGGGTTTGCTGAGTGCCTCTGAGGAGCTGCACAAGGGTGAAAATTGTGGATGCACTGCAGGCGTGCTGCAGGGCTGTGCCCAGCATGAGGCTGGCGCTCAAGATGAAAGTCATTTTCTGGTTCCTGCAGCTGTTGCTTCTGTCAGTGCTTCAGGCCTGGGGCAAAAAACCTTCAGATGGAACATTTTGGACCAGCACAGCTCACACTGTTCAAGGGAATTTTTCCATAGTGGAGGGCAGGCAATCTGAGGTCAAGGACAGCCCAGCTGTGTGTTCACGAGGACCCAGCTCCTGCTGGGAGTCAGACCCCTCAAGCTTTCTGGCATTTGACAGCACAAATCCTGGTGCTTCATGGCACAGCCAGCAGCCTAGTGAGGGCTACAGAGTACCTGAGTTTGTCCAAGAGTTCTTTGCATTCCCTTAGCTCTTCACAGCAGAGCTTTGCCCTGCATAAGAGCTGCTTTTCTAAACCCATCAGCACGTGAAGAGGGCGTATGGGGTTCCTGCTTTACCCCTGAATCTCCTGTTGTTTCCTGCATTCGTTGGTGCAGTCATTCTTTCTAGTTTGCTGGGTGGTGGCACACTGCTGCCATAGCTTCGCAGTCCAGCTGGATTGAAGATCTCAAGAAAAATGGGAAGATGGCTTTAAGCACCATAAAGCCAGAAAAGAACGGTGAAATTATCGTCAAAACTGATTTGTGGTTAAGTGCCAGTGTAAATCTTCTCATTTTCTGTAGCTTCCCCTATGGGCTCCTCTCCTTTTTGCTTTCATCTCTGTTAGCTCTTCAGTTCTTCATACAACGTAGAAGAGTACATAGGTGCTCCTTTGGAGGCCACTGCTTCCTGATCTGGTAACGCGTGTGCTGATGGTGTGCGTGGAGAGGAGCAGCCAATAACTCGCCTCTGTCCTCCAACCTGGAACGAGGAGTAGGAAAACACAGAGGAGATGGGAACAGCTGCCTGTGGCTGGAGGCTTCAGGAGATGAGAGCGGGGGCTGCTGTGCTCTCCGTCCAGGCCAGAGTTGTCCAACAGCTGCTTCTGCTCAGGGTTCAGCCTTGAAGTACAGCTCAGTCGGGAGCAGCGCAGCAAGGAACTGCGCAAGGAAACCTGGTGCGATGGGGCAGATTTTCTCCTTCCAGCTGTAGGTGGAGCCAGAGATTTAATGCGTCTGTGGGCGTTTGTAAAGCACCTTCAAGTGTGCAGTATGAGCAACTGCTTCGGATTATTGCTTCTGCACCACTACCAGGCTGTGTCAAGGACTGCAGGAGTGTCAGTAAGTGACAGAAATGAGACAGAAACACCTTTGGATTTGATCTATATCCATGCAAGATTGCCTTCGGTTGTCATTTTCTGACCACATCTGAGAAGAGAGGCCAAAATCAAACGTGCTTCTCAATGGAAAAGATTGGCATGGCTTTGTATGCTTTATAAACCTGAAGAGAAAATTAGTTCTTTGTTTAGCACTGGCTATAGGATTCTGCTGGACCCACTTCGCCTCTGCATTCAGCTTAATTAATCATGTTGATGAACCTTCTAGAAAGGTGTCCAGTCTTGGTTAGAAAGTGATGAGAGACAGAAATCAGAGCATTTTCTTCACAGCCAGCACAGAGCTTCCCTGGGAAGGAAGGGCACAGGAGTTCAGCAAAGCCCCTGGTGTCGTGAGCCACAGGAGCAGCACTGGCCTTGGGAGTGGGCCCTGGGAATGGTGAGGAGTGCCCCAGGGGCACAGGCAGTCAGAGTGCTGGAGAGGGTGAGGGTGTGCAAAGGGCACAGAGGAGAGCGGAGATGTAGAGGAGGGGTGCAGGTTTGTAGGGTGGAGGGGCTCAGATGTGGGGTCAGAGGATGGGGCTGAGGCAGGTAGGATGCTTGTGGGAAGATGAACACCAGCCTGCATGGCAGCCAGGTGGTGCCTGAGGCTCCAGGAGCTGCTGGAGGCCCAGGAGCCCCAGGCACAGGGAAGTTCAGCCCGTGCCTGGCAGGAAGAAATGTCCTGAGTTCATCTCCTTCCCATCCCATAGCTACCACATCCCTCCTTGGCTTATGGTACTGTCCCATCTCCATCCCTGGAGGCATGAAGCTCTCCCCCTGCCAGAAGAAGCCCTCTCCACTTTCTCTTGCAGTGGAAGATAACCTCATTTGCGGGCAGCTCAGTACAGCCTGTGGCAGCTACACCATCCTCCTCAGTGACCACTTGTACCAGGGAATGACCATCTCAGTGCTGTTTCTCTACAGAAAACATTGAAGAAAGTACAGGAAAGCACAGCAAGAGCCCGGGAGGTGTGGGTTGCATGGGCCAGGCCTTCCAGCAAGCAGAATGGAATTGCCGGACATTTTACCCACTTGCTCTGGATTGTGTGGGGCTCTGGCAGCACTGCACTCAGGTGTACAACCAGTGTCTGCCAGGAGGAGAACTGGGGCAGTTTTGGCCGGTCACAACACTGTCTGTCCCCTGCAGGCAGGGATGCTGAAGTGAAAGCCCACATGTTAGTGAAATTCAGACACCATGAGCCATAGGGGCCTTCCCAAGGAGCAGATGATGGTGCTGCCTAAGGCCAGTAAGGGCAAGTGGCAGCGCCTGCCCCCGGTCCTCCAGGCCCTGTGCTGGGGTCTTGCACAGAGCACAGAAGTGGTGGCAGGGGATGGGGCAGGTCTGGAGGGGTGGGCACTTCCCTCATGGCTGTTTCCTTTCAGACCACTGGCAACCACTGTGCAGAACCAGTTGTTGAGAGTGGCCGTGCACAGAGAGCATCTCTGAGCTGGGGTAGATGCAGCCCTTGCAGGAAATCCACAGGGCGAGAGGCAGAAGTGTTGCAAGGAAGTGGAGTCTGCAGAGGATTTTAGCCTGTCTGTCCCTCTGGATGGCTGTTGAGCATCTTTCCCCTGTGCCATGTTACTCCTCAGTTTTCTTTCTGGGGCAGGAGATGGGCTTCATCCGTCATTTTCTTGCCAGAGTTATGTACCCTGCATCAGAGCTCCAGCCTCCATCCTGCTCCTGGGTGCTGAGTGCCTTGCAGGGATGCAAGGATATCCCCTGCCTGGGTATGCAGCATGGGGAAAACCCCTCACAGACTCCTGCTTCCTTTCTCTACCAGCTTCTGACCTTCAGAACCCCACTCCATGAGAAGTCCCTGGATGGAGACAGAAGAGGAGGCATGCAGCAGGTGTAGCTTTTCCATGTCCTGGCCCCTACTTTTGCAGTCACACTGCAGACCCACGGTCCAGGTCATCTCTGCGGTGGCAGACCAGGTCCCTGTGCTCCTCACTCCACCAGGGGCCAGTGCCTGGTCCCACCCATGCTGCAGTGTGTTCCCATCCTGCAATCATAGAATCATTTAACTTAGAAGGGATCTTTAAAGGCCATCTGGTCCAACTTCCCGGCAATGAATGGGGACATACACAGCTCCGGCAGGTGCTCAGAGCCTCATCCTGACCCCAGCAGCTCCAGGTGAGCTGGTAACTCCCTGCCCTGCTCCCCATCCCCAGCAGAAAAGCACTGCCTCCTGCGGTTTCCTGCTGTGCTGCCCTGGAGGTGCTCCCAGAGCTGCCCTGGTTCCCCCAGCCAGCATTGCCCTTTCCTCCTCCAGATCAGATCCAAAACATAACCATGGCTGAGCTTGGCCTCTATCCATCTGTGACAAGGACAATGCAGGGCAGAAGCAAGGGCTTGGCCCTTTCATAGCACATTGAAATGACTGGGCTTATCAGGGCAAACAGGAGCAGGGTACAGATGTAGTCCGCACAGGACATCTGACCCTATGGAGCAGAGCTCTGCCAAGGGTCCTGCAATGGAGAACAGAAACCAATAGTCTGGGGCTGCTGCCACAAACGCCGTATCCTGTGGTCTGGTCGCATCCCTGGCCGCTCGCTCCCAGCAAAGCCTGGAAAGCAATGGAGTGGGACCTGCCAGGACCTGCGGGTGCTCTAACAGGGCTCCTGCAGTCAGCCCGTCAGCTGGGGCTGAGCCCAGCCACGCGGCAGGAGCGCGCATCCCTCCTCCAAGGGTAAGGGCTGAAAACACAGCAAATGCCAGCCAGCAGGATCGCAGCAGCGTGGCTGTCAAGTGCTGCTCATATCACTGGCGCCAAGGCCTCGGGTCTGTGCCCAGCACTCGGGGAGGCAGACTGTGTGCCTGGGTTCTGCAAAGCTGTGTGCTTTGGCATCCTCTGCCAGCATGGGGAAATCCTTGCATGGCAGGGACAGGGCATGGCCCAGAGACCTAAGCACAAGCGTGAGGGGATGCCTGACGGGACCTGCATGCAGCTGAAGCTTAAGACAGGCAAGCGCAGAGCTCACAGCCATGTGCCACAGCTCCCAGCAGGCATGGATGTACCCTCAGCCCAGTGTTACTCCAGCAGCAATGCAGGACAAGCCTTGCATGTGACAAGTTCATAGACGGCACAAATTTGAGAGGAGAGGTGGACACACCAAAGGATCGTAGAATCATAGAATCATAAAATTGCTCAGGTTGGAAAAGACCTTAAAGATCATCAAGTCCAGCTGCAGGGTTACACTGCCACCCAGATGGATCTTGACAGCAGTGAGAAATGGGTGACAGCAGCCACATGGAGCTCAATAAGGCGCAGTACCAAGTAGTGTCCTGGGGGAGGAACAGCCCCAGCACCAGGCCGTGCTGGAGGCACCCAGCTGAAGCAGCCCGGCAGAGAAGCCCTGCAGGTGCCAGTGGGCACCAGGCTGACCACGAGCCAGACATGTGCCAACCACATGGAAAGCTAACAGTGTGCTGGGCCGCACTGAGCAATATAATGCCAGGAGGTGGGGGAGGCAATCCTTCCCCTCCATTCAGCACCAGTGAGACCATACTTGGTGAACTGGGTCTGGTCCTGGGCTCCCCAGTACAAGAGACTTGGAGCCACTGGAGAGAGGCCAGTAAAGGGGCACGAAAACAAGGAAGGGACTGGAGCAAGTGTACTATGAGGAAACCTGAGAGAGCTGGGACTGCTCGGCCTGGGGAATGGGAGGTTCAGGGGCATCTCATCAATGTCTACAAATGCCCAGGGGGTGGGGAGGATGAAGACGGAGCCAGGCCGTGCTCCGCGGTGCCCAGTGCCAGGACAAGAAGCAATGGGCACCAACTGGAATACGAGAGGGTTCCTTCCGAACGTCAGGAAGTGCTTCAGGGCCGTGCGGGTGGCAGAGCAGTGGCACAGCTGCACAGAGGAGCTGCGGGGTCTCCTCGGAGATCTTCACAAGCCGCTCGGGCACGGCTCCGGGCACCCTGCGCTGGGCGTCCTGCTGGGGCAGAGAGCGGACAGACGGACGCGGAGGTGCCTTCCAACCGCAGCCGCGCCGTGACGCCCCGCACGGCATTTCCTCGCTCCCCTTTGCAGAGCTTCTTCCCTCAGCTCCGCTCCCGGAGCTCCGCAGCAGCATCTCCGCCCCTCGCCGCTCTCTCCCGGGGCGAGGACCGCGTTTCTGGTTGCGGGACGTGACGTTATCCGCCCGCCGGCGCACGCAGAGACGACCGCACGCAAAGCGGCAGCGGCGCAAAGGCAAACCGCGCTCAGGTGCGGCGGCGGCCCCGCGGCTCCGGCCCCGCAGCGAGCACCGCCCCGCCAGGGGGCGGCCGCCTCCGCCCCGCCCCGCCGAACCCGGCGCCGCCGCCCGCAGCCCCGCGGCCCCACGCCCGCCCGCGCCGCTGGAGGATGGTGGCGGCCGCCCGCCGCGGAGCGCTGCTGCTGCTGCTCGCCGCCCTCGGGGCCTGCCGCCCGCGCGCCGCCCGCACCGGTGAGTGCGCGCCGCGGCCTCGGCCCCCGCCCCGCCGCGCCCCGCCCCGGGGACCCGCGCCTCGCCCCGGGGCCCGGCGCCCCTCGAGGCCGGGAGGCACCGCAGGGCCGCGTGCCGCCGCGCCGGGCTCGGGGTCGGGCCGTGCGGCGGGGAGGGGCGGAGGGGCCGCCGCGGGCCGGGGGCTGCCGGGGGGTGGAGCCGAGCGAGCGGCTCCGCTTCCCTCCGGTGAGGGGTTCCCGGCGGGTGGGGGGGTCCGGGGTGCGGCACGCGGCGATGGGCCGAGAGCGGGATGGGAGCCGTCCCTCGGTGTGGCTCTCCCCGCGCTGCCGCCCGCCGTCCCGCGGCGCTCGTCCTTCGCTCCGGGACGGGTCCGAGGGCGGAGGTGTCCGGGGCGTCCCGCACCGCGTCCCGGAGGGGTGCCGGGCGGCCCGGGAGAGGGAACGGCGCCGAGAGCGAACGCCGCAGGGCTGTGCGCTGCGCTCCGGTGGCTGCGCTGGGAGCACAAACAAACGGAGCTGCTCTGCTGCCCGAGCGCCCGGGGATGCGTCAGTCCGGCAGGGCGCTGCCACCCCCCCGCTGCTGCGCGCTGTGCTGCGGGGCGCACATCGGGCGACGCGATAGCGGGAGCTGCTCCTGCTTTCCTTTTTCTTTCTTCTTCCCTTCCCAGCAGCTCTGTGCATGGCCTGCTTTCTCTTTTCTTCGGGGGATTTCGCTTTGTTTTGAAGGCCTGGTTGTCAGCGCGCAGCTCTGCAGGGCCCGCTGTGTGCCCAGGGCTGTGATCCAGTGCCCCTCTGGGTGCTGCTGTAGAGATGGTGTTCCTGCACGGCTCTTGGCAGTGCTTTCTGCCCCACTGGCTGCTCAGGCCCGGGGCTGCCCTCTGCTCCCAGCATTGTTTGCAGGCAGGCATTGTTTGCCCGGCCTGCCTGGTGCTGTGCTGGCTGCAGACAGGTTTGGCTGTCTCCCCGGGGGGCTGCAGGCAGGTTTCTGTGTGGTCACACGCAGTGAGGGTGAAGCCCAGTGTCACCCCGCTGGGGGCACGGCAGCCATCAGAGCCACCCAGGGACTGTGACGCACACTGCAGATGTGCTGGGCAGCCACCAGCCCTCCAGCGTAGCCTCTTCTGGCTCTGAATTTAAGGCCGCTGCAGAGCTAGGTGGTTCACCTGGAGCTGTGGGCTCAGGGCAGCGCTTCTCCTAGAGGAACCATTCCTGCATTGAGCTGGGGGATCCTCAGGGGCTGCCCTGGGCTGTAGGACCTGGTTTGTCCACGGCTGCACGGTGGCTTTGCAGCACAGCTCAGGCTGAAGCTCTGCTGCTGTTGGCTTTTCACCAGGCGGAGGCTGGGGATGTGCTGCAGTTTGGAAGTGCCGACAGCAGCAGCATCCTGTGGCTGGGAGCTTGGATTTACAGGGCATGCAGCGACTCGTGGGCTCCAGGAGACTTTTGGGGCTGCTCTGCCCTGTCCCTCTGTGCCCGGCTGCTGTCCACTGGGGCACTGCTGCACAGCCAAGAAGGGAAGCACTGGTGCTCCTTTCCAGGAGGTCCAGCAGTCCCCTGGGACACAGATGGTGTGTGGCACAGGGACGTCTTCACCTTGTTCTGGGATGGAGGAGGGCGACAGCTGGTGCTGGAGGTGGTGCAGCTGATGCTGGAGCTTTGGTGTTCCCCACGTGTCTGCCCAATGTGCACGGCTCCCAGCAGCACTCGTGTTTCCTGGCTGGATTTTCCAGAGCATCAGTGAGAGTCAAGACTTCTCACCGCTTCTTGAGAAATTTGGTCACCAAATTTGATCTGTTATTATAAATGAAAAGATTTCCCACATGGGATGGCAGCAGAGAGGGGTCTCGGAGCCCCACACCATGCAGGTTGTGGCGCTGCTGTTTCAGCCTGCGGCGAGCAGAGGCTTCCAGGCTTCTCTGCTTTTTCTTGAGACGCAGAGCATCATCTGAGTCATCGTGGTCACGATGGTCAATATCCTTCTCCATGCCTGTGTGACAGATGGATGTCACCCAAACCCCCTCTGCAGAGGGGGCTGCTGACCGTCCCTGCTGGCCAGGGCCACTGTGTGGAGTGATGCCACCCAGGACTGCAGCTGCCCTTTCTCCAGGCTCTACCCCCACAGCTGTTCTGCCACAGGAGACTCTGGTGCTGTTGTGGCCCCTGCAGAGCTGACCCCTCCAGCACACCCAGATGAGTTTGCGACATTTGCCTGAAACAGTCCTTCTGGGCCATCGGGGTATTAAGGGACGTAATCGGCTTAATACCGGCTTCGTGCTTAGGGGGTGGCTGGGGATGGGGGTATCGCAGGGTGGGGGCCGATGGGGACAGATGGGTCACAGGGTTGGGGCTGATGGAGATGGGAGGGGTGGCCCTTCCCCTGGGGACAGGGGCAGCGATGGCTCCTGCCCTGCACCTTAACCCCAGCCTGGGCCATGCATGTGGTGCTGTGCGCCCGCGCTGGGCCTGGGCTCTGCTCCCTGCAGCACAGGGCCCCGGGCTCCCGCCCCATGGTGCCACCACCGGGTGTTTTTGTGGGGCTCTGCTCCCCACCTGCCCGGCCCCGGGGCCACATCGCCTCTCCCAGCCTGTGTTCTGCATGTTTTATCTACAGCAGCTGTTGTGAGGGTAATAAGAGCACCGAATGGAGGCAGCAGGCCTATAATTAGCCGTTTCACGAAGTAAGGATAATTGCAAGGGGAAGAAAGTGGCCGTTAAGTGCCTGGAGCTGGGCAGGAGCCCTTGGGTGGGCAGGATGGCAGTGTGGTGCTGCAGCAGGCCGGGGCTCGGGCAGCCCCCGATTGAAGCATTTTGTTCCCCCACTCTGAGCGCTTTGCATGGGCTGCTGGAGCGCGCTGCACCGAGTCCTGTTCCCATATGGGCATTTTCCATTTCCTCCAATTGTGTGTTTTGAATTCAAGGAAGAAAACGCAGGCAGAGCGGGAGCCTTCACTCCATCCTCCCGCCCGCGGAGCGCCGCGATCACGGCTGCTCCGTTTTGTGCCCAGCCCCGTGCTGCCCCGAGCAGCGCCTTTCTGGCTTTCAGACAGAGCCCGCGTGGCTCCTGCGCTTTTGTTTCCCTTCTGAGGAAGGAGGCGGAGGTGGCACAGAGTGGGGACAGAGTCCAGCTCTGTGCATGGTGACGGTCCCGCTGCTGGGGATGCTGCGGCGCTGTGCGGCTGCCGGCGATTATCTGCGAGCCGCCCGCTAAGCTGGTAGAGAGAGACCCCGATAATCTGCCGGTAATGTGACCCGGCGCTGGGCTGCGGCGCGCTGCCGGCAGCGTTAATTCTTGGCTTCCTGGCTGGAAACGAGAAGCTTTGCTTGAGCCAGCTTCTACCTCACTGAGGATAAAAAAAAAAAAAAAAAAAAAACAAAAGAAATTTCTGGGCACTTGCTCAGCTGTTTCACCTGCAGCCCTTCCCCGGGGGCCCTGGACGTGGCCGTGCTGTGGGAAAGCACCATGCACCCAGTGAGGGCTGCAGGGCCACCTGTGAGGGGGACGTGCCCTCCGTGCCTGGAGCTGCAGGCGCTGCCCACATCTCTGGGCGCACTGGAGCTGGGGCTGCATTGGGGCTGGGGGCAGCGTGTGGTTGGGTGGCGTGGGCAGGTCAGGCAGACCCCCGTGCAGCTCACTCTGCTGCTGCCGCCACCTCCAAGCTGCTAGAGAGCGTTGTGTTAGCAAAATCGTGCCTGATCTGTCTTCACTAAAGGCTTCCAAATGTCTGCTGGAGGTGTGGGCCGCCAGCTAGGTGTGGGAGGGCTGTGGCTGTGGGAGCATCTGGCCCCGGTGGGCACAGCGCTGCTGCTCTGAGGCTGTGGGTCTCTGCTGTCCCCGCCTGCTGCAGCCAGCAACTGTCGGGTCAGGCCACCAGAAGGAAGGTCGGTGCTATGTTAGGCTGCAAGGACAGCAAGGTGCTTTGTGGCACCGCTGACAGCCTGCAGTCCCCGTGGAGCCGCTTCAGGTCTCCCCTGCTCCATCCACGTCCCATTGTGCCCCATCAGCCTGCCCCGGGAGAAGCCTATGTGCTGCTTGGTTTGCACCAAGGAAATTGCGTGCAGCATCTGTTTCTCCTCCTCTTTCTTTCTTTCTTTTTTTTTTATTTTATTTCTTCCTGATTATGTGAAGCTAATGATGCGTGGCTGGAGTGTAGCCCTGCTGCTGCAGAGCTGATACCAAAACCTCCCTCTGGAGCTGACCAAGAGCTGTTCCCAAGAGGAGGACAGTGTGACCACAGTGGCCACCGACCCACCTGCGGGTTCCTGTCCCTGTTCCCTGCTGGCCCCAGCTCTCTTGTGGCTCTGAGCGTGCCAGCAGCCTTGCCTGCTCTTGCAGCACTCGGGAGCCATTTCCATCCCCCACTGCCATCTCCCTTTCCTGCAGCGCCCATTAATCCCACTCCCGTTTCCATAATGTGCCCAGCAAATTGCCAAGGCGGTGAATTGTAATTTTTCTGCCCAGTAAGGGGTTCTAAGAGCAATGAAGTCCTGCTCCTACAGCTGGCACAGGGCAGGGCCCTTCTGGGAGAGGTTTCTTCTGCTGTGAGGCCCCTGTGCATTCTTCCCAGCAGTGAGGCAGGTGGTGGCGACCTCATCCCAGTGCGTTCCCCTGCCCTGTGCCACCTGGGGGCAGGCAGACCCAGCCCTGCCCCTTGTCACTGACCCTGGCACGGATCCTTACCCGTGGCTGTGGCACGGGGCGCGTTGGGGGCTGCCTGTGCCGGATCCCTGTACCCTCCTGGCTGGCGAGCACAACATCCAAACAAGGCGAGCGCCGTGAGGCACGGGCTGGGGAAGGCGCTGGCGTTGCTCAACCAAACCTGCCAAACCAGGAGGTGGGCGAAGCTGCAGGGTGATTTATTTGCAGCCTTTGGCGTGGCACAGCAGGAACGCTGATGCAGGTTGTGTGGGAGGTTGGTGGCAGCAGGGCAGCGGCGTGGGGTGCGGGCTGCGTGGCCGTGTGCTCAGCTCCCAGGAGCAGCAGTGCAATGTGGCTTGTGCAGGTTTTGCTGCCTGCTTCTAAGTGCAAGACCGAGGGACGAGGGCCAACATGCCAGCTCTGCGTGCCTGTTGCAGAATCCAGTTGCTGGGGTTTGCACTTAGGGAAAGCACTTGTGGAGCACCGGGGGCAGGAGGGGTCACTGCACTGCATTTTGGTGACAGGAGCACAGCAGCGATGTGAGCAGAGTGACACTGCCAAGGGGCTGTGAGCTGAGGTCAAGCAGCACATGGCCATGCAAGGGAACACAGCCGCTGCTGCACACCTGGAGTGAGGCTGGGAGGAAAGCCCCAGTGCTGCCAGCTCACAGGAAAGGCTCGGGGGCAGGCAGGCAGGCAATGAGCGGCTCCCACGTCACCAGGCCGGAGGAGGAGCAACCTTGGAGCACCGCTGCGGGCTCCCACCAGCTGTGCCGTGCTCTCTGCTGCCTTTACCTGTGCTGCTGAGTGCTGCTGGGTCGTGCCTGCAGCAGTGCTGGAGGTTCTCAGGAGCCTCTTGGGTGCACTGCTGCACTGCTGGGTGCACTGCTGGATGCATTGGTGCACTGCTAGAATCACTGCTGAGCTCCTGAATGCCCCACTGGGTGTGCTGTGCTGGCACTGGCAGCAGAGCTGGGGCCCTGTTAGCCCAGAGGCTGGGTGTTACCCGTGTGCAGCACTCATATCAACCTCCTGCACTGATTAATTTCCCTCTTACGTTAACTTTTACCTTTTCACCTGCTGCATTTATGCACCAGGGAAGTTTCCTCTGTTCCATTAATACCCGGATATCCTCCTAGAATTTATTTCATTTTCACCTGTATGTTTTGGCCAGGATGTGAAAAAAACCAAAACCCTTTCCCTGGGGCTGTGAATGCCAGCAGCTCCATGTGCCATCAGAGTGCCCTGGCAGGCATGCGGCCTTGGTGCCAGCTGTCCCCACGTGGGTCCGTGGGGATGGGGAGTGCTCTGGGGAGCTCTCTGACCCGGGTCACCCATTTTGGGGTGTGTGTGCGTGTGTGTTTGTGTGTGCGTGCACCAGCAGCTCTCTGAGCAGCTCCCGTGCTCGGCATTGGATCCACTCTCACATGCCCTTGGCTCAGGCTCACGCTGCTGTTTGTTTTTCCACGCTGGCTGCAAGGTATTGAGCTCTCTCAGCCCTCCTGGTGGGGCCTGCCCTTGGGGCACTGAGCCTTCCTCCGTGGCTCCCCACCAGAACCTCGTGCCAGGTTGCCTTTGCCTGCGCTGAGGATCGCTGCCCACCTGCGGGAGGTTCGGTGGAGCATCCTGCTCCCAGTTGGGTGCTGGGCCCCACGGCCTGGCTGCTGGGGCACAGGGCAGGGCTTTGGAGGGCTCCAAGGGCCCCAGAGCCAGCATGGCAAAGCGGGGAGCCCCAGCAGCACACCCTGCAGCGATATCTGCTCGCTAAACACCGATTGATGAAACATCGGGAGCTTAATTAGATCAGTGCCCGTCTGTCTCGCTCCTAATCCCAACCCGTGACAGCTGCACAAGCACAGCTCGTTCCTCAAACAGAGATAACGACCTATTATATATTGCAGGCTGCTTTATTTAACTGGTTGCTGGGTGCTGGCTGAGCACGCCAGGGCTGTGTGTCTGTCACTGCCTCCCCTGGGGCCATGGGCGTCCCCGGCCCTGCAGCTGCCATGGAACCTTCTCTGCACTGAAGCTAATGTTTGAAGTTTTGGTGTGGTTTTAAATGAAATCAGCATGGCCTTCAGTGAGAGACGAGGGTGGGTGAGTGGCAAGTAGAGGAAGTCCAGCTCCTGTGCCTAAGCCTCCAACTATTTTCCCATTGTGCATTAATTCACCTCTCTGCACAGCTCTGCACAGCTGAGCCCTGCACTGGCTCCAAACAGATGGCCTTGGGCTGGGCTCTGCCATCCCAACACCCTGCCATCCCAACACCCTGCCATCCCAACACCCTGCCATCCCAACACCCTGACATTCCAACACCCTGACATCGCAACACCCTGACATCCCAACACCCTGACGTTCCAACACCCTGCCATCCCAACACCCTGCCATCCCAACACCCTGACATCGCAACACCCTGACATCCCAACACCCTGACATCCCAACACCCTGGCAACCTGACACCCCAACACCTTGACATCCCAACATCTTAACACTCTGACACCCTGCCATCCCAACACCCCAACACCTTGACTCCCCAGCGCCCTGACAACTCAGCACCCCGACACCCGAGTCTCAGTTCCACGAGTTTCCCTTTCCTGTTCTTGAGGGACAAGTAGCGAAGTTGTTCCTGATGGTGACAAGCAGCAGTGCTGAGGCCCAGGAGCGGGCTTTTGCTTTTTTACCATTTTTGATGACAGCTCCCACACGAGCATCGGCTGCGTGTTGATTTGGTTCTGGCTGCAGCCGCTCAGTTCTGTGTGGGTGCTGCGGGCGGGGGCTGAGCCCCCAACACGGGACAGGGATGTGCAGGAGGCACCGAGGGGAGGTGGGGCCCTGGGGCTCGGGGTCCCAGGCAGCGCCCAGCCCCTGCTCCATCTGACGCCTCTCCTCCTGTCCGCAGCGGAGCCGTGTCCGCGGCGCCTGGACTGCGCCCTGCAGCGACGGAAGGTCTGCCCGCTGGGATCGAGCACCTGCGGCCCCTGCCTGCCCAACTTCCTGGAGGACAGCCATGGACACTGCCTGCAGGAGAAGCGCTCGCCCAGCGGTACGTGCCCGTACTTCAGCCCTGCACCCCATGGGAGGCGGTCCCGTGTCTTTGCCCCAAGCTGGGAGCACAGTGGCACCGGCACAGCCCCTCTCCCACCTTCATACCCATCCCTGGGAACAAGGAGCCTGTGCTGGGAGTGCCTGGGGGCCCTTCCTGCTGGATGGGCACCTCTGAATGGGAGGGGAGAACCACAAAGCGAAGCAGCCTGGTGCTGTCAGTCAGAGAGATGGGTGCTGGAAAGGGGGTGATGGATGGGTGCTGGGTAGGGTCTGTTCGTGGCATTCAGCAGCAGGCAGGGGTGGGTGTCCTGCTTGTGTGCTCTGCTGGGGGGGTTGAGTTTATTCTGTGAAGTCTTGGGAGCAAATTTTCCTCTTAGAAGTGCTGCATCTCCATAGCAACCCAGCTCTGTGTCGGTGTGGCAGGGAGATGCGGGGCCACAAGCAGCATCCTCTGCTGGGGGTGCCTCCACCTCTGCTCCTCCCATCCCCACAGCCACCATCATCCCGGCTGTGGCTTCAGGCAGCATGCCGGCAGCTGGCTCGCCTTCGGCCCCTGTCTATGTAGGAGAAGACAGAGACTCCTGAATGCTCTGTTTGAGCATACTGGAGTCCATCAGCATCCTGAGGCTGCCCACAGCCCTTTGCAGGGAGGCACTGACTGCTCTCTGGGTGCTTTTGCATCCTAAGTGCTGATCCTGCATTTTGCTCAGGCAGTGCCTGGCTCCTGGCTGCATCAGTGCATCTGCAGGGTTCTGCAGGGGTGCAGAGGAGCTGCGACAGCTGCACTGTGGAGGGGAAGAGGGGGGAAGATGCAGTGCCAGCTTGGAAACTGTGGTTGCCATGCCCTCAAGGATGCCTAACCCTTTAAAGGGGCTGCCCACACAGCCGTGCTGCCCACGCCACCCCTTTAAAGGGTCAGGCATCCTTCAGATGCTTGCGACTGCCAGTGACGCCGATCCTGGGATCCCAGCTGCTCACTGCAGTGCTGCTCCTGCGATTGGCTCCCGGCAGCAGCGTGGGCAGGAGCCAGGGCTCCTCTCCCTGGTGTGGGCACAGAGCTGTGCGCTGCCGGCTCGGCTGTGCGGGGTGAGAAGCGCCGCTTTGGGTCTGGAGCAGATGATGCACGTGAGCCGCGTGTTCCTGCCGTTGGTGACGGCGTGCATGGGGATCTCGGCGTACCCTGCACAGCACCAGCACAGAGGTGAGACGGGCTGTGCGGGACTCTGCCTGCCTGCTGCGAGCCACCTCGGGCTTGTGGCGCGGTCTGAGCCCCCCGTGCTTTGGGAGGAGTGGGGCTGAAGTGGCGGTGAGTTTGTGCTCAGCGTCAGTGCTGCTGCTGCTCGGTCCCCGTGGTGTGGAGCCCACAGCGCGGCTGGAGCTGGTGGAGATGGGGCTGATCCTACAGAGCGTGAGGGAGAAGGAAGGGGGCTACTGGGCCGGCCCCCTCCCTTTAGCTGCACTTCCCAGCACTCAGCAGGGATCTGCAGCCTCGAGGCAGGATGGTGTGGACAAGGGGATTTGTAGCAAGGCTGCGCCTGCCTGCAGCATTTGGGCATTCCCACTGTCAGTGCACCTGGGACAGCATCTCTCCTCCTGCCTTCTTCCTCAGGAGTGCGAGGCTGGGAGCTGCTACTGCCATCAGAGGGCACCCAAGCCCTGCTGTCCCCAGCCTGCCAGCCGCCCCCTGTGCTGCCCTTCACCTTCACACATCCTGGGGCAGGGCTGCACTTCCTGCGCCGGCGCTTCACTGCTCCCTCCTCGGTGCCCCTCCCTGCACTGCAGGCAGACAGACGTGGTGGTCGCTGGGGAAGTTATTTCTCTGCTGCTGTTAAAATTAAATGCTTTTAAAAATGTAATGGCCAAGAATGAAGAGGCGAGCGCTTGTTTCAAACTGAGTGAAATTGAGGTGCGGGGATTTTTAGCAGCTGAAAGGGAATGTGGAAATAAGAACTGGTTGATGCAGGTGAGTCACTTGCCTGGGTTCTGCTGAAAGCGAGCACATGGCTGTAATGTTCTAACGCCGCTTTAAATGCACAGAGCTCTGTGCTCTGTGTCCCACAGAACCCTGTGAGCGGCCCTTTCTGTCTGCTCAGTGTTGGGGTGGTTTTTTTGAGTTTTTTAGATTTTTTTAGGCACATCACATCGATGCTCTGGAAATATCAGCAGTTACGGCAGCATCTGCCCAAAGCATGACTGTGACATGGGCCCTGCACCCCAATACTGCAGGCACAGACACAGCCCAGTTCTCCCAGGGATTCAGGGTAGGGTTGGGATTGGGATTGAGGTTAAATTTGGGGTTAGGGTTAAGGCTGGGGTTAAGTTTAGGGTTAGGGTTACAGCGATGGCTCTTCATGCTCATTTTGGAGCCTTGTGTGCACACATTTCAAACCAGGGGCTGAGATTCTCAGCCAAGCCTGTGATCCTAAAAGGCAGCAGTCAGGGAAGCACGAGGAGCAGTTCTGGGAACCATGAGGGCTGTGCCTCCCTCTGCTGAGCTAAAGTGGAACGGGTCACATAGGTGCTGAGCTGCGACCTCGCTGTCCTGCTGCACTCCAGCCCAGCCGTGGTTCCTGGGCCAGCCTACGGTGTCCCCGTTTGAGGCTGATGCTTGGCTTAGGCAGACAGGCAGTGGCTGTGAGTCACAAGGACAGGCGGGGGCGGCCGAGGGGCTCTGTGCCCAGCTGGGAAGGATCGGTGTTTATTTCCAAACACTCCAAGCGATGACAAATTCCAGAGGAGCTGTAATTGTTATAACCTTGAATTTTCCGGGAACCGAGCTGCCCGCACCTTGCCCTTGTATGTCTTGATTTACCCTCCAGGGCTTCCCACTGGGGACAGCCTTAATGCAGCAATTGAGAGGGAGCAGGGAGGTCTTCTGGCTTTGAAGCTGAGTTTGATCCTGTTAAAAGCCGCATATGTGAGCAGCGGGCACCGCGAGCGAGGCTCGGTGCTTCCCCTCCAGCTCCGTGCCGCTCTGCGCCGCAGCTCCACAGGAGGGCACCCCCGGGCTGTGCCACGCCGTGGGGCTGCAGGCTGAGCTCCACAGCACCGCCTCAGCCCCATCCAGGGTGATGCTCGCTCTGACCCCAGGCTGGCTTCTCCCCTGGCGGCCGGCCCGTGCGCCCACCTCACTCCCGTGTTTCTCTTGGTGCAGGGAGGACGTCTGTTCCCAGCTTAGAGGAAGAGATCGACTTTCTGGCAGACGTGCTGGCCAGGCAAGATGCTACCCGTCCCCACGCCCTGCGAGATGGCAAGCCCAGGAGTAAGTGCTGCTTGCGCTCAGTGAAGTCCCTCTCAGGCCCCTTGTGGGAGCTAATGGGGCAGGGGACTGCACCAGGGCTTCTGTCAGCTCCTGGATGGGACGGGGCGGCAGCGGCAGAGGCACAGGGCCACACGGCCCAGCCCTACTGCTGAGGTGTCCCCTGCTCGCCCAGTTCCTTACCCCAAGTGGTTTGGGTCGCACCAGCCCCAAACTGCATGGCTGCACATCAGGCACGATGGCTCTGCTCACACTGCCCTGCTCACACCACCCTGCTTACACTGCTCTGCTCACACCGCTCTGCTCACACTGCCCTGCTCACACCGCCCTGCTCACACTGCCCTGCTCACACCACCCTGCTTACACCGCTCTGCTCACACCGCTCTGCTCACACTGCCCTGCTCACACTGCCCTGCTCACACTGCCCTGCTCACACCGCCCTGCTTACACTGCTCTGCTCACACCGCTCTGCTCACACCGCTCTGCTCACACTGCCCTGCTCACACCGCCCTGCTCACACTGCCCTGCTCACACCGCCCTGCTTACACGGCTCTGCTCAAACTGCCCTGCTCACACCACCCTGCTCACATGGCTCTGCTCACACCACCCTGCTCACACTGCTCTGCTCACACTGCTCTGCTCACACCGCCCTGCTCACACTGCCCTGCTCACACCACCCTGCTCACACTGCTCTGCTCACACTGCCCTGCTCACACCACCCTGCTCACACTGCCCTGCTCACACCACCCTGCTCACACTGCTCTGCTCACACTGCCCTGCTCACACCACCCTGCTCACACTGCCCTGCTCACACCACCCTGCTCACACTGCTCTGCTCACACTGCCCTGCTCACACCGCTCTGCTCCCTCCGCCCTGCTCACACCTGGCTTTGTCCTGCAGCCACCCCTTCCCCCACCGGGAGACAGCGAGCGCCCAGCAGGCTGAGGCAGGAGCTTCTGCAGCGGGGCCCGGCCAGCAGCAAGGCAGCTGCCATGCTCCCCACCTCTACCACTGCCACTTCACCGAAGTACCCCGTGGAGGCAGCCCCTGTCCCTTCGAATGACGATGTGGTGCTCGGTAAGGCCGACGACAGGGGCAGTGACTGGGCTGGCTCTGCAGTGCTGGGGGTGCTGCTGCGCCCTGAGGCTTAGCTCGGTTTCCCTCTGCAGGGCTGATCGTGGTGTGCACACTGGCTGGGATCTCCGCTCTGATTGTGGCTGCAGTCTGCTGGTGCAGGTGAGCTGGGTCTGCTGGTAGCAGTAAAACCCTCGGTGTCCCTCAGTGTCCCTGTGCCCAGGGAGCTCTTCTCATGCTCTTCTCTGGGGCTTGGAGAGGGCTTGGAGGAAAGGCAAGAGCTGTCTTCGATGGTCCCAATGCAGACACAATAGTGTTCGTGTCCCCTTGAAGTTGGGGCTGGAGGACAGGCTCCTGGGAGCAGTGGCACCTGCTGTGGCATCACTGCAGCACTGGGTGCCAACACCACACACTGGTGGCTCATCTCCAGCTCCCTGTGTGCCATGGCCTGTGGGATGGAGGTGGCTGTGACTTTTCCTGTGCCATGGCACAGAACAGGAATCAGGGTGGGAGGGCACCTGCTCTTCCCTGGAGCTGCTCCTGCCAGCACTGTCCTCTCCTCCTGTCAGGCTGCAGAAGGAGGTCAGGCTGGCACAGAAAGCAGACTACTCAGCGCAGAGAGTGGCCAGTCCTCTTCCCTACGACAAGATCTCGGTAAGGAGCTGTCGCAGTGGGTTGGGATATGTTCCCCACGGGGCCCTGCTGGCTGGGCACTCTGCTCTCTGGAGCGCTGCCCTCATGCTGCTGCTGCTCTCTCCAGCCTGGGGACAAGACGCTGGCTCAGAGCGCCCAGATGTACCACTACCAGCACCAAAAGCAGCAGATGCTCTCCATGGAGAAGTAAGCAGCCTCATCTTTGCCAGAGCTGCCAGGGCTGAGCATCCCAAAAGCTCAGAGGACAGCTCGTCCTTCTGGAACCCCCCCACCCCAGCTCTGTCCTCGGGCAGCACCATCTGGGTGGCTGTCCGTGAGCTGGGATCCCGTTGACCTCCCCTCTCGCCACAGGCATAAAGAAGAGCCCAAGGTGCCGGACTCCGCCTCATCCGATGAAGAGAACGAGGACGGAGACTTCACGGTGTACGAGTGCCCCGGGCTGGCTCCGGTAAGGCGGCTGCAGGGCGGCTGCGGGGGGGTGCGGGACCCGTGCCCACAAGTGGCAAGAAGGCTTCACCAAACCCCGAAGCAGCCGAGCCCGTCTGCCTTCCCGCTGTGCCCTCAGCCCCGAAGGCTGCTGCGCTGTGTCCCGAGATGTGCCCCTCTATGGGGCCGGGACGTGGGCGCGGGGCGAGTGTCCCGTCCCGTCCCGGTGGCCTCGAGCACGGACTGTCGCGGCTCCTCGCCTCCCGGGGCCGGAGGGGCCACTTCTGGCCCAGCAGCTCGAAGGGACTCGAGGCAGGGCAGCTCCTGACAGCCCTGGGTACAAAGAGCACAAAGCGGTCTCGGAGCCGCCTTTCACATGGTAATGGTGCGGAGCCCGACCATCAGGGCTCAGATTAAGGGTCATCATTACGTCTTTACAGGCCCATTAAGGGACAGTTGACGCAGTCTGGGCGATGAACCCCACTGCTGCCAACGCGGCTCCGGTCCTCCCGGACGGGCTTCTGTGCCCCCCGAGGGCTCCGGGCCCAGCGCTGTGCACGGGGGAGGGGGGGGTTGACCCGCAGGCCCTGACCGGCCGCTTCTCCCCTCCATCTCGCTCTGCAGACCGGAGAAATGGAAGTGAGGAACCCGCTGTTCGACGACTCCTCCCTGCACCCCCCGAACCCCAGGGTGCACCCGTAACGCCCCGCGCCCGAGCTCTCTGCGGACCGCACGACCCGGGCAGGGCACGGCCCCCCCCGGCGGACTGCTCGACGCCTGCCCAATAAACACCCACTAACAGCCGTGGGACGGGGGCTGCCCTGCTTCAAGCGTCCTTGTCCTCTTTGCCGCTGTGATCGCGTCCCTGCTGCCGCCCGCTGCTCCGGGGCACCGAGGGGGCCGGGGATCCCTGCTGTGCTGTGCTTTGCGGAGGGCAGGGGTCTGTGTCCCGGTGCTGCATCCTCAGCACGGCAGCGACCCGCTGTGAGGTGGCCCTGAGCCGCCCCGTGCAACCCGTGGGGCCGGAGCTGAGAGCAGTCCCGGAGCCGCTGAGCCCCGGGGTGGGGGGATCCTGTGGGCTCACTGCAGGCGGAGGTCGTCCTCGAGGCCATTGCAGCTCGCCAGGATCTGACCCCAGGCCTCGGTGCGATGAACGATCCGAAGGGGTTCAGCATTTCAGTTTTAAACCGATGGGGGAGGAAGGAGAGGAGCGCAGGAGCTGCAGGCCGGGGGCACTCGCTGTTCTGCAGTGCTGCGCTGCTCCCTGAGCCCCATGGTACCCACAGGGTGAGCGTGGCTGAGCCCAGTGCCGAGCAGAGGCACCCCCTGCACACCATCTCCCCCAGCACCTGCCCTTCTCTGTGCCCACGGCCTGCCCGGCAGACCCACACCTTTCACAGCCTCCCTATGGAGCTGCCCTGAGCAGCTCTCTGTGACACGGGACAGCCTCCTTCCGTCCATCCTGGGCTCCCACCCTCCATCTGCACCCTCTGCCCTTGTCTGTGTCTGTGTAGAGCATGCAGGAGCCTGGGGCTTTGTGTCCTTGCCAGCTGCTGCCGACACATCCCTGATGCTCCAAGCCCAAAGTCTGCACTGCCCTCGGCCTGGGATGAGTTTGGGGTTGCTTTTCACAGATGTGGTTTCACGTCCAGAGCCCTGCACAGGCATTGCAGCTGCAGGTGCCCCTGCTGCATGCAGGAGGCCCATTGCAGGCGCAGCACAGCGGGGATGGCAGCATGGCCCCGTGGCAGCGTGGCAGTGCTGTGGGGCAGCGGTCATCACTGCACAGATCCTTTCTCTTTGCCGCGCTGTTACACGTGGGTCGCTGCCCCTCTCCCTGAGACCATTGTTATTGTATGGATTGTAGTTATTTTAAAAGGAGATTTTATTAAACGACCATGTTTGAGACCCATGCGAGTGTGTGCTCTGCCCCGCCACAGCTTTGCTCTGTGGCATTTTATAGGTAGCAGGCTGGGGCCTCGGACCGGGGGGGGTTGGGGTGCAAGGGGTCGGGGGGGCTGCTGCTGCTCCCCTGTTCTAAAACCTTCCCCAGGAGAGAGCGAGGGTGACCTCCCGCCCTCCTGCTCCAGCGGCAGAGCTCTTGGGCAGCGCTTCTCCCAGATGCAGTGAGAGACAGTTTCATTTCTTGCTTCTCAGATGGGGTTGTTTGCCAAAACATCCCCCAGGTTGGGGCAGGTTTCCCTGCAGAGGCGCTGGATGGGAGCCCCCGGCTGCCTCTGCCCGCACCCACCCGGCCCTAAATCACCCGGGGCGGTCCCTCCCACCCCGCTAATCTCTCGCCCCCCGGGGCCGGGCCCTTCGCACCTCGGCGGGGCTGGCAGATAAGGGCTATCGGTGCCCCCTCCCGCCAGCCATTGTGTAGCCGTTGGAGCTGCTCTCCCGGCCCTTTGATCACGGCAGCCCCCTCACGCTGATACCATCTTGTCTCCTTCGGGTTTCGGCGCTGCAGGGTCGGGTGCTATTGTGCAGCCCCGGAGGGTCCTTCGCTGACTCATCTCCAAAGCACCCGAGTACCATCGGGGGGCTCGGCTCACCCCTGCTCCGGGCTGCCCCCGCAGCTGGGGCACGTCTGGCACTGCCTGCACCCTGACACTGTGCTGGACTCCCCACCACACCGCCTGTTGTTCCTTCCTATGGGGGACTGCAGCCTCCAGCTGCAGCCCCGCATCCCTGCCCTGCAGGCAGCATCGCACCTCGCATCACCAGGGCTGTGCTGTGCGCTGACCAGGGGAAATGCAGCTTTCACACAATCACTGCCTCCAGAGCTCCTAGTTCTGGCTTTCCTTTGCTCCTGAAGCGCAGCGGCCTCTCAAAGCACACCCGGGTCTTTTGGCTTTCCCCACCAAAAAGGCAGCAGAGAAGGAAGAGCAGCCAGGTTCAGGTGCAGCAGGGCAATGCCCAAATCACACCCCAGGATCTGTACTGAGGAAGCCTTTCCAGGAAGAACAGTGCTCTGGGCACAGCCACCCTCCAGGATGCTCAGCTCAGCTCCTGTCAGCCCTCTTCAGCCCCTGCATCATCCTCAGCACTGCAGCAGCTCTCAGAGCCCAGAGAGCAGGGGGCCCCAGGCTGAGCAGAGGGGCATGGGAGCACAGCCATGGCTCAGGAAGGCACGCTCAGCCCTGGCAGCTCTGCTGGTGGAGCCAAGCAAACCACAGTGCCATGGAGGAGAGGCAGTTATCCTCCTAGGGATGGGACTTTGGTGCTGAGCCCAGTGCTCGTGCTCCTCAGGTGGGCCTGAGGTGCAGATGGGGACATGAGGTCCAGTCAGGCCCCATCCCCATCATGCGCAGGTCTGCAGCCCACCACACAGCTCTGCCTGGGCAGCACTAACTGAAACTGTGGCATCCAGCAGTGACGGCTGTGTCACTGACTGGCGGTGAATAAAACATCACCTTTGAGCACACACTCCTAATACCTTTTTTCTCCAAGGGAGAGCAAGCCAGAACACTTGGCAAAGGGAAGAGACAAATGTTTGCACATTTCTGCCGTCCCAGCTTGCTGCCTTCCTACCAAGCTGGGGAGCACACACAGTTCACTCCACTAAGCTTTTTCCAGCAGGATCCCACTGATCTCTGGCGGCTTACAGAGCTTGGGCTGCCAGCAGAGATTGCAGCTGGAGACCGAGTACAGAGAGCCTAAGGCATCCTGCCTGCAGCATCCCTCCTGCCCCGAGCACGCAGCTCCAGGGCTGCCCACCCCAAAGGGAGAGGAGATGTGAGCCCCAGCCAGCGCTGCACAGTGACCCCCAGAACAGCCAGGCACCTCGTACAGGCCCAGAGATCGCCCCATTGAAATGTACAGGGGACGTCGAGGAACCCCACTGACTCGCTCCACATCCCCCAGCTAAAACCATCACCGCCACAATGGGCCTTGCTCCTACAAAGGGACAGTTCAAAGTCAACGTCTCCCTTCCCCTCTGCCTGTATATGAAAGGGAGCAGGAATGCGTTTGAGGCCCTGGCGGGCGGGCGGCCCGTCCCTGCTTCCTGGGGGGATGGAGAGAAAGAGCAGGTTGGCAGGAGGAGGGGGCCCGGCCCAAGAACAATAAATCAAAGGGGAAGGGGTTACTGCCCAGCCGAGGCATCTTCTGAAACCCCGGGGCCGCAGCTGGAGCCCGGGAGGAGCCGGGGCTGATGGCTGCGATTGGAGCCCCACGGCGACACTTCCGCCACTGGGATGCGATGGCGCAGGGCATGGGGCGCTGCTGCTGCGGGGTGCGGTGCTGCACTTCTCTGCCCGATCTGCCCCAGGCCTGGCCGATACCGGCACCTGTGTCCGTTCCCGGGGCCGTGGAGCGAAGGGCCCCCACCAAACAGTTCCCATCCCAGGCGGCTCGCACAGACGTGGGGCTCTGCTTGGACTGCCCACGTCCCCACCGGCTTTTCGCATCCTTCCCAGGCCGTCCTGCTGGGGCTGCCTCCTGTCCTCAGAGCCACGGGGACGGGGTGAAGACCCACCGAGGGCAGCAGGACGACGGAGCTGGCCTCAACCCCTTTCGTCCCACCACTTTTCCCCTATATGACGGCCAATACAAGGGGCAGTTCCACTCCCTCTCGCACCCCTCCCGCTTCAGCGCGGCGCACAGCGACGGCTGCGGGAGCAGCAGCAGTGCCGTCCTGCCGAGCCTATCTCCTCAGCATATCTCAGGTGTGAGACTGCGGAGGCCAAACGGCGGCTCCCCGGTAATCCGGGTTAATAAACAGGAGAAGGTGCGGTCCAACGCCACGGCCCGCTTCTGGCCGCGGATCAGAGGGTCGGCCCCGAGCAGCGCTGGGGAGGAGGGAATGACGGGGGAAACGCTGCGAACCGCGGCCTGACAGCCGCACTGCGCCGGGGCAACGCGACAGGAGAGCTCTTCAGAGCAAATCTCAAGCGCTCCCATCGCGGGGCCGATCGGTGCGGGCGGAGGTCAGCACAGCGCACCGCAGCACTCCGTGCGGGGCGAAGGAGAGGAGCGCAGTGCTGCGGGGCCGGGCTGTGCCAGGGGAGCGCCGTGCGGGACACTGCGCCGATGGGCAGACGGAGGAGCGCGCTAAGGCCGTGCAAACACAGACGGCACCACCGTTCCCCGTTCCCAGGCGTCAGGGCCGCTCCCGCTGCGCCCGTGCCATCTCCGTGCAACGCCCCATCACTGCCCCGGGCGGGAGATGCTGCGCACAGAGCTCCGCAGGCGGGCAGGTCGGTGCCCCCCCCTCCTTCGCCCAACTGCCCAGGGGGCAGCGCGACGCGAACCCGGCCCCCTCACCCCCCAGAGAAAGGGGATCAAGTTCACGCCCGACCCACCGGCGGGGCCGCGCCGCCGGGGCCAATGGGGCGGGGGCCCATTTCCATACGGTCCGGCCCGGCCCGGCCCGGCCCTGCGGCGCTCAGTGGCCCCGGCGGCGCGCAGGCATGGAGGCATCTCTCGGCGCCCCGCGCCCGGCTTGAGCGCGGCGGCCGGAACGAGCCGCAACCCCCTCGGCGCCGCATGGAGCCCTAGGCCGCGGCCACCATGTTCAGCCCGGACGGGGGGCTGCCGGCCGCCCCATTCGGCCTTCTGCCCGACGGCGGCCCGCCCTTCCCGCGCGGAGGCTACGACGGCGCGGCCGCGCAGCAGCTCTTCTTCCCCTTCGCCTCCGAGCCCGACGGCGCCCGCGACGCCGCGACGGCCCGCGCCTGGCTGCCCCCTCCCGCGGGGCCGCCCGCCAAGGCGGAGGCGCGTCCGGCCCGGCCCTGCCGCCAAGGCTCCCCCGAGCCCCGCGCCGCGCCGCCCGCCACGCCCTGCTGCGGCCCCGCGTGGGCCTCGCCGCCCTGGCCCGGGCCCGCGCCCCCCGCGGCCACCGCCGTGCCCGGTCCGCCCTTTCCCGGCCCCGCGGCCGCCGCTTTCCCCGCCGCGCCCGGCCACGCGCTGTGCCCAGCCGCCCTGCAGCCGGGCTCCGGCGGCCTCGCCAACCTGGGCAGCAGCGGCAGCTCCAGCGGAGCCGCCAGCGAGGGCGGCCACTCCAGCGACAGCGGAGACGAGGTGAGCTCTCCCCCGCCCCGAGCCCCGCGCGGACGACTTTGCCGGGATGCGGCCGCCGCTCTCCCCGACGGCTGATCCGGTCCCGCCGACGCTGCCCGACCCCGAGAACGTCGCGTGTAGGTCCCGCCGCGGCCGTCCGACTCTGCGCGGGGCCGCGGTGAGCTCTGCTCGCGATGGGGTCGGGCTGCTCCCGGTTTCCCGGCCGTCGGGGCCCCGCGGCTGCGGCTCGGGCAGCGCTTCCTCGCCCCAGCGACGTTCGCTCGCGCGGCGCGGCTGCCTCCGACGTCGAGGCGCGCGCGTGTGTGCAGCTTTGCGGTCTGCGGGACTTCTGCGGTTTTTAACGTTCGGAGGAAAGGAGAACTATAAAGGCTCCGGGTGGCCGTGCGACATGCCCGGCTGCAGCCCTCGAGGCTGCGGTGGGAGTCCCCGTGCCTGTACTCTGACATGTCCCCGAGGTGCCCTTCGTCCGCTGTGCCCGCAGCATAGCGGGACATTTCTCTGCCGCGGAGGCAGGGAGATCTTCGGATGTCTCGGAGCGTTCGGCCCCTGCGGACTGTGGGTCCCTTCGGACCGCGCTCTGCGCTCTGCTCCGCTCCACCTCCGAGCATCGCATTGGGGACGGACATCGCGTGCGCCCCCACGGGTGGCTGACCGG
This sequence comes from Lagopus muta, assembly GCF_023343835.1. Classification (NCBI taxonomy): domain Eukaryota; kingdom Metazoa; phylum Chordata; class Aves; order Galliformes; family Phasianidae; genus Lagopus; species Lagopus muta. Next base: position 1,136,712 of record NC_064451.1, read on the forward strand.
CAGTTGTGCTTTGGGGGTTTTGAAGTTTTTTCTCGGCGTCGCGTAGAAGCGTCCATCCCAGGTAGATGCGCACCGGGGTCAGCAGCGGCGGGGTTGGATGGCGATCGTTTCAAAGTTTCTGCGTGTTTTCTCTGCGTGGGCCGGCCGCTTTTGTGTGAGTGGCCGCTGCACGGCAGGGCTCCCGAGCCCGGTGGAAAGAGCCGGGGATGCTCCTGGCTCCCCGGGGTCGGCGAACGCGAGCGGTTAAGGCTGACGCTTGCCGGCAGGAGGCATGTATGTAAAAGCCAAAAACCTGCTGCGAATGTGTAACTGGGTAAAAGGGTTGCGAAATGCCCACGGCAGCACTTGAAGCTGTAGCGGTGGCAGGAAGCCGATGCGCTCGGGAGAGCGGCCGTCCCGAAGTGCAGATCCTGGCTGGGGGAGCCTCGCGAACCGCGCGGCTGTCCTCACCCGCGGTATCTCGGGCCACTCACCGTGTGTCTGCTTCTGCCCCTGCCAGGATGCGCCGACCTCAGAGGAACTGGAACAGTTTGCCAAGGACCTCAAGCACAAGCGCATCATGCTGGGCTTCACGCAGGCTGACGTGGGGCTGGCTCTGGGCACGCTCTATGGTAAGAGGGGAATCCGGTGACCCAGCTGAGAGAGCACCGTGCTGGAACCGGGTCCCCGAGGAAGGGGATCCTGGGGGCTGCGGGCTCAACACTGCTCCCGGGGGGGGGCACAGGTCGGGGACCACGGTTTGGGGGAGCTGTGCGTGATGTGTGACTTCCCCGTGCAGGGAAGATGTTCAGCCAAACCACCATCTGCCGCTTCGAAGCTCTCCAGCTCAGCTTTAAGAACATGTGCAAGCTGAAGCCGCTGCTGCAGCGTTGGCTCAACGAGGCAGAGAACACGGACAACATGCAGGAGGTACAAGGCAGAAAATGCATCTGTCTCCCCTGTGTCTGCAGGGTTCAGTGGTGGGGTGCTGGGAGTGGGGTCGGCTGCAGGGAGTGAAGCAGCACTCTGGGCTTTTACTGCATCTCTGAGGCTGTGCTGGCACAGTTACAGGGAGAAAGCCTTTCCCTCGCAGTGCCCTGCAGCCAGCTGTGCCTGTCTGTGTGGGGGAACATGGACAGCCCTGGGTCACCCTGTGACCAAGTGTGGGGTCTCTTACTTCCAGATGTGCAATGCAGAGCAAGTGCTGGCCCAAGCCCGGAAGAGAAAACGTAGGACCAGCATTGAGACCAACGTGAAGGGAACACTGGAGAGCTTCTTCCGCAAATGCGTGAAGCCCAGTCCTCAGGAGATCTCCCAGATTGCCGAGGACCTCAACCTGGACAAAGACGTAGGTTTGGCAGGGTGGGGAGGGCGAGGGGGGTCCCAAACAGCTTCAGCTCCTGGGCGCCCTGTGGGGCCGGTTTGGTGCCAGGAGGTGGGAGGGTGGCTGCGCTAGGCGCCCCCCAGGCACTCACTGCGCAGTGCCGCAGAGCTCCACTCATCCTTGCCCCTCCTCCCATCTCCCCTCCCTCACAGGTTGTCCGGGTCTGGTTCTGCAACCGGCGTCAGAAAGGCAAGCGGCTGCTGCTGCCCTTTGGCAACGAGTCCGAGGGGGTGATGTACGACATGAACCAGTCCCTGGTGCCCCCTGGTCTGCCCATCCCAGTGACATCCCAGGGCTACAGCCTGGCACCGTCCCCCCCCGTCTACATGCCACCTTTCCACAAGGCTGAGATGTTCCCCCCGCCTCTGCAGCCCGGGATCTCCATGAACAACAGCAGCCACTGAACAGCAGTGGGGGGCAGGCAGCGGTGCACGCATCCAGAGGCAGCGCCCCCCCCCAGCCCTTCCCTGCCATGTGAGCGCTGTCCCAGCAGCGGCCCTGTGTGGGGTCAGCCCCTCCTGGCTCCCCCCTCCCTGTTACCTGCCTGGGGCCAGGGGGAGCCGCCTGTGCCAGGCCCCAGCCGAGCTCCTCTCCTGCGAGAACCAGAAAAAAGCATTTCTTAAATTGTTTTGGGGGTTGGGGGAGGGGGATTTGTTGTTTCTGGGTTTGGTATTTTTTTTAATGGTTTTGATTGTATTTCTAGTTTTTGAAAGGTGAAAATATCTTTGTAGTGATGGCTAGTTTCCCAGCTGCCTCCTCCCTGCCGTGTAGAGCAGGGCTGGGGTGCTGCGGGGCGGGGGGGCTCCTGCAGGCTCTGCGCCTGTCCGGGCAGCCGGGGGGAGCCGAGGGCCGTGATGGTGCTGGGGGAGCCCGGCAGTCCCCACCCCCCTGCCCACAGCACAGGAGGAAGGGTTGTGTTGCACCCACTGTGGGCAGAGTAGGGGGCAGGGAAGGCTGTGAGCCCACAGTGTCACCATGGAGCCAGTGGGGCTGACACCATCCTGTCCATGCTGCTAGCACCCCGTGCCTTTGAGCCTGCTGTAGTTGATGATTTATTTTTTTTTCCTTTAATCATATTCCCTCTGGCAATTAAATAAATCTCAGTGTTTTGGGGCACGAGAGCTAGTCAGCCCCTTCCTTTCTTTGCCTTTCTTTGCAAGGCCGGTCCAGCTGTGCGTGGTGTGGGTGGGCTGATGTCTGTGTCCTGGCAGGAGCTCTGCAGAACGGCAGCATTCCAGATTGCAGCAGAGCTGCTGCTTCGTGCTGCCCCAGGCTGCTTGGGTCGGTGGGTGCTGGCCCTGGGGCTGCCCTGTGCTGTGGGACCAATAACCCGTGCACAGCTCCAGGGCTGGGTTGCAGATCAGTGGGAGCACACCGTCTTTTCCTCTGCAAAAGCAGACATGTTAAGGAATATGTGTGTGTATGGAGTGGGAGGGGGTCACTTTCCACACCTACAGGGCTGCTGTGTGTAGGGGATGCACAAAGCAAGACAGGGAGAGAGCAGGATTATCCCAGCCCTGTTGTGCCATCACCCAGCCTCAACATCTGCTGCTGGACCCAGACAGGGGCTTCTTGATGTGTGCGGAGGCTGCCCGGGGTGCAGGGTGGCCACAGAGCAGGCTCAGGATGCAGGCACAGGAGCAGGCAGTGCCAAGTGGGCTGGGTGCTGGGTGCGCACGGCAGATGGTGTCTGCAGTGCAGGGTGTGTGATACGGGGTGTGCAGTGCAGGGTGCCCAGGGTGCATGGTGTGCAGGGGGCTGGCGGTGCCAGGGTGTTGGTGCCAAGGGTGCCAGCAGGGCAGGGTTTGCTCTCAGCTCGCTGTACAGCTCAGGACAGCCCATCTCAGCAGCTTCCTGTCACAGCATGCTGGCAGGGGAGTGAGAAACCACAGCCATTCTGCCCTGAGTCGCCTTGCACTGAGCAGGCTGTGATTGCTCTCAAGAGCATCCTGCTGGCACTGTGACACCTGTGGTGAGAGCGGGGTGGGAGAAATGGGTGCTGCAAGGCTGTGCTAGTGCAGAATTTGGGGCACAGTAACAAGGTCCCCTCCTTGGCTGCAGGGTGCTGGGCCCCCAGCAGGATGTGGCTTCTCTCCTCGAGGTACAGGGGGGGTTGGCTCCCCCACCAAGCCAGAAATGCCACTGCAGAGGGAGCTTCTGCCACTGTGGAGTCATTGCTCAGATAGTGGGGGGAGCACAGAGCAATAGTAGGGCATAGGGGAAAGGGGAGGCTGGGGGCTCCTAGTGCCCCTGGCTGCCCTCAGCCCTGCCCAGGCCTCGAGAGATGAGCAGAGCCTCAGGAAATCTGTGCTGTTTATTTCCAAAGCACCCTGTTGTTGCACGGTGGGGGAGGTCAGCATGGGCTGGTCGTGGTGTGCGGGAAGTTCTGTCACATGGCATTGCACAAGGTCACAGTGTGGCAACAGTGGGGCCAGGATGAGGTCCCACGTCCTCCCTGCCTGACATCCTGTTCTCAAGGACCACTCTGCCAATCCCAATGCACCCCTGATGTCTCTGGCAGTGCCAGCCCTGCACTAGGTGTTGAACCAGCTCTGCAGGTTGGGATAGAGGCGGCCCTGGGACAGGTGAGGGTGCACGGCACAGATGGTGCAGATGCGCTCCCTCCAATCTGCATAGAGCTTCACGCTGTACCTCTTCTGCCACACAAAGAACTGCTGGTAGCGACTGGAGTTCATGGTCTTCAGGAAGGTGGCCAAATCCTCCAGGGAACCGAAGTCGTCGACGTGGATGAATGAGTCTGCAGGGATGAACTGCTCGTAGTTGGCCCGGGGGGGGCCCAGCACCATCGGCACGGTGCCAGCCAGCAGAGAGTTCCTCCAGAGCTTCTCAGTGATGTAGTCCTGGTGGATGGAGTTCTCAAAGGCCAGGTAGAACTTGGATTTGGATGTCGTGGGCAAAAGGCAGTCCTTGCAAAGCGGCTTCTTGGCTGCTTTCCCATAGAGGTTCACGTGAAGATACCTGGACAGGTTCTTATAGACTTCAGCTCTCTTCTGAGTCCTGTGATAGTTGCTGATAACCCAGGACACCAAGTTGGTCTTTGTGGGGATGCTCACAGTGGCTGACCGGTTGGGCACCAGCTTGCCATAGGGCATGAAGATGTCCGAGTCCCGCCTGTAGGTCATCACCCAGTTGAAGGTCTGGTTCCATCCTGCTAACGCTCTCGTGTTGGTGGGGGACTCCAGGGACACCCAGACCCAGCCCTGCCCATGCGGTCTGTCCCGGGGCAGCTTGTCCCGGCCCCGCGGGAGGGTGGTGTGAAGGAACACCACCACGTCAGCCTGGCTCAGGAGCCGCTGCTCCGTGCTGAGCCGGCAGCCCGCGATGCCGTACTGCTCACGGCAGACATCCCCGCTGAGGTCTGGGACCTGCCTCGAGGGCCATTCCCACACCAGGACCGTCAGCGCCTTCGTGTGCTTGAGGGCTTCGTCAGAGCTGTTGGGTGAGCGGATGAAGCACTTCAGGTTCCAGAGCACGGTGACCAACAGCCCTGCAGTTACGGCTGCCTTCACACTGGGCCGGCCCCACAACCACCGCAGCAGCAGCAGTGCCCTGGACATGGTGCCTGAGGTCTGCTGGCAGCTCCCTGGACAGAGAAGAGGCCCATGAGGGCCATCAGCTCAACCACCCAGCAGGGGGGCACAGGGCAGAGGGTTGGTGGGGTTGGAGGAGGACTTCTCTGTGCTTCCTCCACCCAAACCCTATGGGGTTCAAGTGTAGCAGAGCGCATTGGGAACCCGGTGACACTGACCCCTGTGTGCCCACAGCACCTGCACCAGGGAAAAGTCCCACATGCAAAAGATCAAAAGGCTATGCCCAAGTCTACCTGGCAGGGCATGAAGAACAGGAGCCATCCTGTCCCCATCACTGCCCACAGCACCCCAGCACTGTCACATCACTCCCACATGCCCCTCCAGTGCCCCCATCTCTGGAGCGAGCAGTGATCTACCGAAGGGCACACAGAGCAGCATCCACCTGTGCTCTGGTCACAGCTGATGTGCACCACTCTCAGTTACACACACAAGGCATGTTTGCCTTGCCACTTGCCTCCCACCTCAATTTCCCCATCTGATGAATGGACACAGTCCCTCTCCACACTTCTCGTTTTGCCTGGGGGGAGTTGAGATTGGGATGCAGCCAGGTTTGCTGCAGCAGAGCCCAAGAGGAATGTGGTGTTCTTCCTGGGGGCTGCAGGATGGAGATATGCACCAGGGATGAGGGGGTGATCTGGGTCCTGCCCCACTGCTGGGGGCAGGGAGCTGCAGGAAATGCCCATACTCCATGGCAAGGCCCCAGCTGTGAGCACACAAACACGATTTGCCCTCAAGACGTTCCTGGGAGCAACTGGCAAGTCCCAAACCTCAAGGCCATAGTGCAGTGTCCTGCTCAAAACTTGTCCTCCTCACCCCGCACCCTCGTGCAGCAAAGGCAGTGCTCTTGTTGGCCTCAGGGTGTCTCCCCAGACCCCAAGTCATCCAGGCTGAGAGCTTGCCAAGGGCACCTCAACGCCCATCCTTTATTTCCAGTGTGTCCCAGGTCCCCAGCCAGCAGGGCAGTGGGGGCTGCAGGCAGAGGGCCCTTCAGCTCCATAGGGCTGCAGCAGAGCTCAGCCCACAGGCGCAGGCCAGGGGTGGCTGCGGGGCTGCGAGGGGATTGCTCAAAACCCCCCCAAGTGTCAGTCCCAGGTGCTGTACAGCAGGACTCCCTGGTTTTGCTGTGTCGGGTTGATGCTGGGTGGCAGGCCATGGGGCAAGCTGCAGAGCAGTTCCCCAGTTCTGCTCCCCCACAGTTCGGCAGCCTGCACTTCTGCTTGTGCTGCAGCCACATTCCTGGCAGGGCTCGGAACCTGCAGGCTGCCTGCTGCATTCAGCACAAAGACCGTTTCCTTTCTGGGGAGCCCCCCCCCTCAAAGCCCACTGGATGCCTCTGACCTACTACTAGCCAGGGGTGCTGGCCCCTCTAATTTCAGAGGGCTGAGGAAGAGGTTGCTCCACTTTCCCAGCTGAGCTGCAGCAGCTTTGCTTTTGAAAATCCCTTCCCTGCTTTGGCCTGCTCGGTCTGTCATGCTAAAATACACGAGCTAAGTTTAGGCTTCAGAAGAAAATCATCATCCGCAGAAGGGAGGGCTGGGAAAGCTCTGCATGCTCTGCACACTGCGTGCAGGGCATGGCCCCCCACCTGCCTGTCCCCGCAGAGGGGACACTGCCCCGCTTTGGGGGGATGCTCTGGGGGCCTGCTGCCAGGCTGGCAGTGCCACAAGTCGATGCACTGCTCAGCCCCAAGCCCGATGCATGGCAGTGCTCGCGCGTGGGCTCACTTACCGGGGAAGGGACCGTGGCACAGCGCGGCACGGCGCAGCCAGGGAAGGTGATGGCTGTCTGGGTGCCACGGGCAGCTGCTGGCTCTGGCCTGAAGTATTCGAGGGCTTCCTCTTTTCTGTGGTTTTGCTGGTTTTGCTGTGCAACTGCCTCTCACAGGGATCCTTCCTGGTATCAGAACTCTCTGAGCACTTCCCCCCATGCAGAACGGGTGGCAGTGTAAACCTTGGATGGGTGTATGCCCATGGCCACATGTGTGCCTGTGCCAGATGGGATCCTGCTGCCCCATGCAGTGTGCTGGCAGCCCAGCAGACACCACCCTCCCAGCTCCCTGTGCTGGATGTCCTGCCAACCACCCTCCTGCTTCCTCTCGTCTCCTTGGCATGGCTGTGACTCTGGGGGATCTTTGCAGAAGAAGCATTTGACCCTTTGTAGGGTTTCATTCTGCAAAGTGGTTTCTGATGAGTCAGCTTTGAAACTAAGAACAAAGAATACCTCCCTTCTGTTGAGCACCTTTCCCATCCCTGCTGCTATCCAGACCCACAATTAGCTGCAGCTTTCCCTTATACTGTCCCTGTTTTGGGGTTTGCACAGTGTCCCCATGTCCTTGCACCAAGGTGCTCTCACAAGCAGACAGGGATGAGGTCCATGCCTACAGTCTGAAGTCTCCAGCTCTCCCACCCTTTGCATGCCTTCTACTCCCACCCCACAGCAGGGGACAGGGAGGGGGCATAGGGTGACACTGGGGAAGTGACAGCAGGGACACACACTCAGCCTGGTCTGAGAAAACAGCAAGATACTCCTTCGGCTCGGACTGAAACCTGCTGCAGCATTTGTGTTCGCTTCAGCCCACTGCAGAGCTGAGAGGGGCACAAGGGAGCCCAGCTCTCATCCTGGCACTGCCAGCAGGACCACCTGGCCCTGCTTAGGCTGGGGGCGATGCGTCCTGGCGAGCACTGGAACCTGGCGATGCCCTGGTGGGCATCCTGGGTCTGCGCCTGTGTTGAGACGGATGTGGCCCAGCCCTCAGCCACCCTGCGTGCCACCCTGCAGTTGGGTTGAAAACAGGATGCCAGCCTGATTTTGGCTCACACTGACTCATCTTGAAACTGTCAGCTAAAGTGGCACCAGCAGCTCCTCTCTGCTCCCAGGCATGGCAGCTGAGGACAAAAGGGAAAGCTGGCATGTGTACGCTCCCATGGCACCTGCACAGAGGGCTGCTCCCGTGCCCAGGTCCATCCGTGCCACTGTTCTCATGCATCTTCCCACCTGGTTGTATCTTTGCTGGCATCTCTGTCTGGGCATCACCTTCCCCCACAGCCCTGGGAGGGGGGGGGGGGGAAATTGAAGGAGAGGCAGGGAGGAGAGCTCTGGGGCACGCAGTGTTGTCCTGTGTGGGCTGGCACTTTTATTGCACAGTGTGCTCAGAGTAGAGAATGAAGTCCCACCACGCTCTGTCCCCCTGAACCACTCCCTGGGCATCCTTGGGATGTTCGAGCAGCTCTGGGGGATGCCCCCATCGTACCCTTGTTCCTTTCCAGCCCTGGGCTCGTAGCACTGCCCTCTGGACTCACAGTGCTGGTGGAGCACAGAGGGCACCACAGACAACAGCTGGCACCAGGCTGGGCACAGCACTGTGCCCCCGTGCCGGGGCGTAGCAGGGCTCTGTGGTTTCAGAGACCTCTGATGCCAACTGCAGCGCTGCGGTTGGGTGTTTTTCTCCCTTGTGCTCTGTTTCCTGTTACCTTTGTCACCCCTCCTTTCATTGTCTCTTCTCCTCCCACATTTCTAGCCGATACCAGGCGCTGCACACCCGAGGCCGCCCCGACCTGAGCACTGCTGGCAGCACTCCCTGCCCAGTGCTGTCCCTGTCCCCAGTACAGGTGGCCTCGGGGTTCCTATCACAGAGAGCAGTGCTATGGCCCAGCTTTCCCCGCTGCTGCTGAGAGCAAATACTGTCGGGGTTTCAGAGCAGGAGGAATGCTGCACGGGCATCCCCTGTCCTCAGCCACTGAACACTGGCCCTGGGAGGTGGCACTTGCCTGGCAGAGATGCCACACAAGGTTTCGCCCAGAAGTTTTTTGAATAATGGCACTTTATGACAGGACAAGGGAAGCTTTTGTGGTGCCCAGGCAGCTGCTCTGGAGCAAAGCCTGCAACGCTGTCACCCTTAGCAACACAACTCGGAGGTGGGCAGGCGAGGCACTCACTGTGCTGCCCTTGGCCCTGGCAGCAGCGTGGGGTTGGGATGGTAGGAGATATGGCAAGAGAGGAAGGGGAGCAGGGGTACAGAAGGGGAGCAGTGCAGCTGAGGGTCACAAGCCTGGCCCCAGAGCTGCCTCTGCACTTCTGCGAACATGAGCAACAGAGGGGGCACCCCCAAAGGCTCGTCCCCAGCGTGGTCCCCCAGGCAAGCCTTGCTGCAGGGGGTGGGCACAGCGGGTCCGTGACACTGCCGGGAGGGAGGGAAGAGGATCGAGGGTCGCTGCCGTGTGACAAAAGCAACCACCAGGAGGAGATGAGTCCACGTAAATCTGCCAATAACGGGTCCCCGGGCTACACCAAGGAAGAGCACAGTCCTGGGCACTCCTCGGGGTGACGATGTGCGCCATGACTGCCACGGGCTCGGCAGGGTCTGCGGCGCCACGGATCCACCGCCACTGCAGCCCAGAGCTGTGGGCGCCCATCCCTGGAGGTGTCCAAGGCCGTGGATGAGCCCCGGGCAGCCCAAGCTGGGGGGCAGACGGCCCACGGCAGGGGTGGCTCTGGGGGCTTTAAGGTCTCTCCAACCCGACCGCGCTGTAGCTGTGCTCCCTGACGGAGAGAGCAGCAGAGGCTGCTGGTGCCCTGCACGCCTCCGGGGCAGACGAGGGTACCGTGCTGTGCATCCCGCAGCGCGGCCGCGAGGTGCGTCACGCACAGCTCTGCCCCGCGCCCCGCAGCCGCCGCAGCGGAATCCCGGCGGTGCCTTTAAGGGGCGTCAGCCGCAGGTCGGAGGCGGTGCTGCGCAGGGCCGGGCCGGGGACGGCGGGGACGGCCGCCTGCTGCCAGCCCCGCCGATCCGAGCCGAGCCGAGCCGAGCCGAGCCGAGCCGAGCCTGCTGCGGACAAAGGCGGCGGCCCGTGCCGGGTATGGCGGTGGGAGGTGGCTGAGCCGCGGCGCCGAGCGGAGCGGAGCGGGGCTCCCCCCGCGGCGGGGCCGGCGTGGCCATGGGGTTCCTGCACCAGCTCCATCTCCTGCTCTGGAAGAACGTGACGCTGAAGCGGCGCAGCCCGGTGAGCGCCGGCGGAACGCCGGGGGCCGTGCGGCGCGGCGGGGCCCGCTGCGGGAGCGGCGCGGGGTGAACCGCGGCCCCCGGCCCGCAGGGTATCCCCGCGGCTCGGGGCCGGCTCGGGGCCGCGGCGCTGTGCGGGCCGAGCCGCGGGGTGAGCGCGGCCCATCGCCGGCGGACGATCTCCTCCCGGTGCCGCGGGGCGCTCCGCATCGCCGTGCGCCGGGCGGGGCCGTCCTGGGTTCGCCGCTCCCTTTGACGCCTCGGGTACCTTCTCCATTTCTTGGCCGGGCTCAGGGGATGAATAATTCATGGAGCGCTGGATGCGGAGATGTGGCGACGTCTGCTCGCCTCGGGGGCCGGACAAAAAGGAGCGCGGATGCCATCCGCGTACAAACGGTGCGGCCGAGGCTCGCCCCTCGCGCCCCGCAGCGCGGACACGCGGCTCAGCTGCAACAGTTGGCTCTCGGCCTCCCCTGGGTCCCACCAGCCTCTGCCCCCCTTCGGCCCGCTTGCTGCCCGCGGGCTGTGCCTCCAGGCCGCGTCTCGGGGCTGAGCGCCTTCCCCAGCGCTCGCTATAAATAGGATTCCAAACCGTACGTGGGTCGGGGCTGCGGCTTCCCCGCGCGCCGGGCTCCTCGCGCCGCAGGAGGAGGGACGCGGGGCTCTGCGCATCCCCTCGGGCCCTCCTCGGCTCCCCGGGAGGTGCCGGTTCCCCGCTATCCGCCCCCGGGGGGCACCGGCACCGCGCTGCCAGACGTCCGTCTGTCCATCCACCCGTTGCGGTGCGCGCAACGCGCCGGGAACCGGATTAACCCTTCCGTGGCCTCGTCGGCCTCCGGCATGCAGGGGACGGGTGTGATGGGAGGAGGGGGGTGTCGGGCTCTGTGTGCGGGAGGCGCGATGCCAGCGGATAGCCAGTCCTCCCCCCCCCGTTCCCCCAGCCCTGCTCGGTCCCCACGGCACGGAGGTCCCCGCGGCCCGGCGCACACGCAGGGCTGGCCGGGGATGGGTGCGGGGAGCCGGTTATTTTTAGAGGCTGGGGGAGGGTGACGAACTGCTGCTCTCGAACTGGTAATGCTCGCTCCTCTTCCCTCCCGAACGCCGTGCAGGCCGATCCTGCAGGCTCTCCTTAACCATCCCGATACCCGCAGGGCTGCGCGGTTGGGCAGGGCTGGGTGAGGCCGTGCTGCAGGCAGGTGTCTGCCTGGGCAGCCCTGTGCATGGCTGAGGGCGATGTCCTTCGGCTGAGTCATCCTTCTCCTGCCCTGCACAGCTGGGGGCTGCCCGGTCCCCATGTGGTACAGCCCGACCCGCAGGGCTGGTGCTGCACTCTCGACTCTCAGTGGCTGCCCTGGCGTGCTGCCCTGTAGCAGGCACTGAGCCTGGTGCTTTTACGGTCTGAGGATTGGGCACCCTTTGGGCATCCCTGTGCCCGTGCAGCCCTCCAACTCAGCTGGCAGTGCAAGAGTGCAGTGCTGAACAGAGCTGCCCAATGCTGGCTGGCCGGGGCAGTGTTAGGCCCTGTGCCAAAACCCAGCCTCAACAGCCCTGCGGCTGCCTGCAGCCTGCGCCCAGCTGAGATGCCCTGCCTGGATCCGGGCCCTGTCTGGAGGTGAACATCTCACAGAGTGCTGGCAGCCCTCAGTGCCCTGCACTGACCCTGCGGAGGTGAGCAGCCCCAGCAGGGTGTTGGAGCAGGATGGGGCTGAGAATGGGACTCCTCCCTGGCTGCAAAGCGGGGAGCGGCCGGGCTCCCACCCCTCTCACGGAGCCACGCAGTGCCAGTGGCTTTGCCCTGCCGGCAGCTGGAATGCGGCACTGCCCTGCTGTGTGCCTCCAAGCACAGCACCTGCTCCTCCCTGCTAACATCTGGGCCACAGGCTTCAGGGGGAGCAGGGCAGGGGGTGGGAGAGGGTTTCTCTCAAGCAGGTGCCTCATGTTTGGCAGAGCTCAGGAGGGCTGGGGCCAGTCCCTTGTTCTGCCACTGAGCTGCTGGTGGCTGTGGGGAAGTCGCCATTATCCATGGCACATCACTTCATGGCCGGCTGTGCCCAGGATACTGCTTTCAGGGCAGATTTTTCCTCAGCCTCTGCCCTTGGCAAAGGCTTGGTTTGTTGACCTGTGGTGCAGCAGTGGCAGGTGCCAGTCTTGAGCAGGGTGGCTCGGAGAGGCACCTGACCTTCTGTGCCATGTCACCTTCTGTGATCCTCTGTTTCCCAGGTCTCCCCAGGAGATGGTTTGCTTTGTGCTTGAAGCCCAGTCTGTGGTGATCGTCGTTTTATTCTTCCTAGGGCAGAATTCGAGGCAGGAGAGGTGCTGTGGAGGTTGCACCTCTGCAGCCAGAAGTGCATGGCCATGGGGCAGAATGCAGTGAGGGCATCATTCTGCAGTGCAGGGGGTGGTTCAGCAGCCCAGGGCGGTGAGGGCTGGAGAGGTGCCTCGACTGCTGGGATGGGGAGCAGAGTTGTGTGCATCCTGTTGAGGGATGGGCTCTCAGATAACTCTCAATAGTTAATTAAACCTACGTGGGGTGTAAAATGAACAGGTGAACTCAAGTTACCCTGGACACAGGGTAAAGCTGAGGGTGTTTGGCAGCCTTTCCTGGCCGCTTTCTGTGCAACTGTGGTTGGAACAGGAAGGCGGCTGCCACAAGACTTACTGGCTTTAAAGTGCCAGCGATGGAAGGGCACTGTTGGGTTTTATTGACATCTTTTTTGAAAGTGCAGGTTGCATAGGAGTTCTGGAGGAGTGGTGAACAGAAGGTGGGGCTCTGGGCGCTGCAGCTTGTCTCCAGTGTCAGCAGGGCCCCAGGGTGCAGGGCAGAGTTGACCCGGGCAGCAGCATGGCTGCTTCGTGCTGCAAAAGGCTTGTGTCCTTCCTAATTCATTGCTGAAAGGCTGGGGAGCATCCCACTGCACAGGGAAGTTGTCCTGAAAAGTCATTCTGACTGAGTAGGATGACCCCGATGCCCCTAGAATCAATGCTCAGGCATCATGCTCTGGCATCCTGCTCCTGACACAAGCTCCCAGAAGCTGTCCCAGACTGGGTGGGAGCTGACATCAGCCCTGGCCAGGGATCACAGGGCTGGGCCCTGCACTGACGCAGGGTGCTCTTTGCCCCCTCTTTGTTTGCAGCCGGTGCCGGAGAGGTGCGGCAGTGCCAGGCAGCATCCCTGTGGGTCACCACCCTCTCCCAGGGGCTGTGGGTTTTGCGCAGCTCTGAATGCTGCCTTGGGGCGCTGAGCTCTGTGATACCCTTCTGGCAAGGACTGCATCTTGACGTCAGCTGTAATACCGTGTTGGCAATAAGCAGGCGTTTGGCAATGCTGTGATTAAAGTTTGGTGCCATCAAAACGTTTTCTTCAGCTTTAAAAGTTGGGCAGCAGGGCATTTCTGACTCCCTCCTCCCACAGGCAGAAGTCATGCAAGCCCTTGCCCCGTTGCCCTGTCCTGGGCAGTCCCAATCCCATACGCTCGCCCTCTGCCCCCAGTGTTCCGTGCCCATAGGCGGTGACCACCATGGCAGGTGGCCCTGCTGGCTGCGGCCCCTTAGCACTGACTGAGGCTGTGCTGGGGCAATGCCCTTCTTATCAGCAGGCCCCCACCTGCCTGCCCCCCGAGTGAGCGCCTGGTGCTGGGACAGGGACGAGGGGGGGTTTTGCAGCCCAGCCCCGTTCCTGGTTTGATCCAGGGAAGGAGCTGAGCAGGAGGTCAATGACCCGCTTTAAAACACACAACAACAAACAGGCCCCTCCTTTTGCCAACAAGGACCAAACAGTCTCCAAGGGAGCCCTGCCTGGTACGATCCCAGTGCAGAGGGCTGGGGGGGCAGCGCAGGGACGGACCCGCACCCATCTGCACACAGAGATGCCATTGTGTGCCTGGTAAACAGGCAATAGGCAGGGAGGGGTGCAGGCAGCCCATGGCAGCTGGACCAGAGGCAGAGCAGGTCGGGATGCCCCTGCCAGCCTCCAGCACAGGGACGGTGACAGCAGGAATGGTACATAGGACCAGGGGTGCTGCACAAACAGGGATCCCCCATCCCTGGCGCTGCTCCCAGGCAGCCTGGCCTCCTTCCTGGGGCATCTTCCATTCCCATCCTCTCCGGACCTTGTTTTTCCATCATCTTCTTTCTCCCAGATCTGGTTCCCAACATAGAGTGGGCGGTGGAGAGGCTTCACAGGATGGGCTGGGAATGTGGTGGGCAGCACCCACGGAAGTAGCCACACAATGGGATAAGGCCAAGAGAGCAGGGGGACAGCTGAGCCAGGTGCCCTGTAACCCAGCCAGCATGGCCAGGCGGCACCAGGACTGAGCGTGGCAGGGCTTTGCTGCTCTCCAGCATATCTGACCCCAGCCCTAAGTCATGATGCGAGGTTGCCCTGTGTGCTTAGATTACCTGGGGTCTGGTCTGGCCCTGGAGCGGGTGGAGGTTGGCTCACCTCGCACTGTGCCTCAGTTTCCCCAGATGTGTTTCCCATTGTCCTTGCTGTGCAGGGCACCAGTGGGGCTGTGGTGTGGTCTCGGCACTCCTGGTGCAAACCAGCAGTAGCTGTGCCTGCATCTGCAGACGGCTGAAGGTGTTGGTGCCCTTCCCAGGGCCTCTGGGCACAGAGCCCAGCCTGGGCCGCTCGTGCTATTGGGGTCAGGGATTCCTGGGGATTTGCTGTGATTCACCATATGCTGCTGGTGGAAATCCTGTCCAGCTGTTGCCTTCTGGGAGGGCACAGAGGGGAGCCCCTGCACTGCCCCAGTCACACCTGGAGATGGTTGCAGCTCCTGACTGGGTGCCTCCTCACCCCAACAGCATCGAGGCCTGCTGCCTGCCTTGGCCCTGCCGCTGGGATGGGGCTGGGGGCTCTCTGGGATCCAGTTGGCCATGGGTAGAGCTGTCACATGGGGTAGGGGCACTTTGGACACACCAGGTCATCCGTGGGGACCCAGCAGGAAAATGAGGATGCCATGTCATGCCAGCTGCTGGCCAGGAGGGTACTGCCAGGAAGGTGTTTGTGGCTCTTCACAGGTGCTGAGCTGTCTTCCCAGTTGTGATGGCCCATCAGTGTCTGTGCTGGTGTCCTGGCACCCATCTACCAGGGACCCACCAGCCTGATGTGCTCCTACCCCGCTGTGCCCCTGGCAGGATGGGGTGGGCAGTTGGAGAAGTGTGGGTGTGTGTGGCACTGTTTGTCTCTGGCAGAGCTGTGGTGCAGAATGTGGGCATAGTGCTGTGCTGCACTGGGATGCACGCAGGGGGTACCGCAGGACCTCCATCCTGGTGATGCCCACACTCCTCCCTGGCGATGGGGTCCTGGCCATGAGCATCATGGTCCATTTGCCTTGTGTCATCTGCAGTGGGTGCTGGCCTTCGAGATCTTCATCCCGCTGGTGCTATTCTTCATCCTCCTGGGGCTGAGGCAGAAGAAGCCGACCATCCCTGTGAAGGAAGGTGCGTGTGAGCGGGTGGTGCCCAGGGCATCCACACCTGGGGGAAGGATGGGGACACGGGGGAGCTGTTCCAACCCCCTGGGACAGCCTGGGGCTGAGGAGGATGCTGACAGCTGGCAGGGATTCCTTGGTGTCTTTGGAGGGGGCAGTGTAAAGGAGGGCCTGCGTACCAGAATGATGGGGTTAGAGAGCCAGAGGCATTCCCAACCAGGGGAGCTCCCCTGGGACCAGCCAAGCTTCCAGATGCCATGAGCAGGGCATTTTTGTCTCTGCCTGGAGGCACTTCTGCAGGCAGAGGGGTGGTGGAGCTGGGTGGTGCCAGGACAGCTGCGGTACCCTGAGCTCTGAGGGGAGACTCTGGGGAGGGACACGGGCTGTGCTCTGCATGTCGCCCAGCACACGGCTGTGGAAGCTCAGAGGCTTGCAGGGCTGGGGCAAAGCCAGCGATGGATGGGGCAGGAACTCGAGGTGCCCTGAGGTGCGCTGGAGGTCATGGGGCCATGCCACCAGGAGGAGAACTGTGTGGCAGCAAGATGCCTGGAGCTGGCCGCCAGGGGAGCACAGCGGGGCCAGGCAGAGGTGCTGGGAGCCGGCAGCTGTGTTCCTGCATGATGAAGCCTGAGCCTTTGTTTCAGGACATGCCGGCGAGGGAAAGCCCGGTGGAGGGCACTGATGGGTGATGCCTTGGTTCCTGCCCTGGTGCTGATGTGCATTCTGTGTTGTGTTTTTTGGTTGTTTTTTTCTTTCTTTTCTCTCATGTTTTCTTTTTCTTTCCCACCATTATCCCTGCCTGCCTGCCCTCCATGCCTCTACTGCATGCTCCAGTCTGTAAGTTGGTTGGACGGGTGGGTGCCTCTCCCCCTCCCCTGCCTTTGTCAGCCAGGAGTTTTGGGGAGACAGAGCCTGATTGGGATCAGCTCACTGTGGTCTAATCAGCACCTCTGTAACCTGTCGCCTTCCTCCCTGGCTGGTGAAGATGAACTTGGGCTGTTGTGCTCAGGGCCCCTCTGCTGCTGCCTGCAGTAGGTTTTTGTTACTAGCCCAGACTGAGGCTGGGTTCAGAGGGCGCTTGGGGCCACTGGCAGCTGTGACCCTGGCAGTTTGGGCTGTGTGGGGCTTCCCAGGCCAGGCAGATCCCTCCGCCTTCTCTCCTGTGGCAAACCCTGCTGCCTGCAGAGTCCAGTGCAGCTTGTGGTTGCCCAGCTGTGCCTGTGTTCACCCCTGAATCAGCCAGGCTCCAGGCAGCTCTGGTCCCCAGCCACCAGGTCCCTGTCCCAGCCTCTGAGCTCTGGGATGGAGCCGGGACATGGCGCTGTTGGAAGGAGCCAGAAGGACAGTGAGATGCCTCTCAGTGATGTCACCTCTCTGTGGCATGGCTGCCAGCATGGGGCCTATCCAGCCTGTGGCTTCATGCTCTGCCTGGCCCTGTCTGCCCTGAACTGGCCCTGTCTGTGCACACAAGCCCATCTTCACCAGCCCTCCTGTCATGGCTGAGCTAACTGCACTGACCTGCCTCTAACTGGGGCACTGGGGGTGGGGCTCGTCCCTCTTGCAGGACCCCTGTCCCTGCCAGGCGCTGCCCAGTGACAGCCTTGGGTCCCCATCAGGAGGGGTTGCTGGGCTTCCCCTGCCCAGAAAGAACTGGGGAAGGCTATGGCTGGTGAGGGCTCAGCCCTGGTCAGGGTGGGTGTTTGCTGTCTCCTTGCTGCTCCTTGTTTTCTCCATCTCCCCCCTTCCCGTGTCTCCATTTCTCACCTCCAGCAGCCGCACATCGAGGCAGCCGGGTGGGGAGGAGGATGGGTCTCAAGAGGGCCTAGGGGTCCTGGGAAGCTCTGGGGGCCAATTCTTTCCTGTTGTATTCCTCCTCTTTCTCTTCCTCTGGAAATCCAGCGGTGCCTCTGAGGTTACTAACAAGAGCAGCTGAGAGGCCGGGGGAGGTTGGCAGCACCCTGGTGGGCAAGCATCAGAAGTCAGCATTGTCCTGGGGCCAGGTGGCCGCTGCCACCCAGAGGGGAGCTGGCACGGGCTGTCGGGTGGGAGCTGAGTGGCCCTGGTGGCGGGCAGGAGCTGCCCCCAGCCCCAGGGAGCTGCTGGTGGGACAGCCTCGGTGGGCTGCAGACTTCTGAGCTTGGCTGCCCAACCTTCCCTTGGGCCTCACTAGACGCGGTGTGTGCTTCTTTCTAAACTGAGTGTCTGTCTCCCTGGTGGTCCCTGCCTGCCCTTGCCTCTCCTCCTTCCTGCCCCTGCCTTCCCTTGCCTCTTCTGCACTCTTACTGGCTCCAGCTTTCTACACGGCGGCCCCGCTCACCTCGGCCGGGATCCTGCCTGTCATGCAGTCCCTGTGTCCTGACGGCCAGCGCGATGAGTTTGGCTTCCTGCAGTACTCCAACTCCACGTGAGTCGTGCCTTCCCAATGCTCTTCTTGATCCCTTATGTGCTCATGCACACACGTGCACATGCATGCTTGAATGCACACCTGTGCACGGCTCACCCGTTCTCACATTGGTGACATCCGACTGCATTCTGCACCAGAAGTTGCAGCAGTGCACATCCTCAGAAGCATTTGGGTGCAGAGTCCCTTGTCCCCAGGGGGTGGGGGGCACCTTAGCCCATTTGTTCCAAGTGACAGCATTTAGGGAGGAGGAAGGGGGTGGCCCTGGCGACACCTAGGATTACTGGCTCTATCCCCTGCATCCCAGGCACATGCATGGGTTTGATGTGCAGCTGCACGGTGCACCTGAGAGACTCATCCCTACAGGCTGCGTGTGCCCCATACCTGGTGCTGCATAGTACTCTGCTCCCTGCAGGGTGACACAGCTCCTGGAGCACCTCAGCGAGGTGGTGGAGCAGAGCAACTTGTTTGACCCGGAGCACCCAGGCCTGGAGGAGGAGCTGGAGTCCCTGCGTCGGCGCCTGGAGGCCCTCAGCAGCAGCGAGCCCAGCTCCATGGAGACCCACTTCAGCAGCCAGGCAGGTCAGTAGGGGTCCCTGCTGTGGGCACCCAGCGACATGGCAGTGCCCAGCCACAGGTCTTTGTGGCAGGGCTAGCTCTGAGATGTCCCTTTGTGGGGCTGGGCCACGTCCTGGCCGCTCACAGGCTGCTCTCACCCCCCTGCTTTGCTTCTTGACAGGATCTAGTTTCACACTGGGGTGGGCAGCTAAGGACCGGGGGGAACTGCACCGCTTCCTCACGCAGAACTTGTCCCTCCCCAATGGCACAGCCGAGCTCCTCCTGGGCTCCAGCGTTGACCTGCGGGAGGTGGGTGACAGTGTGGGGTTTGCTGAGCTCAGTGCTGCAGCAGCTGGTGGGCACCTCCTGGCCCAGACTGAGCCCTGGCTGCCAGACCTGTGGGACTCCTGCTGTCCTGCCCTGTGGTCCCATTCACCCGATGCTGGGGCACTGCTGGCAGTGGGGTCCCTCTGCTGTCAGCATGCTCAGCAGCCCTGTTCCTGTCCTTGGTACAGGTGTACCGCCTGCTGTTTGGGGCCTCTCCTTTGGCACCTGATGACACCCACGAGCGAGACACGTGGGATCGGTTTGGACACGGTGAGAAGATGGCACAGCTGGAGGTGAGAAGCATGCAGGGATGTGGCAGAGCCAAGCTCATCCTCTACATCCCCTCTGCTATGCAGGGTTGTCTGAAGTTATTTGTCTTAGTAGGGACTCCTTCAGGTGGCCAGAGTGGCAGTAGGGCCCCCAAGGTTTCATCCTGGAACTGCCACTGATCCCTCAAGGCAGGCTGATGCCAGTGCCTCGATTTCCTGTGGCAAAGGGTGATGGCACTGCCAGGAGAGGAGGAGAAAATCATTACCCCTGTGGCCCCAGGTGCCCTTGGCTGTGGGGGCAGAGCCCTGTGGCATGCCAAGGATGGTGCTCCCCCAGGTCTGCGTGTTCCTGTTGTCCCCACTGTGGACATGGGTGTCGCAGGGGCATTCGTGTGTGCTTGGGATGGAAGGGGCACTGGGGAACTCCCATGCACCCGGGGAGCCCACACATCCCTATCAACCCTCATTGGTCCTCTTGCAGAAGAGCCTTCCCAGTGGCTGGAAGAGCCTGCGGGAGGGACTGGTCCACAGGGCCCTGCGCGATCCCTCTGCAGCCCTGCAGCGGCCAGCGCTGCTCCGCCTGCTGTCCCAGGCCCTGGGCCTCGCCAGTGCCGCCGCAGCTCCCGCTGGCTCCTACAGTCCCCAGACCTTTGTTGCCGAGATGGAGGTGAGCAGCCAACCGTGGCGAGCCACGCTCTGTGGGGTGGGCACGGCCGTGGTGCATCCACCCCCACGGACAGCTCAGCCACGCTCCCCTCTGTACAGCGCATCCTCTTCACGGCACCGGTTCTGGAGCAGCTGACGTGTGAGCAGAGCTCGGGGACGCTGCGCCGCCTCCTGCGTGTGGCTCCCAGCCAGCAGCCGCTGCTGCAGACGTACCGCGTGCTGGCGTGCAATGGCAGCCGGGCAGCCCGCGAGGAGCGCTTTGCTCAGCTGGCTGCCGAGCTGCAGGACCAGATGGACACCCCCAGGATTGTCAGCAGGGTGAGCGTGGGGCCGGGCCTGGGGGCATGGGGGGGGGGGGTGGGGCAGGGCTGTCCCAGACTACTTTTCTCCAGCCACCAGGGGCTGTGCAGGGACCCTCGACCGGCTCAGGTTTCTGAGATGTACTTCAGTACATGTCTTGGCCTGCCCTCAGCCTGCAGGGACCGTCCCCCTGCCCAGTCCCAAGGCCTGCTGGCTCCAGGGGCGGCTGGTGTCCCCCTCTGGGCACTTAATTCGGCACTGTCTGTTGGATGTGGTGTCCCCAGCATCCTCCATGCTTGTCCCTCCTGCAGGGCCTACCCAGGGTTCCCTGGGTGCCATCAGTAAGCTGTGCACTCCTTAAGGCAGTCTCTGAGGTCCCCCTCCTCATCCATCCTTGTCTGATGGATGTCTCATGTGTCCCCAGCAAGATCCTGCCAGCATTTGGCCATGTTCCTGCTGCCTTGATTGCTGCAGATGCGCTGTGATGAGTCCTGGTCCCAGCTCCAGCTTTCTAACCAAGAAAGGGGACATGGCATCACTTGGCAGCAGGCGAGCAGAGCCACTTCAGTGCCCCGGCCACATGTAATCCCTTGTCTGCTTGTCCTCGCAGCTGCAGCTGGATGAGGTGAACAGCACAGCAGCCCAGCACCGGCTCCGTGCCCTCCTGGAGGACCTTGTGGAGATGGAGAAGGTTCTCCGTGACATGGACATCCTCTCAGCGCTGGCCAGGCTCCTGCCCAGGGGGGCCTGTGCTGCCAAGGCTCCGCTGCCCACAGCCAACAGCACTGGCTGGGCCAGCACCAACGCCACTGCCAGCAACACCACGATGGAGGAGGAGGGTGCCGGGGGGGACCCGGCGGGCAGCGACAACCCCCAGGGGCAGTTCTCAGCCTTTGTGCAGCTCTGGGCTGGGCTACAGCCCATCCTCTGCGGCAACAACCGGTAGGAGGCCTGGGAGGAGAATGGGACCAGGTTGGAGGTTTGGAGTTGGTGTGGGGTTTGCAGTCTGGGCTGTGTTTGCAGGACCATTGAACCCGAGGCACTGAAGCAGGGCAACATGAGCTCTCTGGGCTTCACCAGCAAGGAGCAGCGAAACCTGGGCCTTCTTGTGCATCTTATGACCAGCAACCCCAAAATCCTGTATGCACCCGTGGGTACTGAAGTGGACAAAGTCATCCTGAAGGTGAGGGTGGCAGAGGCCAGGTGCCTGTCCATCCCCATGCGCCAGCCCTGCTGGATGGGCTTTGTGAGACAGGCACTGTGTGATGGTAGGGCTGAGCAGGAGGAGGCTGGCAGCTGCCAGCCAGTGCCTGCAGGGTGGGCAGGGGCCTCATAGTTGCTGGGTGTGCTACAGCAGCGGCCTGGGCAGAGGGTTGCTCTGCCTCCTCCTGCTGCATCACTTCCCTCCCACAGGCCAATGAGACCTTTGCCTTCGTGGGCAACGTCACCCACTATGCCAAGGTGTGGCTGAACATCTCTCCCGAGATCCGAGCCTACCTGGAGGAGGGCAGACTGCAGAGACGCATCCGCTGGCTGCAGCAGGTAGGGTGGCGGTGGGACTGAGCCTGCCTTGTTTTGCCCCAGGGGCAGAAAGGGGATGTCGTGCCCTCAGGCACCCTCTGCTTCTGTATGTGAGGTGCTCCTGGGTGCCCAGCCTGCCTTGGCGAGGACCAGGCTGTCTCCCTGCTCGGTTTGGGTGCTGTCCTGCCATCCCCAGAAGGAGCACTGAGAAGTGTTGGTCCCATCTGTGTTCACAGCGGGGGCAGTGCTGAATGGCAGGGGGTACTCCAACCTCCCTCTCCCATCTCTTCCACACTGTTGCAGTTCACTGCTGACCTCCACAAGCACCCAGAGATCCTGAACGTCTCCGACAATGACCTTCTGCACAGCTTTCTCAATGGCAACTTCTCCCTGCCCAACGCCAGCGTCCTGCTCCAGCAGCTGGACACCATTGATAATGCTGCCTGCGGCTGGGTCCACTTCATGGCCAAGGTGAGGCTGCACCCATCTGTGGGCACGCAGGTGCTTGGAGCAGCACCTGTCACCCCTGGCTGTACTCTGCAGAGCCTGAGAGGGCTCAAGTCTGTTCAGGCATCCCTCAGGCTACAGGGTGGGAGAACTGGAGGAGGGGATGGTGGCCAGGAGCTTGAGGTGGAGATTTCAATGGCAGGTTCCCATCCCTTTGGGTTGAGGAGCTTGTGCAGCCACTGATGATGGCACATGCTGAGGCTTATGTATGGGGTCGATGACCAGACCTGCGAGGGGCAACGGGATCTTACTGGCCTTCCCATCCCTCCAGGTCAGCGTGGACATCTTCAAGGGCTTCCCAGATGAGGAGAGTATCGTCAACTACACGCTGAACCAGGCCTACCAGGACAATGTCACAGTCTTTGCCAGTATGTCCCTGAGAACAGCTCCTATAGAGGGGTCCCCAAAACCGTGTCCAAAGCTGTGCCCCAGGCCTGGGGCCACTGGCTCTGGGATGTTGGCTGCCTCAGTCTGTGTGTCGGGTGAATGAATGACTCAAACATGCCAGCTCTCTTCACTTACCTCTCCCTCTGTGCTGTGCCTTGATCCTGGCCACCGTCCTGGCTCACCACGGGTGCCTGCAGTCAGAGTGGCCCCGCATCCCATGCCCGCATCCCACCCTCAGCCATCATAGCCCTTGTCTTGCTCTGGGCAGAGATATTCTGAGCCCTGGATCTTGGTCCCCACCGTGTCCCTGCCCATCAGTACAGGCTGGCTGGTGCCATCAGGCTCTCTGCCTTTCTGCTGCCCACAGGTGTGATCTTCCAGACCAACAAGGACGGCTCACTGCCCCCACATGTCATGTATAAGATCCGGCAGAATTCCAGCTTCACTGAGAAGACCAACGAGATCCGGCGGGCGTACTGGCGGCCCGGTCCCAACACTGGTGGCCGTTTCTATTTCCTCTATGGCTTTGTCTGGATTCAGGGTGAGTGTCAGCTGCCTGACCAGCTGCCCGTGCCCCTCAGCCCCTGCCTGTGCCGTCCCCTCAGCCTGGCCTTCCCTCCTCCCCAGACATGATGGAGCGTGCCCTCATCAACACCTTTGTTGGCCATGATGTGGTGGAACCTGGAAACTATGTGCAGATGTTCCCATATCCATGTTACACCCGGGATGAGTGAGTAACAATCATCTGGGTGAGGAAGGGCAGGGGCATGACCTTCCCTCGTCTCATCAAGCAGTCCAAATTGGTCGGGACACTTCAGCTGGGAAACAGAGTCAAGTCTGGGGGCCTGAGAGAGACTGCTGACATTGGTAATGATGGGCAGCCAGTTACACTGTGTCTTGAACTCCCTTGCCAAGCAAATGGGGAAAGATTTTTTTCCCCAGTTCATAGCTCAGATGATTTCGTAGTTCAGTAGTTCATGGCTGCAGGGCATCTCAAAGTTTGCAGTACTCAGGAAGAACAAAGAGAAGTGTAGTAAATGGGTGACACATGGATCTGTCAGCAGTTATTGAACACAGTGATCTAAATGAAGCACTGAGACGTCCCAAACCAGTACCCACACCAGGGTAAGGAGGGCACTGGGATGGTCTGCACAGTGCTGCAGGCCTGGCTGCTGGAACCTGAAGGCCTCCACAGAAGGTGTTCCACATTAGAGGAGCTCTGAGAAATGTTTTCTCCTCCTGTGTCTCAGTTTCCTCAATTATCAAATGGAGATGGGAGCAGTAGCTAGCAGGTCAGTGAGGAGCTGCTGAGGGCTGTAGTATTTCCTGGGTGGTAGCAGAGCCCCTCCACTGCCTGGTGGCCTGTTCTCAGGGTCTTCCCAGGCTCCAGTTCTCTCTTCTCTTCTTATACTCCATCAGCTTTCTCTTCGTCATTGAGCATATGATGCCCCTATGCATGGTGATCTCCTGGGTCTACTCAGTGGCCATGATGATCCAGCATATTGTGACAGAGAAGGAACATCGCCTGAAAGAGGTGGGGATGGTGGGGGAAATCCCTGGGGATGAGCTGGTATCTTCCATGCCTGCCTGCCCAGGGCAGCCCAGGCACAGAAACTTGTGCCAAGTTGTGCCCTGTCACCAAGTTGCCCCATGTCATCCCATAATAGTTCCTAGACAGCAGCAGCCTAGAGTCCTGCCTGATAAGGGGTGAGCTCTACAGCCCACAGAGTGTGTTCCAGCTGCTAGGCACAGTGCCAGGCTGAGCTGGCCTGTATCTCAGGAACCACCCTCAGCAGCCAGGGCAGCCTGCAGGAGAGCGCTGACCCCAGCTCAGCCCAGAGCCCCAGTGCAGCACATCCTGCCATGTGCTGAGGCACTCAGCCTGGTGCTGCTGGGATAGGGACACCCACTGCAGGACCCTCGGCTCCCTCTGCACCCCTGGTGCCCCAGGCACAGATCTTACCTCCCAGGGCTCTGCTGCAGCTCATCTCTTTGCAGAGCTGGCTCTCCTGAGCATCCCTGGTGCAAGCCCTGGGTAGCACTGCAGGGAATGGAGCCTGTAAGCAGCCAGACCCTGGCTCTTCAGTGCTGCCCCTAGCTCTCCTAGCCCCAGAGGGTGAAGGGCTGGGGAATGTGTGGGACAGGGGACAGCCTCACTAAGCAGTGTTGGCCTTGCAGGTGATGAAGATGATGGGCTTGAACAATGCAGTGCATTGGGTGGCTTGGTTCATCACCGGCTTTGTCCAGCTCTCCATCTCAGTCACGGCACTCACTGCCATCCTGAAGTATGGCAAGGTCCTGATGCACAGCGACGTCCTCATCATCTGGCTCTTTCTTGCCATCTACGCTGTGGCAACCATCATGTTCTGGTGAGCTGCCAGGCTCCCTCAGTAGGCTCAGGGGCCACCAGCAGTGCCAGGTCCCTGACGGAATGTCCTTGTGCCATGGGGTGAGGGTGCTGGGAGCCCTGTGGTAAGGACTGGTGGAGGGACGCCCCAACCAGGCGATTTGAGGAGTGTCTTTATCACCTCAACACCAAAAGAATCAGTGTGGGTAATACCCTGGTGGGGCAGGATCCTGGGATGGGTGCTGGAGGGTTGGGTGCATCCTTGGCAGGGGCAGCTCAGCCCTCTCATCCCCAGTCAGAGGGTGGTGCTGGGTCCAATCAGCTCCTCGGGGTTGCAGGGTCACCTGCCTTGCAGTGGGGCTGGCAAGGTGACACTGTTATCTCTGCAGTTTCCTGGTATCGGTGCTCTACTCCAAAGCCAAGCTGGCTTCTGCCTGCGGTGGCATCATCTATTTCCTCAGCTACGTGCCCTACATGTATGTGGCCATCCGGGAGGAGGTGGCTCATGACAAGATCACTGCATTTGAGAAGTGCATCGCGGTGAGTTGGGTGCAGCTGTCAGGAGGTACCTGCCCCAGAATTTGCCTCAGGTACCCTATGTTCCCTGCATAGCTACCACCAACTCTTGGGCACCCCACATCTCACAGACGGGCCACAAACTGTAGGCAAATCTGTGCCCATGTGAACTGGCTCTCCATGGGACGTTGGAGGCATCTCCAGAAGGACTGGTGCCTCCCAGGGTGGGAAGCATCTCCATGGGTTCGGGTGGGGCAGAGCTAGATGGGAATTTACCCCAGAGTTGGCATGTGGCTCCTGCTGATGTGCTCCATCCTCCTCCCTGCAGTCTCTCATGTCTACCACGGCATTTGGGCTGGGCTCCAAGTACTTTGCACTGTACGAGGTGGCTGGTGTGGGCATCCAGTGGCACACCTTCAGCCAGTCGCCTGTGGAAGGAGATGACTTCAACCTCCTGCTGTCCATGATGATGCTGATCATCGATGCTGTGGTGTACGGGGTGCTCACGTGGTACATTGAGGCTGTGCACCCAGGTACGTGCAGTCAGAGGCAGTATTGGAGCACCTCCTCACTGGGGATGCTGTCATTTCCTGCCTGTGCTCAGCCCTGATACAACCAGATTCAGCCCAATGTGCCTCTGTGTCCTCTTGGGGGCACCTGCACACATGCCCTCACCCACAGGAATAGGGAACTCCCCTGTTCCTGACAGTTTGCTAGGAGATCTTCAGTCGTGTTTTGGGTGGTTCTGGGTGCAACCAGGAGTTGGACTCGAGGGTCCTTGTGGTCTCTTCCAATTCAGGATAGTCTGTGGTTCTATGTGTCTGTTTACTGTCCAGCTGGAGCAAAATATGGCATACACAGTTGGAGCATTACTCCCTCTCATTGCCTGTTTGAGAAGGAGTCCTGGCTGCGCTGGTTTTCTAGTAAAACTGAAGCATCAGGCAGGCCCATTTCGTTTCACTGCACAGCCCAGCAGCATTTCCATGAGCGCTGGCAGACTGTCCTGCGCTGCTGTTCCTGAGCAGGGAGATGGCCCTGCTCATCCCTATGACTCTCTCTGCTCCATCCCTCGGCCGGCTTCTGCTTGGACACGCTGCAGGGTGGCACTGACTGCACAGGGTTGTGCTTGCAGGCATGTTCGGCCTGCCGCGGCCCTGGTACTTCCCCTTCCAGAAGTCCTACTGGCTGGGCAACGGGCGAGTGGAGACCTGGGAGTGGACGTGGCCGTGGTCCCGCACCACACGCCTCAGCATCATGGAGGAGGATCAGGCCTGCGCCATGGAGAGCAGGAGGCTGGGTGAGCCGGCAGGTGGGGGTGGCGGCCGGGCTCCGGGGCTTGGCCCCTGTTGTGGGCACACAGCCTGTGCGACCCACGTGCTGCATAGCGGGGGGCTGCTGCCCACAGCTCAGAGCAGGAAGGGCCAGGAGCTGGCACAGCCACTCCAGGGTGGAGCTGGGGAGATTTGCCCCCAGGAACCCTGCGCACTGTGCAGCTCCAACTCCTCACTGCCCTGCTTTCACGACAGAGGAGACACGGGGCATCGAGGAGGAGCCGACCCACCTCCCCTTGGTTGTCTGCATTGACAAGCTCACCAAGGTCTACAAAACTGACAAGAAGCTGGCACTGAACAAGCTGAGCCTCAACCTCTATGAGAACCAGGTGGTGTCCTTCCTGGGGCACAATGGTGCAGGCAAAACCACCACCATGTGAGTTCCAACTGTGGGCAGTGTCCTTCTGGTCAGTGATGAGTTGGGAAGGTGCCACAATGGCCATCCTCATTGGGCTCTATGGCTGATGTTGTGCCCAGGAGGAGGTGGTGTGGGTGTGAGAGAGGTGCAGAAGGGGAACAGGTGGCCAACACAAAGCCCTGCACTGATACTGCTCTGCCAGGGCCCAGCAGATACTCTGGGAAGTGGTGATTGGGATTAAAGACAGAGGAAGGCAGGCAAGGTTCCTCACTGCGTTCCTTTTTCCGTCCATCCAGGTCCATCCTGACTGGCTTATTCCCACCGACCTCAGGCTCAGCTACCATCTATGGCCATGATATCCGGACAGAGATGGATGAGATCCGGAAAAACCTGGGCATGTGTCCCCAGCACAATGTGCTCTTTGACAGACTGACGGTGGAAGAACACCTCTGGTTCTACTCACAGCTCAAGAGCATGGCAGAGGAGGAGATCCGCAAGGAGATGGACAAGTAGGCACCCTCAGTTCCTTTTGCCCACATCTGCACCTTTTGCAGAAGCAGGTCCTGCTCTCATGGCTGTGCCTGCGGGGAGTTGTCTGGGAGCAGGGATCACCCCTGCTGCAGCTCCAACAAGTGTTTTTGGAAACTTGGGGTATTGGGCTGGCTTAAGTTCCTTTCATAGTCTGGCTGTAGCTGGGCTGCCCTGACTGCCAAGAGCTGTAGATGCTGGGTGGGAAAGAGAGGTGACATGCTCCCCGCAGGCACAGGCCAGCCCCAGCAGCCTGCTGCTTCTGTCCCTGTCCCCAGGATGATTGAGGACCTGGAGCTCTCCAACAAACGCCATTCCTTAGTGCAGACCCTCTCAGGGGGCATGAAGAGAAAACTGTCAGTGGCCATCGCCTTTGTGGGTGGGTCGCGGGCTGTGATCTTGGATGAGCCCACGGCTGGAGTTGACCCGTACGCACGCAGAGCCATCTGGGACCTCATCCTCAAGTACAAGCCAGGTGAGCAGGGAAGGGCAGAGCCATGCATGGGGCAGAAAACTGAGCGTAGGCTTAAGAGTGGTGGGAAGACCCCTCGCTGTCCTCCTAAGAGGGACCAGATGTGCCTCTCCTGGCTCCCAGCCCAAGCTGTGGCATGGCTTCTCCCTACATCCGTCGCTATGTGGTGACTGAGCCAGGGGTCCCTATGAGACCCTTGGGGAATCAGCCAGCTCCATGCCCTCGTTCCCCACACATCAGACAGCATGCCATGCCAAAGCAGTGCCTGGTAGGGCAGGCGGAGGCTGCAGCAGCCCTGGCACAACCCCACACCCTCTCCTAACACTCTGTGCCACAGGGAGGACCATCCTGCTGTCCACCCATCACATGGATGAGGCTGATTTGCTGGGTGACCGCATCGCTATCATCTCCCATGGCAAGCTCAAGTGCTGCGGCTCCCCACTCTTCCTCAAGAGCACCTATGGCGATGGCTACAAGCTGACAGTGGTAAAGAGGCAGTCGGACACCAGGAACAGTACAGGTCTGTGGGCCCAGCAGGACCTATGGTTTGGAGCATCAGTAGATGGGATCAGCCCTTTTTGTGTCCAGGAAAGGAGCAAGAGGTCAAAACCCAAATGCTCCCACCCCAAGTCTCCATAGGCCACATGGGGGGGCACAGTGGGACAGGACAGTGATGCAGGAAGTGGCACTGCCCAGCCCTGGTTTATCTCTCTGGGTCCCCGGTTTAAACCCTGGATGGAGGCGTTGCCCCCAGGTTCTGGTCGTTGTTCAGACTAGGGGCTGCCTGCTGATGCCCAGTATGGGCAGTGGTGTCCTGTGAGGCTCAGGAACAGATGGCACAGCCAGAGCAGCCGGAAAGCCACCAGTGCCCTGTGATCAGTGCAGAAGGATCCCTCACTGGGGATAGCATGGGCAGGGAGTGGTGGTCCTGGTACAAGGCTGGATGAGGAGTGACCAGTGCTACCCATCTGCCACAGATTCTGGCCAGCCCCACAGTCCTCCAGGCCACTCCTCTGTCAGCCCCTGCTCTGAGCCCCGCGTCTCTCAGTTCATCAAGAAGTACGTGGCCTCCTGCCTCCTCATCTCAGATACCAACACTGAGCTCTCCTACATCCTGCCCAGTGAGGCCGTCAAGAAGGGCTGCTTTGAGAGGCTCTTCCAGGTACCCGAGCCACACACAGCTTCATCACTCACCTTGCTGGCAGCACAAGGATGCGGTCAGTGTTAGGGGTGGGATGAGCACGGTGGGCACAGCACCCCGTGAGACATGGGGAAAACGTGCACGTGAGTACGTGTGTGAGGGGCAGGACATGGCACTGGGTCTGTTCCTGCTCTGTCAAAGGGCATCTCCTGTATGTGCCAATAGCAGCTGGTGTGGGGCAGGGATCCCACCTGGCACTTGCAGTCGTGAGAGTTGTGGTGGCGGTGCTGGAGCCTCCTGCCTTCCTCATTTTCCCTTCCACAGCACTTGGAGCAGAGCCTGGAGGAGCTGGACCTCACCAGTTTTGGGCTGATGGATACCACACTTGAGGAGGTCTTTCTGAAAGTATCTGAGGAAGACCAGTCCCTGGAGAATAGTGATGTGGGTACGGCCTGCGGGGAGCTTGTGGTGGTGCTTCTGGCAGGGGGATGTGGGGGTGAGGTGAAGGCATCCTGTGCTTTCACATGGGCCGTCCAGCCAAGGGCAGCCTTCCATTTGTGAAGCAGATCTGCTGGGTGTAGCACAGCAAAGGCTGCCACAGCCAGCAGCGGCTCCCCTTCTTCCAGACATGAAGGAGTCCAAGAAGGATGCCCTGCAGCCGCCCGTCCCTGAGCTGGACCTGAAGCCGGAGGCCAACAGGGAGCCTCTGGAGGAGGTGGATGTGCCTGAGAAGCCCGAGGTGGAGCTCAGCAACCTGGTGACCTGCTCCAAGCTAGCGCAGTCACAGGCATCCCTGCGCTCGGCCTCCTCAGTGGGCTCCGTGCGGGGTGATGAAGGTGGGGCTTATTCCGAATTCTTTGGGGATTACTCTCCGTTGTTTGACAATCGTCAGGACCCTGATAACATCAGTCTGCAAGGTTCGTAGTACTGTGCAGCAGTGTGCTGCTTGTGCACCGTGATGGAGGTGCTCTGGGATGGGGAGGATGGCTGCTCCGAGGCAAGAGCGGAGCTGGCTCTCCGAGGGACGTGGTGCCTGGTGCACTGGAGATTGAGACCGTGCTGGCTCAGCTCAGCCCCATGGTACTGAGCCTGTGTTCCAACAGATGATGTATCCAGGGAGCCTGAGCAGAGAAAGAGAAGGGGAGGTGCAGAGCCTGCAGCCCTGGGGGGAGGGATGGGGGGATGGCTGGTGACTGATGCTTCTAGCCAGTTTGTGGCCCTGAGCTGATGGGCCCCGTGCTGAGGCATGGAGCTGGCAGGCTCGTGGGCAGGTGGAGGCGTGCTGGCCTTAGCCCTTCCCTTTGTCTCTCTCCAATCCTGTCCTGCTGGCCTGCACACTCACTCACTAACATGCTGCTTGCACTCTTGGCCGCTGGGGGAGCGGCGCTGTCCCACACAGTGTGTGCTGCCCCCGTGGCTGAGCTGCTGAGTTTCTCCTCTTGGCCCTCCAGTGTGGTGTTCCAGAAAGCAACTTTGCCCTTCAGCCCCAGGCACAGGGTCAAGGCCATCCCTGCCCAGATGCTCAAAATGCACAAGCACAGAGTGTGCAGACAGAAGCCTGAAGGCAACTGTTTTATTTACGCATCCTTTTCTGGGTTATCCCACCAGTTCTTGTCATGATTAATTTATTGCTGTGACACTCTCCCTCCCCTGCCAGGGCTGCAGATTGCTCTGAGCGTTGCTGAATTTGGGTCACGGGAGGTAGAGCAGCAGCAGTGTGGCACTGCATCTGGGCTCTTCGGGTCCCAGCTCTGTGCTCGCTGGGTCCCTACGTGTGACCTGTTGCCACTCTTCCTGATTGGTGCTAAACCACTCTGGGCTGGCTGCAGCCAGTGGGAAGACGGAGGGGTACTGCCAAAAAACACCACTTTTGTTTCTTGAAAACTATTGTCACCGTTTCCCATTTTGGGCCAAGAAAAACCCGCCAGCCAGCCACCTTGCTTCATGCCATGGTCGTGCCGTGGCTCAGTGCCCCATCAGGTTGGCTGCATCCAGTTCAGTGCCAAGGGCAACTGCCAGCCAGGGCAAGTGATGGACCCCTGGGCTCACACCCTCCTCTTTGCTGTCCCTTCATTGCAGACCAAGAGGCTGATGTGGAGGCGGAGGACCACGATCTGGCTGGGCAGGGGAGCTTCAAGCTGGAGGGCTCATGGCTGAAGCTGCGCCAGTTCCACGGACTGATTGTCAAGCGCTTCCACTGTGCCAAGCGCAACACCAAGGCCCTCTTCTCTCAGATCCTCCTGCCTGCCTTCTTTGTCTGCGTGGCCATGACTGTGGCACTCTCTGTGCCTGAAATAGGTACCTGCAAGCCCTCATCCCAGTGGGTTTGGGAGGACACGGTGGAGTTCGTCCCGTTCCCTTTCCAGGGCCCAGGCTCATGCCTCACCCCAGGCTGGGTGTTCACCCTCCTCTGCATTGGCAGCAGCTTGGAGGGAGGGTATGCATCCCACTCTGCTGCCCCCACAGCAGCTGGGTCTCACTGACCTTCCCTCTCCTGCCTGCCCAGTGTGGCCAGCAGTGATGCTGAGGGGGAAGAGAAGGGGCAAGGACAAGGCCTGAGGGTGTTTGGCCAGCAGGCCTGTGAGTGTGGGGCCACATGGCCGGGTGCAAGCAGATTCCTGCCCTTGTCTCCACAGGTGACCTGCCACCCCTCATCCTCTCCCCATCACAGTACCACAACTACACCCAGCCCAAGGGCAATTTCATTCCTTACGCCAACGAGGAGCGGCGTGAGTACCGGTGAGAGCAGCATCCTCTACCCCGATCCTGTTCCCAGAACCTCCATGGGGAGAGGGGAGGGCAGCTCACAGCAGGTCTGGTGCTGGAGCAGGTTTGGGCTCAGAGCAGAGCCTGGCCAACACAGTGTCCCCATGCACAGTGTCCTCCATCCTCCTCTAGGGAGAGGTGCCAGCCCTGATGTGATGGTGAGCAGCAGCTTGGCTCTTGCCAGGCCTGGTCTGAGTGGGTACCCAGGGCTGTACAGGCATGGTGCCCGCGCCCCTTCAGCCACTGCAGGGACTTGCCCATAAAAAGATGGCCAAGGTGGGAATTCCCCTATTTTCTGTTTCTCGTTCCTCCTAATGTGCTCCTTTCCCTGCAGCCTCAGGCTGTCTCCTGATGCTAGCCCACAGCAGCTGGTGAACACCTTCCACCTGCCCTCTGGTGTGGGGGCCACCTGTGTGCTCAAGACAGCCTTCAACAACACACTGGACCAGCCCATGCAGACCCTGAACCTCAACAGCAACGAGTCCAAAATGCTGGCAGCCAAGTACTTTGATGCCATGTGCATTGACTCCTTCACCCAGGGCCTGCCGCTCTCCAACTTCGTGCCACCACCTCCATCCCCAGCACCTTCCGACTACCCTGTCTCAATGGATGAGGACCTGCTGCGTGCCTGGAACTCCACAACCTTCTCTACCATCAAAGGTATCACCTGCATCTGGTGTGTGGGTCTGTCTGGGCTGGAAATTCATCTCCAGGTGGGGCAATGTGTCTTCCTGCAGGAGCAGCTCCAAGTGCTGGTCAAGTGCAGCTTGCCCTGGCCATGGTGGAGCATTGCTTGTCTGCACTTCTGGTTCAGGGCTGGTGCTGGCCCCACAGCACTGCTCCCTGTCAGCTTCAGCAGTACTAGTGGAGCTCACAGGGCTGGTGACACCACTGAGAGTCTTGTGGCTGGGATTGCTGGGCTGGGTGCTTTGTCCCCAACCAGTGAAATGGTTGCACTGCTTGTTCCAGACACACTTCACACTCTGTCTCTGAGCCATTTCTGTAACCTGTCTGCTCCAGATTTTTTTTCCATGTCCATCCCCTGACATCTCTGGGGAACAAGAAACCACTTAAAGCCTAGGCCAGTGGGAGCCAGTGTGAGGAGAGCAGGAATATCCCTTCCTGCCCGGCTGGACCCCTTGGCTGAGCCTGCAGGGTGTCACTCCGTGTGCCCCTCTCATCCTGGCTGCCCTGTGCCACCCCACAGCTGCAGCTGCCAGGAGCGTGGCTGCAAGCTGCCTCCTCTACTCCACAGAGACCATCACCTCTGCCCCTTCCCTGCCCCGCATCATCCATGAGCCCATCAGGTGCACGTGCTCCATGCAGGGGACTGGCTTCTCCTGCCCCAGTGGCGTGGGGGGCCACCCGCCGCAGATGAAGGTGGTGACAGGGGACATCCTGGCAGACATCACAGGGCGCAACGTTTCTGAGTACCTGCTCTACACCTCGGACCGCTTCCGGCTGCACAGGCAAGAGAGAGGCTGGGGGTCCCACCCAGCACCGTGGGACAGGAGCCAGGGCTGCAGTCAAGTGCGGCCCCGCTCCTGAGCACAGGGGACAGCAGTCACTCTTTGGGCGTGCTTTGTCCTGTAGGTATGGAGCACTCACCTTCGGCAATGTCCAGAAATCCATCCCAGCTTCCTTTGGGGCCAGAGCTCCTGCCATGGTGCGCAAGATCGCAGTCCGAAGAACAGCCCAGGTAGGAGCATGCTGAGACCTGAGGCAGCTAGTAGGTGGGTGGGTGGCGGCGGCCCCAGCGTGATGGGAAGGAGGAGGGCAGCACCGCCTGCACAGCAGGGCCCGCTCATCAGCTGCTCTACAGCCATGCTTTCCACCAAGGGCTCTGTCAGGGATCTCTGTCCATAGAGCACTGCGCAGCGCTCCCACCACGTTGGATCAAACCCACTGGGTCAGCAGTGGCCTGCCTTCCTCACAGCCATGAACACAGGAGTACCCTGTGGCCATCCCACCCCATCCCATCCTGCATATCTGGCCTTGCCCAGCTCCTGCTGCCTCCCACCGCTCTTCTCTGCTCTTCCAGGTCTTCTACAACAACAAGGGCTACCACAGCATGCCCACCTACCTCAACGCTCTCAACAACGCCATCCTGCGAGCCAACCTGCCCAAGAGCAAAGGCAACCCTGCTGCCTATGGTGAGAGCCTGAAGGGTTTTTAAGACAAAAGTACATCAGGAACAGCTTGAGGGCATGGCCCAAAAAGGTCCTGATCTAAAATGCAGTGCTCCTCCTTTTGCCCAGCTGGTCAGGGGGCTCACTCTGCTTGGTTATGTGTGGCTTGAGGTCTGGACTTGGCAGGTTCTGGCGGGGGCAGTGCCTCCTGGGCTTGCAGACTTGTCTGAAGGATGCTGTCTGCCACATGAGGGTTGGGAGCTCGGTGTTGGTATCCGAGATGAGGAGGCAGGAGGCCACATGAGGGTGAGATAGGGTTCAGCCCCAAAGTGCTTCATTGCTTCTGGGCTGCAAGGAAGGAAACTCATCCTGCTGAGAGCCAGGACCACACAGGCTGGAGCTGTGGCAACATTTTCTCTCCCAAGCCAGCCTTCACACCCTGACATTTCTTTTTCCTGCAGGCATCACAGTCACCAACCATCCCATGAACAAGACCAGCGCCAGCCTGTCCCTGGATTACCTGTATGTGTGGGGAGCTGGTTCATGGGAGGGTGGCCATAATGTAGAATGGGAAGGAGCTCCCCGCTGTGGTTTGCAGGGGAAAGTTGAGGGTTCTGCTGTGCATGCACCATGGGGAGGGGGCGGGAGGCTGTGACACGGGAGTCCCTGTTTGTGTACAGAGGCTATCTAGGGTGGGCAGCTGAGGATGATGGTCTCTCTGCTCTTTCCTTGCTCCTGATGCAGCCTGCAAGGCACGGATGTGGTGATTGCCATCTTCATCATCGTGGCCATGTCCTTTGTGCCGGCCAGCTTTGTGGTGTTCCTGGTGGCTGAGAAGGCCACCAAGGCCAAACACCTGCAGTTTGTGAGCGGCTGCGACCCTGTCATCTACTGGCTGGCCAACTATGTGTGGGATATGGTGAGAGGGGCACATGGCCTCGTTGTTGATTCCCCTGGGCTGAATGGGCAGGCAGTCACTGAAGGTTCTGTCTCTGCAGCTGAACTACCTGGTGCCAGCCACGTGCTGTATCATTATCCTGTTTGTGTTTGACCTCCCGGCATACACCTCTCCCACCAACTTCCCTGCCG
Organism: Lagopus muta; assembly: GCF_023343835.1. NCBI lineage: Eukaryota > Metazoa > Chordata > Aves > Galliformes > Phasianidae > Lagopus > Lagopus muta. The sequence continues at coordinate 1,171,733 of NC_064451.1, forward strand.
TCCTCTCACTCTTCCTGCTGTACGGGTACGTTGCTGAGATGAGTGAGCAGGGCAGGGGGTGAACTATGGTGCATCGGTGCATCCATCTGCACTGTGTGCACCAGGATCCAGCTCTGGGGCGGCCTGTGTGGCTGTTCTGCAGTTTCATGGAGTGGGAGATCCCAGGGAGGATGGCGCTGGGAGATCCCACAGCTCACTGGTTGTTGCCATGGTCCCTTTCCTGCCCCACTCACGTGCAGTCCTGCTACTTGCCTCCCCAGCTGGTCCATCACCCCCATCATGTACCCTGCCTCCTTCTGGTTTGAGGTGCCCAGCTCTGCCTATGTCTTCCTCATCGTCATCAACCTCTTCATTGGCATCACAGCCACCGTTGCCACGTTCCTGCTGCAGCTCTTTGAGCACGACAAGGTATGAGCTTCACAGCTCTGACTGGGGCCATCAGGAAGGGAGGAGATGCTCGCTCAACTTGGTGAGAGGGGCAATGTCCCTGGCATGGTACAAGGAACCAGGATGCTGTGCCAAAGCCTGTGGCTCCCACACAGCAACTGGTGGTGGTGCTGCCAGGGTGGTGCCAGGCAGGATGGGACCTCAGGAGGTCTCTACTGAAAACGCCTCTTCACAGCAGGGTCAGCTGTGAGCCCAGACTGCATCTTGTTGGCCATCCTGATCCTACCAGGTGCTTGCAGTCCCCACGGATGTTTCTGATGGCTGTATTCTCTCTGCCCATCTCCACAGGATTTGAAGTTGGTGAACAGTTACCTGAAGAGCTGCTTCCTTGTATTCCCTAACTACAACCTGGGCCATGGCTTGATGGAGATGGCCTACAATGAATACATCAATGAATACTATGCCAAGATCGGTATGGCCTCTTCCTCCCACCCTTCCTTGCTCCACGGTGCGCCAGCAGAGACCAATGTGCTGCACATCCCTTCCTACCACCCTGTGGGACTCTCCAGGGGTCTAGAGCAACCTAGAGCAAAGAGCTGGGGGATGTGAATGAGAGAGCCTTGGGAGCAGACACAGTCGAGGGCCCATTGAGAGTCATGTTGTGGTGCCAGTGATGCTGAGCACAGTCCATACATCAGCCCTGCAGACAGCAGAGGTTGTGAACCCTGGCAGAATTGCACATTTCTGCTGCCGTCACACTGCCTGTGGCGTGGGCACTGTGCAGTGATCTGAGAGATGAGACTGCAGGGACTGCTTTGTTCCAGATGTAATATCTTATTTGCATGGCTGCATTGCCCTACCAAAATGACCCTTTCACTAATTGCAGCTTCGACTTGGCGTCAGAAAGTTTTGGTGCTGCTGGCATCACGGGAAGTATTTAGGAGCAGAATCTGACATATCCATTCAGTACCCATTCTCAGTTGGATTGATCCACCCCACTGAGGTTGAAAAGTTGCAAGGTGATTTCAACGACAGATGTGTTGTGAATGGAAAGCCTTGTTGTAACCAGCAGTGGTGCCAGCAATGCCAGCCAGTCTGGGAAGATGCAGGAATGTGGCCAGGGAGGGGATGCGGGAACAGGGCAGTATCACATCCAGCCTAGCTGAAGACTTACAGTGAGCATGGCAGTGAGATAGCAGCTGCTGCTACCTGATTGTTTGCTGCTGACCCTCAGGGCAGGGGCATCACCCACATTACCTCCGCTCTGTTGTGGTGGTGGCCTTGTCCCCTGGAGCTGTCACACATGGGCCGGCTGTCCTCCCAGGAAAGTGCCCCCAGCTGCTCTGTGCTCTTCATCCCACTCAGGGCAATTTGATAAAATGAAATCACCCTTCGAATGGGACATCGTGACACGAGGGCTCGTTGCCATGACAATCGAAGGCTTCGTCGGCTTCTTCATCACCATCATGTGCCAATACAACTTCTTCCGGAAGCCCCAGTGAGTGTGGCAGGGCTGTGCAGGGCCGTGCTTCTGCTGCCTGCAGCCTCCCCAGCCCTTTGCAATGGGTCAGAGCTTTGCTCTGGAGCCTGAGCTCGGCACAGGCTCTGCCACCCATCCCCAGCCTCTGCCCCCTGGAGGGGTACGGGAAGGCAGCTTGACCCTCCACCCCGCCCCTCGCTCCCTTCCGCAGGCGGCTCCCAGTCTCCACCAAACCCATTGAAGATGACATCGATGTGGCCAACGAGCGGCACCGCGTCCTGCGGGGCGACGCTGACAACGACATGCTGAAGATTGAGAACCTCACCAAGGTACAGGCGCCCTGGGGTTTTGGCACAGGGCTGCTGTGGGGTGTTCAAGGGATGCAGGCTGGGCTGGGGTGCCGAGCTGAGCACCCTGCCCTGCCCTGCCAGGTCTACAAGTCCCGCAAGATCGGGCGCATCCTGGCTGTGGACCGGCTGTGTGTGGGTGTGCGGCCGGGGGAGTGCTTCGGGCTGCTGGGCGTCAATGGCGCGGGGAAGACGACCACTTTCAAGATGCTGACAGGGGATGAGAGCACAACGGGAGGAGAGGCCTTCGTCAACGGGCACAGGTATGGGGGCACGGGCTGGCGGCGGCTGCCTTCTTGTTTGTGGACAGGATGAGGGCTGCTTTGGAGCTTCCCATGCAGAAGCTGCTGCCTGCCCCTGGGGCTCGGCGGTGCAGCCCCGCATCCTGCTGGGCGCTTGTCTGTGCACTGTCTGTGATCCCGGCATTCCTTCTCCCTTCGGCCTCTCTGTCCCTTCTCACAGCATCCTGAAGGAGCTCCTGCAGGTCCAGCAGAGCTTGGGCTACTGCCCCCAGTTTGACGCGCTCTTTGATGAGCTGACAGCCCAGGAGCACCTGGAGCTCTACACGCGCCTGCGCGGCATCCCCTGGAAGGATGAGGAGAGGGTAGGGTTTTGGTTGGGTGCTTGGCAGTGCCAGAACGCTGGTGCTGTGTCACAGTCTGCTGTGGGAACAGCAAGATGGAGCAGGTGGTGGATGTGCTGGGCATTGAGGACTACTCCATCAGCCAGACCACCCTGGACAACGTGAGGCTGGGAATGGCACGAGCAGCTGGGTGCTCATGCTGAGGGAGGGTGGCAGTGTCCATCTATCACTGGTGGGCACCACAGTGGGTGCAGCCCCCCTCATGACTCTGCGTGCTGCTGCCCCACGGTAGTGCTGCCCCAGCAGTGCTCCTGCTGCATGTCCATACACCAGAGCTGGGCATAGGTGCAGGGAGGCCCCACTGGTGCTCAGAGCTGTGTGAGGAGCTGTCATGGGGTTATTTGCCCATTGCCCTCTGCCAGCTCTTCACATCCTTTGCCCAGGGGTGTTTGGGGCCCCAGGAGAGTGATCACAGCCCTCTGCACCTTGCAGGTGGTGAAGTGGGCATTGAAGAAGCTTGAATTGACCAAGTACGCTGACAAGCCTGCCAGCACCTACAGCGGAGGCAACAAGAGGAAGCTGTCCACAGCCATTGCTTTGATTGGATACCCAGCCTTCATCTTTCTGGTGCGCCGTGGCCCCCTGGCACCCTGTGACATGGGGTCCTCATCCCACTCCCAAAAGCCCCACTCTCCCACTCAGTTCCATACCCCTGGGTGTGGACCAGGCTAGCGTGCAGCTATCCCGGGTGAAACAGTGCCCTGGGAAGGGGCTTCCTGCCCCATGGGCTTTGCCACGAGCATTCCAAGCTGGGGAGCAGGGAGGCAGAGCTGTGCCCGTGCAGTGGGAAGGGAATTGCAGAGTTTCCCCTGAGAGCTGGCTTGTCTGAGGGTGCCATGTGTCCCGCAGGATGAGCCTACTACAGGGATGGACCCCAAGGCACGGCGCTTCCTCTGGAACCTCATCCTGGATGTCATCAAGACAGGCCGCTCCGTCGTGCTCACATCCCACAGGTCCGAGGGCTTTAGGCTACACCTGCAGTGCCTCCTGGCATCTCATGCACTATGGCGAATGGTGGGGGGGAGAGAGGCTGTTTGGCCTCTGGGGGACGGCATATGGCAAAGGGCACAGGAGTGGAGAGAGCCTGGGTCACCCTGCTGCTGCCTCCCAGCACTGGTGGTGGTGGGCCTGGTGCATCAGGTGAAGGCCTGGGAATCTCGGCTCCCTGTGTGCCACAGCCTGCAGCTGCTTGCTGGCTGCCTATGCCACAAGTCTCCAGGCTCAGGCCTGCCCTCTCTCCCCAGCATGGAGGAATGCGAGGCGCTCTGTACCCGTCTGGCCATCATGGTGAATGGGCGGCTGAAATGTCTTGGCAGCATCCAGCACCTGAAGAACAGGTAAGAGCCTGGGGGGGTCCAACAACCTGCTGGGAGGTGCCAAATGGCAAGGTGATGGCATGGCATCCACCCCGAGCTTACAGCTTTTTGTGCAGATGCTTTAGAGGGTGGGCAGGGGGAGCGGGGCAGTCCTGGTGGAAGCAGTCACTGCATCCCCAGCAGGCAGGTGGCCGTGGGGTTGGTCTTTCCCCACAGAGATGCGGGTGAGATGGTAGGGCCTCATGAAAACCCCATCCCTTTGCAGGTTTGGTGATGGCTACATGATCACAGTGCGCACAAAGTCCAGCCTCAACGTCAAGGAGGTGGTGAGGTTCTTCAACCGCAACTTCCCTGAGGCCATCCTCAAGGTAACGTCCCAGCAGTGGCAGTGCTGCCTCTGCCAGCCCATGCCGTCATGGAAGCAGCCTTCATCCCCCAAGGGACTTCATCTTCCCTTCAGCTAGGGGGATGTGGGTGATGCGACACAGTTGTGGGGAGTGAGTGCTCCAATGTGACCTTGGTGACTTTGCAGGAGAGGCACCACACTAAGGCCCAGTACCAGCTCAAATCGGACCAGATCTCGCTGGCACAGGTCTTCAGCAAGATGGAGCAGGTGGTGGATGTGCTGGGCATTGAGGACTACTCCGTCAGCCAGACCACCCTGGACAACGTGAGGCTGGGAATGGCACGAGCAGCTGGGTGCTCATGCTGAGGGAGGGTGGCAGTGTCCATGTGCCTGCCAGAAGCCTTCAGGGCAGGAGCGAGTGCTTGGCTGGGAACGTGGGGGCACATGGAGGCTGTCACAGCAGTAGAGGTGCCAGGTGAGGGGCAGCCCCAGGGCAGGGCTCTCACCCTTGTTCCTTCCAGGTGTTTGTGAATTTTGCCAAGAAGCAAAGCGACAACCTGGAGCAGCAAGAGACGAGCCCCAGCTGTGCCCTGCAGTCCCCCTGGGAGCGAGTGCTGAGCCTGCTGCGCCCGCGGGCTGCGCCCACAGAGCTGCGGGCCCTGGTAGTGGAGGAGCAGGAGGACCTGGAGACAGATGATGAAGGCCTCATCAGCTTTGAGGAGGAGAGGGTGAGAGGCAGCCCCAGCATCTCAGTGTCCCCGCTGTCCATTCTGTCCTTGTCATGGGGCTCCAGCATCATACCTGGGCCCTCATCCTGGGAAATCAAGGCCAGACAGGGGCGAGACCTGAGGGTGCTTACCAGGGGAGGAGGGGTCTGGGGGCTCCCCCAGCTCCTGGGCAGAGTGCCTCCCCCTGAGCACTGACATCTGTGCGTCCCCAGGCTCAGCTGTCGTTCAACACGGACACACTGTGCTGAGGAGCTGAGGAGGAGCCACATCCCTGGGCTGTGATGCCATTGAACACTTTTTGCCTTTCCCCTCCCTTCGCCCCTGTGGTGTGGATGCAGCTGGCATGGGGATGTGGATGGCCGCCTCCTCCCGCCCTGCTGCTGGAGAGGACGTGGCGGGTGCAGCACCAGCCCTGACGGACCCTGCAAGCCGCCACCCCAGCCCTCCTTGTCCCGTTCAGTTCCAGGGCTGTGTCCCCATGCCACATCTGTGGCTGCCAGGTCACCAGGCTGGTGCTTGCCACGAACAGACTGTGAAGAGAAGGATGTGATGCCGGTGCCACCAGTCCCTCACGTCCCAGGGCGGGGAGGAGGCCATTGAGAGCGGTGCCTTCGGACAGCCACGTTGCACCCGCCCCAGGGACCCCTGATTATGGGAATGCCCCTGTTCCGTCCCAGCCCAGGCCTGGCCCTGGTGTGATCAGAGGAAGGACTGCTGCTTTCTCCTTGTTGCCATCGCTTGCTGGGCTTGGTGCTGGCCATGGCATCGCAGGGGCTCAGTGGCTCAGCACGGCAGGGGCCGGAGCTCTGGTGCTTCACCCTCGTTTGATCACTGCTGCCGGTGCTGCTGCCAGGACCTTGCTGTGCCCGCACCCCCGTGAACCCCCAGCTCACTGCTGTGTCCCAGGCTGCTCCTGCCTGGGGCTGGTGCTGGGCCTACTCTGCCTTGCCTTCCCCGGCTTGCTCTGTGCACTCGGTGCCATCCCTGGGGCAGGGCACCACCACCCACGCCAAGAGGCACGTGGTGGGGCAGAGGGGTATTTCACAGGGTATTTCACATGCTGGCACCAGCTGTTTCTCCCCTCTGCCCCCAACTGCGTCCTCCAGCCCCCTGCCTGCTGCTAGCCCCTGCTTTCCATGCCCCACAGCAGGCAAAGTGCAGCGCTGCAGCTGTGCCCCCATTCTGCTGTCACCCATCCTGTTCTCTGTGTCCATGGCCCAGTGCAGGAGTGTTGGTTCACTGGGGGTACTGAAAAGGAGCTGCTGCACCCAGGATTGTTTCTGAGCCTGGAAGCAACCTCGAGGGGGTGAGGGCAGGGCGAGCCCACCTGGACACCGGTCAGTGCAGAGCAGTGGTACTCGAGCTGTTGGGCAGGGAAGGACGGCAGCTGGCAGCGGCGCTGTGCCCATCCATGTGCAGCGCCACCCTCAGGGCGGCAGCTCCCCTCCTTTCTGCAGAGGGTCCTGCCACCTCCTCACCCACGGGGGGCTGTGCCCAGCACCCCCAGACTGCAGCTTTTCAGCGGCCCACAGCCGTGCCCAAAGCAGGGTGACTGCTGAGCCTGCTGCTAACCTGGCCGTCGCTCTGCATCCCAGGGCTCCCACCCTCCCGAGGTGGCCGTGCCCTGCTGCCCGCGCTGTGCTGCCTGTGCCCCCTCCTGCCCAGCTGCTGTGAGGCGGCTCCGGCAGCCCGGGCTCGCTGCGATGTGGGCAGTGCTGTGGGGGTACGGGACGGGGCTGCTGCTGCCTCTGCTCAAGGACGGAGCCGAGGTGGGAGCGGTGCTACTTTGCCTGCTGCTGCGCCCACAGCCCGCCGGTCCAGTGTGCCACTACTAGAAATTGTGATACAATATACAGTATTTTCAATAGGGGAAAAACTGGGGTGGGGAGATAAGCTCTATTTTCAGATTTTTCAGACCATATATTTTTTACGGCATACTGGAAACTGGCCGGTCCCTGGGTGGTGCAGGGGGCAAAGACGGGCGCTGGGGGAGCAGCGAACTGTGGGTTCGCCCTTTGCCGACAGGGAAAGGAGAGACCGTGTCACCTGCAGGTGTGACCTGGGAGGGGGGACAGCTCAGCCCCCTCCGTGCACGGCGCCCTGCCCTGCTACAGGACTGTACTCTTCCCACAGCTGCCCTGCTGTTGCGCCTCTGGGGCTACTCGTGCAAGGAGACACCGCCACCCCCAGCCCAGCACTCCCACCCGGTGCCGTCCCGCTGTCCTTGGGTGCTCGGCAAAGGCCGTTGTGCCCCTCGCAGGGTGCCCAGCAGAGCCTGGGGGCCGCGTGCCCTCCCTGCTCCTGGTGCGGGAGGACCGTGCAGAAAGGTGCCCCACGGCAGCGGGGCTGGAGCAGCGCGTTGCCCAGGGCGGGGTGCCCGCTGCCTTAACACTGTTTGCTTTCTTGAGTTCGGCCCCGCTTCCCAGCTCGCCTCCCCCCGCACCGCCGCAGGAGCAGCTCCTGTGCCATGCGCGGCCCCGAGCGCGGGGCACCCCGGTGGGTGGGGGTGCTCCGAAGGAGCCTGTACATTGCTAGCAAAAAAAAAAAAGGAAAAAAAAATGAAATGTGAAAATAATGATTGTTTTAAATAAAAAATAACTGAAGCCAGCAAGGCTGGGTAACGAGCGGCAGGCAGGGGGTGGAAATGCCAACGCTGCAGGACGGGGCCGGGCAGGAGGTGAGGAGCGGCTCAGTGCCCTGGGAAGGGCGGGGGCCGCAGGGGCACGGCGCTGGGGCATCGCCCGGAGCCCGTGCGCGGCTGGCGGGGGGGCACGGAGCGCCGCGGGCACAGCAGCCCCTGGGCAGAGCCGCCCTTTGCCGCTCCGCTGCGGTCGTGGGGCCCCGCGACGGGGCGGCCCCTCCGTGCCGTGGGGCCACGCGTGGGTGGGAGCGGGAGCACCCCGGGGAGGAATGTGGGTTGGGAGGGGCCGCAGCTCCGGCACGGGCTTGCGGCACAGTCAGCGCTCAGCCGCCGCCCAGCATGGACGAGAAGCCCGAGATCCAGCTCTTCGTCAAGGTGAGGACCCGCACGGGGCCGCGGGTCGCGGCTGCCGCTGCCTGCGAGTGCCGAGGTCGCCAGCGTTGCCGTCAGCGTCCGAGCGCTGCCACGGCCGCCCCGGGGGCTGCATCGGAGCGCGGCGGCTGAGCTCTGCCTTTGCCCGCAGGCGAGCGAGGACGGGGAGAGCGTGGGGCACTGCCCCTTCTGCCAGCGGCTCTTCATGGTGCTGCTGCTCAAAGGAGCGCCCTTCACCCTCACCACCGTGGACACGAAGAGGTGAGCGGTGCTCCGCGACGCGCTGCCTGCCTGGGGGCGTGGGGTGGGACAGCCCTGCTCCGTGCACCGGCCCGGAGGGTGCGGGGAGGTCTCACTACGTGGGGAAGGGGCTGAGGACGCTTGTTGTACCCCCTGGCTGTCCACCGTTCCCTAAGGGAGGGCAGCGGACGCTTCTCGGGCGGAGCTGCCACGGCACACACGGGGCAGGAGCAGCCGCCGTGGAACGCCTCATCCTTCTGCCCGGAACAGGTCCCGGTGCGCCGCAGCGGGCGTCAGCAGCTTCCTCTCTCCTGCAGGGCACTGGATGTGCTGAAGGACTTTGCGCCCGGCGCTCAGCTGCCCGTTCTGCTCTACAACGGAGACTCCAAGACCGATACAGTCACCATCGAGGACTTCCTGGAGGCCAGGCTGGCACCCCCCGCGTCAGTGGCTGGCACTGCCCTGAGAAGGGCTAAAGAGGGGTGGAGACGCTGAGGAAGGGGCGGGGGTGGCAGCTTCCAGCCGTGCTGCCTCCTTCCCCAGCTATGCCCATGTCCCCGCAGGTTCCCCAGCCTGGTCCCGCGATACAAGGAGTCAAGGCTGGCTGGAAACGACATCTTCCACAAGTTCTCCACCTTCATCAAGAACCCAGTGCCTGCTCAGGATGAGGGTGAGGAGCTGGGCGGCAGGTCGTGCCCTTCCGTGCCGTGTGGGGCAGCGGCAGCCTGGGCCAGGCGAGAACGGTGCAGGCGCAGTGCCGGCAGAGCAGGGGCTGGAGGCTGCCTGCTGCTCTGACTGCGCACTGCTGCCGCCCCACAGCACTGCAGCGGAACCTGCTGAAGGCTCTGCTGAAGCTGGATGAGTACCTGAGCACACCCCTGGAGCATGAGCTGGCCCGAGAGCCCCACCTCCGCACCTCCCAGCGCCGCTTCCTCGACGGCGACCAGCTCACGTTGGCTGACTGCAACCTGCTGCCCAAGCTCAACATCGTGCAGGTGCGTGGCTGTCCCCACTGCACACCTTCTTTCCTTGCCTTGTCTCCCTGGTGCTGCCTGCCCCATGCTCTCACCTTCTCTTGGGTATTCACCTGCCACCTGCCTGCAGCAACTTCCCTTTCCCACATGCCATCCCCTGGCTCGCTGTGCCCCCCAGATGCCTGGCACCCCACAGCTCCTGCCCAGCACAGTGCTTTCCCAGACCCCACTCCTTCTGCATCCTGCACCGAATGCCCCTCCTCCATCCTGCGCTGTGCCAGCGATGTCCTGTTGCCCCTGGCTCCCACCAGTGAGCATCACCAGCTCCCGGCTGCAGCCCCCCTGGCTCACTGCAGGCACACAGCAATGGGCTGTTTCTGCCCACAGATCGTCTGCCAGCATTACCGCCGCTTCGGCATCCCCAAGGACCTGCAGGCTGTGTGGCGCTACCTTAACAACGCTGCTGAAACCAAGGAGTTCAAGTACACCTGTCCCAGCAGTGAGGAGATCGTGCAGGCCTACCGCTCCGTTGTCCGGTCCCCGCAGTGAGCCGGGCAGACGCCCAGGCGGGCACAGGGCCAGGCACCAGCTCAGCACCTGCCTGGTCCTGCTGCTCCCACCGCCATCCTGCCCGCACGCGCTTGGGAGGGCAGAGCATCGGCACCCAAATTTCCCCAGCTGGCACCCAAGGTGCCTCACACTGAGCCTGCCAATGCTTTCTTGCTTCTCGTGTCACCCTCTCTGCTTGGCCGGGACACCCTCGACCCACCCTGCGGTCCCTCAAGCTTTAAGGATGGGTACAGCCACGGGCACCGCTTGAAACAGAACTGGACGATGCAGAGGAAACACTGGGGGCTGGGGAAGAAAACCTGCCTGGAGGGCAGTGCACTGCAGTGGGAATCCCTGCAGCCTCCCACCATGCGAGCTGCCCTAAGCAGGGCTGTGGCCAGGACAGCTGGCATTGCAGTGTCTGTGAGCAGCAGCACAGGGTGAGGGGAACAGGCACAGGTGTGGCAAAGCCCTGGGAATGGAGCTGGAGGGGACACTGCAGCACCCTGCCCTGTCACCGCTGCCCTGGCAAGGGGAGCAGAGGGCAATGTCCCACCAGGACTTGCTGCTAGGAAGCTCTCTGGAGCAGATTTGGGACAGGGATGGGGATGAAATGGGGAAAGTCCAAGCCATGCATCAGAGCACTTGGAAATCAATAAAGGCTTTGCAAGTGAGACAGGAGTGTGTCTGCAGTGACCTGCCGCTGTAGCTGCCCCCTTCGCATGGCTTGGCTCTTTGGGAGGGTGGAGAGGCTCTCACCAGTCACCCACCCGTCACTGGCACAAAACTGGCGAGAAAGTGCACTCTTTGGAGCCTTTGAGCTTCCAGATTGAGCTGAAATTGGCTGCTGAGCAATAGAAGTGTAGAATGAAATGACACACACACTGTCACGCTGGCCGGGTACCCAGACCTGCTGGCCAAAACCAGAAATGAGCTTTACTGGCAATAAGTTAAGCACAGACATCCTTTAAAAAATATCTTTTGATGCTCTTTTAAAAACCCCAGCAACTCATAGCAAGTGGGGCAGAAGGGTGGCACCTGTCAGCAGGGAAAAGCTGCAGGGCAAAAAGCCACCACTTTGTCACCGCTGCCTCGCCTGCCCCCAGAGTGTGCCCCAGCACAGCCCAGGAGCCGCTGCCCACCGGGACCAGCCGGTGCCGCCTGCCCCAGGCAACCCAGCCCTGCATGCATCGCACCTGCAGAGCAGCATGGTGCAGGCAGACCTCAGTGGCCACACGTGGATGACAAGGCTGCTGTTGGGAGGATGGAACAGCGCAGGTCATGAGTCTTCAAAGTCCACTCCAGATGGAACAGACTTGCTAGAAAAGGATACAGGGAGTGACACCAAGGTGTGCACCCTGCAGAGCACAGCCCAGCAGATCTCAGGCCCAGCACCGGGCTGTGGAGCAGCACGTACCTTTTGAAGCCAGGGTTAATGAGGGACTCTCCCGGGATCTTTCTCTTTGCTGGCAAAGCAGAGCCAGCAGCCCTGTTCTTTCTGGGGCTCGGGTCTGCCTCAGACGGGAGGAGGGACAGGGAAAGCAAGAGGTCAGCGGGGGGCTCTGGCAGCCCTGCAGGCCCTTCTGAGCCCGGAGAGCACCTATGGCAGCCACAGTGGGTGAGGAAGGCCCAGGGGAGCTGCCGGGGCCTTCAGCCTGGGAGAGCATCAGTGCCGGCCCTCCCCTGCAGCTGGGCACACTGCCTGCCCGCTGATGCACCGCACACCTCGGGAGCTGCCGCGCTGAGCCGGGCCCCTCCTGGGCCAGGGAGGGCACTGACAGCAGTGCGGGCAGCAGCCACGGCAGAGGAGGCTCAGGACCCTGGGGGGCTCCCAGTCCCCTCAGCCTCCTAGAGGATGAGAAAGCGAACAAATGTGCAGCACAGCCCCCAGAACCGCTCACCTGGCAGGATGGGCTGCTGGCTCTGGAGGGCGTTCTTCTCAGGGCTGTAGCTCAGCGTGCCCAGCACTGTGTGACAGGAGCAGGGGTCACAGCTCATGCCTGTGTCTTCCTAGCACTTCCCTGCCCTGCACGGCCATACGGCTCCCTCCTCCCGTACACCTCCACGCGGGGACCTCCCCACCAGGAAGGCACTTCTGTGCACGGAGGTGTCCCGAGAACACGGCTGTGCTGCTGCACGCAGAGCGTGGCTTTGCGCGAGGAATCTCCTGCCCGAGGATCTCCGCACGGCGCCGCCCGTGGGCACACGGCATCCGCAGCAGGAGAAACGGATGCTGTAAAGACCCCCCCCCTTCTCGCGGGGCCCCTCCGACGGCCGCGAGCCGCCCGCCCCTCTCCCCCCGCCCCGTCCCGCGGCCGCACCTTCCAAGCGTTCCTCCAGGTCCCGGACGCGGGCGGCCATGGCGAACAGCAGCGCCTGGAGCTGCGGCCGCGCCTCGGCAGCGGGCAGCCGGGGAAGCAGCAGCGCCTCCTGCCCCTCCCGCAGCCGCAGCGTGGCCGCCCCGTCCCGCAGCCCCAGAGATACGGCCCCGCGGCCCAGCGCTGCCCTGCTGGGATGGAGCGCAGTGAGCCGGGTCCCCAGCCCGGCGGGGGATGGACGGACGGACGGACGGACGGAAGTCCCGGGTCCCCCTCACCCGCTGGGCGCCCACCTGAGTTCCGCGAAGCCGTCCTCCGGCGAATCCCCGCCGAGCCGCGCGGCCCACATCTCCAGCGCGTCTGTCACACTGCGGGGCAGAGGTTCAGGCCGGGGCTCATCGCCTCCCGCCCCGCTCCGCCCCGCCCGGCACTCACTAGACGGTGGCGGCCGAGCCGGGGCCGGACGCGGGGCGGCAGTAGCAGAGGTAGCGGTCCGCACCGTCCCGCAGAACTGCGAACGGCCCCGACGGCTCCGCCATGGCAGTGCCGGAAGGGGCGGAGCTGCGGGAACTGCCGGCCCCGTGATGGTGCACCTCGGGCTGCGGCGGGTGGAGGACAGCGTGGCCGCCAAACACCCGGTGCGTGCGGGGCGGCGAGGCCGGGGGGAGCGGGGCGGATGGGGCCGGTGTCCCCGCGCTGACGCTGTCCCCGCAGGCGCTGCAGCAGTACGCGGCGTGCCAGGCCCACGCCTTCATGAAGGGCATCGGCACCTTCCTGGCAGGTACGGCCGCGGAGAGACGCGGCGGGCGCGGCTGCCCGGTGCTAATTGCTCCCCGGCCCTGACGGCGCTGTGGCCGGGACCGCCCGGCTCGCTGTTTGGGCAGGCGGCGGCGCTGCTTTTGCCGTGCAGAAGCTGGTGAACAAGAGGCTGCCGTACGCGCTGCAGTGGAACCTGCTGCTGTCTGTGGGTGAGTGCCCCGCGCCGACCCCCCGGCCCCGCTCCCTGCCCGGTGACGGCGCGGGGCCCCGCGGGGAGCGCAGCCCGAGCTGCGGGAGCGGAGCCGCGTTTGCGGTTGTCGGCCGATCGCCCTCCTGCTCCCCAGTGCCCGGGGGGATCGGGCGCTGCTCACGGGCAGTTGCACAGCCCGCGTTAGAGGGAGGACACCCGCGTGCCGGTCTGTCCAGCGGCAGGGTCCTTGGCCAGCTATATGGTGACCAGAGTGGAGACGCAGAAATGCTCGGACTTCTGGATTTACTTGGAGACGGGCACATCCCCGCAGGAGCACCGCACGGCTGACGGAGCGCCTCAGCCTGCAGGTGGATTTTGTGTCTCTCCCACGGCTCTCCCTGGGCTTGGCTTGGTTCTTCCCTGCTGCAGCTCTTTGCCGTTCCTGCCTCATAACTAAACTGGCTGCTGGCTGCGTCCTTGTCACAATCCTACCTGTCCCACAGTGACACCCTCCAGTTGAGGAGCTCCCTTCCACAGGGCAGCAGCAGCAGCTCCCCGGGGTTGCAGCAGTTCAGGGCTGTCAGTGCTCCCTTCCTGCCCTGGCCCAGTGCCCTGCAGTGCTCTGTGCCCATTGCCTTCCCAGCAGCAACCTGGTACAGCCGCTGCCCGCTGACCTGCCTGTTTTCTGCATTCACAAGAGCTGGGGCTTTTTGTTTGCTGGAGTAGGAATAGGGCTGGGGATGAGCTAGCAAACCGTGCTTGTGCTTGAGCCACTGCTCAATGGAAAACACTGGGCTGGAGCTGGGGGTTCCTGTGGCTGCCTCTTGCTGTCCCTGTTGGCATCGTGCTGCTGAAGCTCAGTAAAGCTGAAGAGGTATTAAGCACTTCCCTGGGGCTCTGTGCTTCTCTGCTTACCCCTGCCAAACATGCTGGGATCATCTGGGGTCCAAGGAGCTTGCTCTTATCTGTTGCAGACAATCTGTTCGGCCTGGAGGATGCAGAGAGAGTGCCACCACCCGTGAGGAGGAACAAATACGGGGACATCGTGGAGTAGCCAGGAGCACGGTGTGCTGTGCCCACATCCTGCTGCTGCCCTCAGCCCTTCTGTCTGCTTGGTGTGCCCCTGCAGTGTGGGAGACATCTGCAGTGCTGCTGGGGAGCTCAGGGGAGTCCCAGCAGTTGTGTGTGAGCACCCAATAAAAGTCCTGAGCTGAATGCACACGCTGTGAAGGAAGTCATGTCTGGCAGTGGGGTGGAAGGAGCTGGTGGCAAACGTCACCTGGACGCATCCCCTCTGCTGTATGTTGAAGCAGAAAAATCTGGTCTCTCTGAGACCGCAGGAGTCACAGCCCAAGTGTGCTGGGCTGCGAAACATCTCTAGACGTGGACGTGAGGAGGCAGAGCTGCTGCCACACTCTCTGGTCACTGAGCATTGCTGATCACAGTCTCCCTGTGCTCATAACAGCATGACTTGTTTGCTCGCCCAAATGCTGCTGTTCTGAATCTTCTGCAATGCTGTCTGTCCCAAAGGGGGGGATCAAGGTGTGCGTGCCCAGAGCCGGGCTGAGACACCCTGCTGGCCTCGGGCTCTGCCTCTGGATGCTGTACCCACGGGGAAGGGAATGCTTGAATGCCCAGAGAGGCACCCGGGAAGATCTGGAATTTTATGTCTTTTTTTTCTCCCCTAATTGCAACCCTTGAACGAAGCCCGTAGGTTAAGCCGGCAGCTCTGTGTGGATCTGAATCGGTTGCAGCTGAATTTCTCAAATGGGAAAACTGATGGGAAACCCGGGTGCTGCAGCAAGCCGCTTTCTTCCAGCGGGGCGGCAACTGTTCGTCTTCAGAGGGGGAACTGAAGCGCTGCCTTCCGCCTGCGATCCGGGCGCAGTCACTGAGCAGAGCCGCGGGAGGGAGCTGTGTGCTGGGAAAGGGGGAGGCGGGAGGAAACGTCGGAGCATCGTGAGTCGGAACCCTGTTTGCTCCTCCGTGGAGATGGGAAGCAGCTGTCAGAACAGCTGAAGTGAGAAAAGGGCTCATTCAGCAGAGCAGGGCGCTACAGCAACGCGATGAGAGCAGGGCAGGATGTCAGTCGGTGAGGAAACCGGCGGAGCAGAAATGGTGCTGTGAGAATAGGGAGGGCAGCCAGAAGCTGCTTCTCTCCTGAGGAACGTGGCCGAGCAGCGGGCTGTGAGCAGGCGGGATTGAGGAGCTAGGATGGCCTCTGTGCGGTTGTCCAGGTGGTTCTGTGGGCCTGGTGGCTCAGAGCTGCCTGCCCTGACAAACTGAATTTCTGCAGGCTGCTGTTCTGCCCTGCGTGGCCATCAGAGCCTTTCCTGCGTGCCCGGGGGTGCAGGGACTGCACAGAGCAGAGCTGCCTGCGTGCACCTTTGGGATGGCCGTGTTTGGGAAGCCTGAACTTCTCAGCTAGGCTGCCTGAAATTTCCATTTCCAGGTGGGCATGATACCAGGCTTTAAGCCCAGCTTGGACTCTCTTTGACGATTGTGCAGGCTACAAAGCCATGGCTGTGTCTGAGCACTGGGCAGGCTTGAAGGGAGCGAGCCCTTTGGGTAAAGCTGGGCATGCAGCTGTGTCCCAGGGGAGCCCACCTGTGCCCCTGCACCTGCAGCACAGGCAGCCCTTGTCAGCCCGTTGCTGTCATACCAACAAAGCCACAGGAGTGGTTACAAAGGTTTATTTCTGATTATAAAAAAGAACCAACAAAACAAAAGAAAACAAAGCCCACAAGCCTTCCTGCACATTCCCATGTCCCTGTTGTTTGTTTTTCCCCCACTCATTCAGAAATAAAGGCACATCCTCCCAGATGTCTGCCTTGGGGTGATGCAGGACTCAAACCCTCAAGCTGCACAAAGCTTTGCTCCTGCAGCAAGTTTGTACCCCTGTGGCAGCAGCTGGGAGCCCAAGGCAGCACTTGTGGCAGAGCTGACACTGGCACAGGGACTGCAGGAATGAGGAAGGCACTGCATCTGATTGCTGGGGGGCACAAGACGCTGCCTGCTCTGCTTGTTGCTAAGCCTCTACCTGATGGCCCTGAGCAGAGACAGGTGGAAGTCCAGGCCAGGATTTGGCCCTCAGGAAGTTCAGTGGGGTTTGTGCATCCACCAGAAAGACAGTTAAGTTCTGGGTGATGCCCAGAGCTCCCTGGAATGGCTGGGCTGGTTCTCCAGGGGCAGGTAGTGAGTCGGCTATAAGGACTAGAGTAACATTCCCCACCCTCCCCATGTACGTGAGAATACAGTTGTCTGGGCTCACTGGCCCAGACCAGCCCGGGTCAAGAGGCAGACAGATACCCCAGGTATGAATGTCCACACCTCAAGCCTGCTCCAGCATCTGTCCCTGAGTAGCACTGGGAATCCCTTAAGACATTCTCCTCCTCTTTTATCCCCCTCTTTCTGCAGCTTGAAAGCAAAGGGAGGGCAAAAAGGGGCAGCTTTCCTTCTGGGCTATACAGCATCAGGTGTGAGGGAGAGTGTCTCCAAGCACTTGCTGAATCCCAAGTACTCAGGCCACGGAGACTCCAGCAGGAAGGATGGTGTTGGGTGCTGCAGAGAAGGCTGTCCTGTCCCAGGGTTAGATTGTGCTGGACTTGCTGCGCCGGAGCAGGTAGACAGCAGTCAGCAGAGCTGTCAGGGTGGTGATCACAAAGAGCAGGATGAGGATGACCCAGTAGTTGTACAGCATGCTCCTGTGGGAAGCAGGCTCCTCTGCCGGGATCATGTTGGTGAGGTTCAGCATGTAGCCGAGGGCCCAACCGATGGAGGTTTCTCCTGCCTGTGGAAGCAGCACAGCACGGTCACCGCTGCAGTCAGCCCAGCTCCGCGAGCCTCAGGGACCTTCCATTGTCAGCCCAGTGGAGGGCAGCTCCAGCAGCCTGAGTCCTTGCTCACCTGTGGGTCCGGCCAGCCCAGGCACAAAGAGTGCCCCGGTGGGTGAGTGTCCGTGTGTTAACTGGTCTCATCTGACGGGAGGAGGATCTCATCTGCCTGGGACAGTCCTGACCTCGCTCCCCACCCCACGCCCCACGTACGTGGTTGCACTTGGCAAAGTTGGGATCCTGCCCTGAGCTCACTTCCCAACAAGCCTGGGTTGTTTGAGATCTCTGCTGCTTGGAGGGCCAAGGAGGAACTGGTGGACCTTGAAATTCCTGACCCTGTGACAACCCTACGGTTAGGGTCATTCGTTCCCAAAATATATGCCCCAAAACTGGGAGTCCCATCCTGCTCCTGTTCCCGAGGACCTTCCCTCATACACCGCTCAGCTCTTGGTGTGGGTTCATCTCTCACTTTTTGTCCCAGAGTTGAATGAGTACCACGGGATGGCTGTGTGCCCTGGTGTTACCCACCTTTTTCTGGAAGGCAATACTGGGGAAGGAACGGTTGTTGAAGTTGTAGCCCTTTGTGATGAGCAGATAAACAAACATGCTGGTAGCACAGTAGTCAGGCAGCCTCTTCTCCAGCCTGGGAGCTTTCTGGTACAGCTGAATGGGACCATGGAGGAACAGAGAAAAGAGATCAAGCCAGCAGGGTTCAGGTAGTTTCTGTAGTCAGAGGCTCTGGGTGACTGCACCTGGCTGGCCAAGGTGCTGCTCGTACCTTCCTGAGCCTCTTTTGGTCCCATGTGGGAACCACCACCAACCCTCTCCACCCTGCATGGGATGGGAGGGTGCCAGGACATCCAGGACCCTCTAAGGGCTGCTCTCGGAGCCTGGGGGATGCCCCGTGCAAAGCAGCCCTCTCCTCCCCCATGTGCCTGGGAGCCCACCTCATTCCAGCTGCTGGCACAGATGGTCTCAGCAGCGTCCTTCAGGTCACTGGGCAAGTGCACGGGTCTCTCCATCACTGTCTGGATGAAGTCCACCGTGTAGAAGAAGGCAGAGAAGGCCTAATGGAGGAATGGAAGCAGCTGTAGGACAAGCTGGGAGCAAACCTGCACCATAGAGAGCTGCTGTAACCAGTGTGGTGGGCACAAGCAACCATCCTTGCAGAGCTGCAGTCGGGTTTTGCTGCCATGTGACACCTGGGCCCCCACCACCCTGCTCTGCGCTGGGACTTACGATGAAGTTTCCCGAAACCTCAGGCTGGAAAACGCCATCGAAGGAGCAGCGGGAGAAGGAGCAGTTGGTGAAGTCAAAGAGCTTGCTGACGTGCACAGCACAGAGGTTCCCATTCCCGGTGCCGGACACGACGACGGTGGTGTTGAGGGGGAGGCCGGGCCGCTCCTTCTCCGTGCAGGGGCTGTCATAGATGCTGCTCAGTGACAGACTCTTGCGGTAGCCCGTGGGCCAGCAAGGATTGGCGACAGTTTCTTGGTAGTTCTCAGCCTGTCGGAGGAGCAACACACGTCATCCCAGCTCCCCTGGGCCACAGCCCCAGTGCTGCATTGCCTCTGGTTCCTGGTGGGAGGTGCTGGTGAGCCTGGGCAGCGGGACGCAGAGGAGCACAGAACTCAGCAGTTGCCACCAGTGTCTGGAGATGATTGACACAGGCTTAAGGAGAGAGGAGGAAGCCCTGGGACTGTGGGAGAGGCTTAAGGGGCAAAAGCCAGTGTTGGCTTTTGAGTTGAGTTGCACCAAGTTGGCTGGGAAATACGTGCAGCTGTCCTGTCCTACCGAACAGGGCTAAGAGATGCCTGCAGGGGAAGCGGGAGGCCTGACTACGCTTGGGTTTCTTCATATCATCCCTCCCCAGACCCCACTGCTGAACCCAGGGGGCCAGCCACAAGTCCAAAGCAAGGTGCTTTAAAGGAGCCAGGTCTGATACCTCCCACTCTGAATGAATGCTGGGGTGGTGACAGGCGAGCACGTGCCAATACCTGGAGGACCTTTGAGAGCAGCCTCTTGAGGACCTGATCCCTTCCATAGCAGAGGAAGCTGTGGGTGTACACCTTGTATGGCTGGCCATACAGCTTCAGCATCACCTCATTTCTGGGATCTTCAATGGCATCACTGGTTTCAAAGGTGATCTGTGTGGAAGCGCCTCCGAAGTCCATGGCCCCCATGGTCCTTTTCTTGGATTGGATCCACTCCCCAAGCCAACCACGCTAGGCAAGGAGACAGCAGAGGGTGTGGGACATGATGAGCTGCAGGACAGCCTGACTGCCCTGCTGTCCCCACTGCGTGCCCCTGCCCACCTTGATGAAGTTCTCCAGGAGGTAGTTTGCCGTGACCCAGCCAAACACCCCTTCCTCTTCCCCTGACAGGATCTTTGCTCCCCGGAAATCAAAGGGGTACGACTTCAGTGTGGCCATCACTTCACTGAGGACGGCATCTGAGGACTTTGGGTCTGCAATTCTGCAGGAGAGACGGAGACACAGCAGTGAAAGGGACAGAGAAGGAGCTGCAGGCAGGTGGGAAAGGGTCACATCCCTGCAGGGACGTCCCCAGACCCCCTGGCAGCACAGCAGGGTTGACGCTCACCTGAGCAGGCGCATGCCGGCCGTGGCACCCAGGTAGAGCGGAGTGCCCGCGTGCTTCTCCTTGGGCACGTCTCTCATAGCCTGCCTCAGGCAGTGCTCTAAGCTTTTCCCAGCAGCCGGAGGTTTGGAGCTGTAGCTGGAGATGCCAGGACCTGCGGAGAGGGAAACTGCATTGCAGCCATGGGGTGGGCGGAGGATGCTCGGGGAGTGGCTTCGCTCCCCCCCGGATGCTGAGAAAGGCTGAGGGTTGCTGCGGACGGACGGTCGCAACGACAGCGGAACGGAGCTCAGCTGCAGCTGCCTGCCCACAGCTCACACTCTGCTGGGCAGTGAACTACCCTGGGTTTGGAGAGAGAAACTGTTGGTGTGTTCCGAGCACATTTTCCCTGGGACCGGGGGAGGTTTAGGGAGCAGAGCAGGACCCCTCTTAGCACCTCCTTGCTCCCGCTGGGAGTGCGGGGAGGCAGCAGGGCCAGCGGAGGACAGCGCTTACCCTCCACATCGCACATGCTGTGCTCGCTGACCACCCCAGTGTCGTTCTCCTTGTCCGCGGGCCACTTGTAGATGAACACGGCCGTGTGGGAGGACCCGGCGTCCAGCACGATGCCGTACTGCAGGCGGAGAGGCGGGGGTCAGCCGGGCGCCCAGCACGGCCCCGCCGCGCACTCCGCGCTCCCTCCCGGCCCGGGGCACCGCGGGCAGCGGAACAGGCGCTGCTCGGGGCGGGGGGGCACGGAGAAGCGCTGCCCTGGCCGAGTGCTGCCCCGCCGGGCGGGAGGACACCTGGAGCTGCCCCGGGCCCCGGCGCTCCAAAGAAGGGCAGCCCGCCACCTCATCCCTGCCTGCCCTTGTAAGGCTCGGCCATTCTCCGGCTATAAATAACCCCTCTCCTCCTGCCAAACGCGGTTACACGGCTCCAGGAGGAGCCACCCGTCCCTCCCAGCCACAGCCCCCAGACCCCTCTGAGGGCATGGGATCGCTAGGGTTCCGGCACCGGCCGGGGCTGTGCTGCTGCTAACAGGAGCCCCGGCTGAGCATCTCCCCGGGGTGAGACCACCTCCATCCTAAACGTGGCCTGGAGAAAGGCTTTACCTGCATGCTGTGAAGCCCTCCACCACCCATGTGGCCCCCCAGACAGGCTGCCCGTGGGCTGCTGGTGGGGACAGGGCCCTGCAGGTGAGGGTCCCCAGGAGGGTCCCAGCACCACCCAGCTGCTCAGTGGCACGTGCTGCTCAGGCCCACCAGCCCTGTGGCCAGCAGGAAGGAGGCCCAGGGGCCCAATGTCCTCCACACCATCCCAATTATTGCCCGGGGAGACTGGGCCACATGTGCAGTAGAAGCCCTGTGCACCTGTAGGGGGAGAAAAATAGCCAGGGACAAAGTGCAGTTTGGGACTGAGCTGGCTGCCAGCTTCCAGAGGGGTGCACGCAGGTGGGGGCACGTGTGCATGGGCATGTGTACATGCAGGTGCACGTGTGGGCACGTTCACTGTAGATGTAGATGTAGGGGTGAGAACGCATGCAAGCATGCAGGCTTGTGTCTGTGCATGCAGCTGCCTGTGTGGATATGTGCATGTGTATTTAAGTGCCTGCAAATGTGTGCTTGCATGTACGCATGTGCATAGGCATGTGTGTGCCCCATGGTGAGCATGTGCATGTCTGGGACAGCTGCTCTGCCTGCTGGGGCCTGCAGAGAGCAGGGCACGCTCTGCAAGATGCTGTGGCCCAGCTGCCATGCAAGGCAAACCGGAGCAAGCAGCCCTGACTTTACACCAAGAACAAGACCTGAGCTCTGCGGGGGTGAGGGAGACAGAGGCTGCATCTCACCCACACCCCCCTCTTAACCACATTTCATCTGTTGGCTTCCTGTGTGCTCGCCCTGAGCAGAAGCTGGGGAGAGGTGCTATCTGGTGACACTCACTGAACCCCAATTTCTGTGCCCAACTGCAGTCTGGAGCTGCTGCATGGGGGTTGCATCAGACCTGGGTTGCAGCACGGAGCGGTTTGCAGAACCCACTGCCCCCCATGGGCATGTCCCTGTGCCCTCTGCTCTAAAAGCCTCTGAGGGCAGACCCTCTCCTCTCAGACTGAGCAGAGCCCTATAGACCTAGGGTACACATGCACTGGCAGCTCCTGCATGGTACTTGGGGACAAGTCCTGCCATGGTGCCAGCCCCTGTGCCCTGCCCTGGCCACAAGCACCCTGGCATGGCTTTGCACGTGTCCACAGACCTGGCCCCAGAGCGTGGGACAGTCTCACAATGCCAGCATCTGGTGGCACTGTGACAGCTGAGCTGTGTACCCACGGGATCTGCTGATCCCACAGAAGGAAAGAAAACGGCTCAGAGCTGTGAGGCTGCGATGCTGTAAGTTCAGCTGTGTACCCAGAAGGGAAGGAGAAGAGCACACGCTCCCAAGATTAGTCCCTCTGGCAGCAGAATAAATAATCTGGGGTATTTTTAGGGCTATATTTCAAGCAAAGGAGCTGGAAAGAGAAGTGAAGCTATGGGTTAACCTTAGCTCGCCAGTGAGCCGAGCAACCATTCAGCAGTTACTGCTGAGACAACCAAGCCACCAAGTACTGCAGCAGGATGGGCCTGCAGCCCCCACTCACAGCCACGACAGAGCAGGGCCATGGCACAACTCCTGCCACTGCCCAGAGCCTGAGCCCAGGGCAGATCCCGAGGCCAGCAGGCACTCACAACCCCCCAAGGGCACCTTCATCCCACAGCAGCGTGACACAGGCTGGGAAGCTGCTGGCTGGCTGTGGGGCTGGAATCCCCTGCTTCGCTGTCTCCTCCTGCCCCAAGCAGGGCTGGGGACACAGCTGCTGGCTTCCAGGGTGGCTGTGGGGCGGTGTTGCGGTGACAACGGCCCCACTGTGGTCACTGTCTATGCTTGCTCCATCCAGAGATAGGGCAAAGCCCGGGTCCCTGGGTTCAGCCTCAGGAACCTGTGTGCATCCTGCAGGGAGAGGAAAGGGATCCTCTGAGCACAGCTGGCGTTGAGCTGCCACTGCTGGGGAATAGGCTTTGCACAGCAACCAAAGCACTGCAAACACAGGTGGGACTCAGCAGGGGTCCATCTGTTTCCCCTCTGTCCCAAGGGATGAAATCCATTTGGAAAACAGCTATAACCCCAGTCCTAAATGCCACAGCACACAGCAGAGCAATGTGTCACAGGAAAAAAGTTAATTATTAAAGTCTACTGACAACTGGGGACTATCACCCCAGCTAAACCAGCTCATTTTCTCAACCTAATCTTTATTGCATCGGTCAAACCCAGAGAGAAGACACACAGCTGGCATCCAGGCTGGCTGAGAAAGCTCGGGGTGAGAAAGAGGTTTGGGTTTGCCACTTTCCATGGCAGGAGCCCGCTCCTCCTGCACTAGCTGTCTGTCCCTGGAGGACACGGGATTTTGTAAAACAAAAGATCCGGGCAGCAAAAGAGTGAATTGGAGCACTTTCCCAGCAAGGAGTTGGTTGAGAACTTCCTTCAGAGCCTGAATTTACAATGAAAAAAAAAAAAAGAGCAGCTTGTTCTCGCAGAGCAGAGCGCTCCTCGCCCCGCAGTGCAGCTGGAGGCTCCCGGCGCGCCGCCCCCCCCGCCCCGACCCCGCGGCAGCGGCTCAGGGACCGCAGCGGGAGCCGCGCATCGCGAAGCCGCCCCCCCTCGCAGGGCCGCCCGGCTCTCGGGGCGCTCCCGGGACCCCCACCCCGCAGCGCGGTCCCCCTCCCCCCCCG
Organism: Lagopus muta; assembly: GCF_023343835.1. NCBI lineage: Eukaryota > Metazoa > Chordata > Aves > Galliformes > Phasianidae > Lagopus > Lagopus muta. Next base: position 1,195,197 of record NC_064451.1, read on the forward strand.
ACTCACCTTGAAGCTCGGCGGGCCGCGCGTGTCCCCGGAGCCGAGGCAGAGCAGGAGGATGCCCAGGAGGCAGCCGAGGGCGAGCAGCAGCAGCACGGCGGCGGCCCGGCGGGCCATGGCGGGGCCGGGCGGGCGCTGCCGCCGCTCGGTGGGGGCAGGTGAGCGGCTCTGCGGCGGCCGCCGCTCCTCCTCCTCCTCCTCCTCGCCCGCCTCTCCCGGCTGAGTCACCGCCGCCCCGGCCCACCCGGGCGGGACACCGGGCTCTGCGTGCCGCTCGGCCCCGCGCCGACCCCCGCCCCGGGCTCTGTGCCTCCCGCAGCCCTACACCCCCTAACGGGGCTCAGCTCCATCTCCCCCCCGCCCCGGGCGTTGTCCCTGTCCCGAGGCGCAGCCCCCGCCCGGCCCCCGTGCATCACGCTCCCGTGGGCTCAGCCCCCCGTATCCCCACCCCCGGCCGGGCTCTGGGAAAGGGGGACCCTCTCGTCCCCAACACCCCGAGGGTTTCAGTGCGTGCAACGCTATGGAACGCTATGGAAAGCTCTGAGGAGTCTCGCCTACCAAGATTTAGTGTTACCAACGCGTTTCTGTTTTTAATCATTGCAAGTTTATGACAGCCCTAAGGAGCTCAGATATATATTGGGGTTGTTTTTAATACGGTCACAAGTGAATAATGTAACGCATTTCCAAATGGAGCACCAAGCCAAGCAAGGCTGGGGCCCTGCCTGAGAAGGACATTTTGAGCTTGCTTACAAGGAGGGATCAAACAGTGAGCAAAATAATAAACAAGGAGATATCACCAAGGAGAGGAGTGAAAGCGGCTTCCAGCGCAGCCGGGCTTTGTGCAGGAGGGCTCCTTCAGCTCCCTGCAGGCTGCCTTGCAGTGCTCGTTTCTGAAGCAAGATGCTCATTGCACATCAAGGCAGCTCCACTGCTGGAAGGGAACCCAGCAGGGCAGCCCCAGCGCCGTGCAACCGAGCACCGCTCCTTCCTGGGCTTCTCTATGTAGGAGAACCAGCAGAGCACCCAGCTCCTGCTCATGGCCTGTGGGGCTCTGTGGGGCCGGTGAGCCCCTGCAAGGTGGGGAAGGAGGAAGTGCTCCCAATGCCACGTGCCACTCTGAGAGGTAAACCATCCCTGTGCGGGAGAGGCAGCGGGAGGGAGGCTCACCAGACCCCCACAGGCTTTGTTTTTGGGGGTTGAAACTAGATAATCTTGGTGGTCCTTTTCAACCCAGGCTGTTTTATGATTCGTTTCGGTCTTTTGGCTGCAGAGCAGGAGCCCCAGCACCCCTCTGTTTTGCTTGGGGCTGCAGCAGTGCCTGGAGCGGGGGCTGGGGAAGGGAAAGGTGCAACAGAGACACAGTGAGGGCAGTGTGCCTAGGAACTGGGCTTGTTTGGCTTGGAGAAGACTGCAGGGAGACATCATGGTGGCCTTCCAGTACTTGAAGGGAGCAAATAAACAGGAGGGGGAACGGCTGTTTGTGAGGGTGGATGGTGATGGGACAAGGGGAATGGCTTTAAACTGAGACAGGGGAGGTTGAGGTTGGATGTTAGGAGGAAGTTTTTCCCCCAGAGGGTGGTGGAACAGGTTGCCCAAGGAGGCTGTGGATGCCCCATCCCTGCAGGCATTCAAGGCCAGGCTGGATGTGGCTCTGGGCAGCCTGGGCTGCTGGTTGGTGACCTGCACACAGCAGGGGTTGGAGCTGGATGAGCACTGTGCTCCTTTGCAACCCAGGCCATGCTGTGATTCTACGAGTCTATGGTTCTCCACCCTTACCCCACCTGTCTGTGTGCAGCTATGGATAACTTCTTGCTTTCAGCTTTTAGCTGCTGGAAAACCTATGCCAATGAACTTCAAGACATTCATGTACAGATTTATGTTGGAAAAAAAGAATGATGTGTTCCCCTTTCCTTTAAGTATACTGCTGCTAACACCAGAAGTGCTGGGTGCAAGGATTAGCAGAGTGCAGTTACCTCCACCTTCCTGCCCCACTGATGGCTTTATAGGCTCCACTCAGTTTTCCTTCTCAACTGTCTGGACTTCTCCTGCTGCTTCCCACCCCATAGCCTTCCTGAGGTGCACTCCTGCATCTGCCATAGGCACAGCAGCACTGGAGATGAACACAGAGGCAGAAGGATCTCCTCTGGATCACTCATAATTCTTTCCCCAATGGCTGCCAAACTCGGCATTTCTCTTCCTGGCTGAATCAGCTGTGAGAAGAGGTCTTCAGAGGCTGTTTGAAGAGGAACCAAGCTTTCTTCAACCAGTGTTGAATGAGGAATGTCTGGAGTAGCTCAAGCTGAGCTCTGAGGAAGCCCATGGCCAGCCCTGGCCATTAGCTGCTGTGATTCCCGGTGTGCCTCGCACTGGCACTGCTTTCCAGGGAGCTGCAGAGTGAGGAATCTCTGAAGCATTTCAATACAGCTGTGCACCAACCACCCTTCCACTGCAGTGCTGCTCACAACACAGCCCTCAGGGCCTCAGCAGAGCCTCAAGCCAAAGCAGACGTGCCAGGAGACCCATCTTCCAGCACAGGCAGGGAAGCACCAAGCACTGGGACATTCCCATGGGCTGGATGCAGTCCCAGCCGTGCAAGGGGAATTACGACGCACAAACTCACATGGAACCAGAGAAACATCCAGCGATGCTGCACAGCAGTGCAGTGACACTGCTGCACCTGGTGCCAGGCCCATTGCCAGGTGAAGAGCAGCTCCTGCCCATCCATGGGGCTGTGGGTCAGAGGGGGGCAGCTGTGCCACTACCCACGCTGTGCAGGCAGCACCAGCCCCACAGGGACATCCCAGCTATGGCCCCACAAGGACACAGTGCTTGCAGTGGAGTGGTGGTACCAGATGGGCAATCCGTGTTGAGGAGTACATAATAAGTTCCAGGCATGAATGAAATCAGAGGAAAAAAGAAAAGCAAGGGAGAAGAGGATAGAGCATGGGGGGAAGAGAATTCAGCCTTGTTTGTCTGAGGAAACCAAGGACGTTGGGTTCAGGACACCAGCAATGCAAGGAACACCCCAGTGACACAGATGTCACCTCTGCAGGGACCCAGATTTTGAAGCAAAGGATCTGCCTGACTAAGCAGGTTCAGCTCAGCAGGGAGCCAGCCTGGTGCAGCCTTGACCACCCTGCTGCCTTGTCACCCTGCTATCTGTCACCTTGCCCCTTTATCATCCTACTACCTCGTCACTCTGATGCCTTGTCGTCCTCCTGCCTTGCCATGCTACCCTTTGTCACCCTGCCACCCTGCTGCTATTGTAGCCTCGAGTATCACCAGCCAGAGGCAGGGCCAGGGCTGTGCTGCCAGACAATAACATTGCCATGAGTTAATGCAAATCCTGCATGCTTACAGCCTACTTTCACTACATGGGCCAGGCAGAGAAGGAGCAGAATATGACACTAAATGGCATCTTTGCTTCCCAGCGAGCCCTGAGGAATGGATGGATGCAATAAGCACAGACAGGGCAGAGCCAGAGCCCCAGCTGTGCCTTTACTCGCCTCATGTCTGGGAAACACTGAGTGGTGGTCCCACGTAAATCTGAGTTAGGAGAGTTAGGAGTTGGCACCAGCATGTCCAGCACACCTGTAGGCTCTTGGGATGAGCGTCTCACCAGCAGCTGACATGGGCATTGACTTCAGATCTTTGCCAAGCTCAGAGAAATCACAGGAGGAACAGCCCTGCCTGGGAGGTGAGGCACCAGGAAAAGCAGTCCTGGTGTGGCCCTGTCCCAGCTGTGTTACAATGCCCGTCCCCACCCGGAGGGACTTACAGACAAACCACTTGCTGAGGACAAAGCAACAGGTGAGGAACAAAGACGGGGAAAGGAAGGGCACCTTGCTCACCCCAAGCCTCAGGACAGCTCATTTCCCAGGCAAAGGAAAGAGCTTTATCTAATCCACCTGTCCCAACAAAAGCAGGTGACATGGGGCCACCTGGGCTGAACTGGCTGGGCTGAACGGGTGACAAGTGGAGAAACTGGAAGGAACAAAAGGACTTCATTGGAAGGGAGAATGGAGTGTGTGGGGTGGGGGCTGCCAGCTGCCCAGGGCTGGGCTTTTCCGCATCTTCACTGGATGGGAAAGAGAAGACATCTGGGGGCTCTGGTGGGCGGCTCTGCAGCTCCACATGTGTTTGGGAAATAACAGGAAGGATGGGATGAGCTTGGAGTCACTGCAACGGGATGAGTTCCAAAGGGAGGGCTTAGCAATGGGATTTCTGCTCCCATCTGTGAGTGCAGGGAGATGTATCTGGGAGAGCCCAATGATTGTGCGATAAGGATGAGTGGGATAATTCGAGCCACCAGCACAGCTCAGCAGGGCTCACACAGCCCCATGACATGCTCAAGAGCTGCTGCAATATGCTGACCAGCTGAGAGCCCAGGGATCCTCCTCAGGAGCCTGTGGGCACTCTGAAATCTGCATGAGCCTGACGACTCGGGCACCTGGGCTGCCAAACTGCTGGTGATGAACCTCTCCTCAGTGCATGCACTGGGCTCCGGCATCGGACCATCAGCACACAGATGTGAAGCTGCTTTGTCTGGGGTTCCATCTGTGGGCAGCAAGACTGCAGATTCATGTTCCTTTGGGATAGGAAGAAATGAAGAGGTGCAACAGAACAAAGCGTAAATGAGGATGGCTCCTGCTGAGCCAATTTCTGCAGCACCCTCGGGTGGGAGCTCACCCCGATGGCCCTAAGCCTGAGCTCTGAGCCCAAAGCTTTTCCTCTCGCCAGCAATGTACCCCCGTATCCAAGGCTATAATCTGTTCCTGGCAAGGTTTGCTTGCCTGGAAACAAAAATCAAGCTGGAGCATTCTTGCTTTCTTTTCTAAAACCTTTTCCCAGGCTCACAGAGGGGTCCCTGGCTGGGGGAGCAGCATTCTCAGTGCCCAAAGAGCCAGGAAATAGGGCTGACTCTGCAAGGTGGCACTGCCAGCTGCCCCTGGGCCACCAGGATGGGGCTGCCCTGCTGGGATGCCAAAATCACAGAACCACAACTCGGTTGGGTTGGAGGGACCTCGCAGCCCCCAGCCCCACCCCTGCTGTGCACTGGCTGCCCTGCAGCTCAGGCTGCCCGGGGCCCATCCATGGCCTTGGGCACCTCCAGGGATGGGCACCCACAGTTCCTAAGCCTCGTGATTCAGGTGCTCTTTATTTCTGCTTATTTGTTTGTAGGGTTTTATTTTGTAAGTCCCAAACAGCCTTTCAGGAATGAAGGCATATTCGTACGGAATAAGGATAAAGAGGAAGAAAACTATGCAAGACAGAGATATAACTACAGCAAAATGAAGCAGAGAATGCCCCGGCTCCCCGGAGCAGCCCCCCACCCCATGCCCTCTCCTTGCCACGTCCTCCCCGTCCTGCAGGGAAAGCACCGGCCTCGTGGCTCAGTGTAAGTGCGCTGGCATTGTTGTTTCTCACCCTAGCAACGGAGTTTCCTTAGTTTCCTTCCGATAGATGGTTTTTGTCCCTCTGTAGAGGCACACGGCCCCAGGGGAGTGCTTGCAGCCAGCAGGCATGTTTCCAGTCCTTCCCACACCCCAGAACACAAGGAGAAAACCCTCCAAAAGCCGCTTCCTTTGCTGGAGCTGTCGCCCTGGGGCATGTCCCAGTGATGGGGAAAGGAGCTTGTTGTGCAAATGGCATTTTCCCACCCTCTCCCCACCAAGCCGGTCCGTGGCCATCCGGATCCCTGCATGCAGTCATCCTGCTTTGAGATGTCGTCACTCCTGGCAGCAGAACCCAGGTGCTCAGCAGAACAGTGTTGGTGTAAAGGTGCAGGCGGAGCAGATGAAGACGCTCACAGGACAGCAGGGAGGGCACGGTGAGCTTCCCGGGCACAGGGATGGGAGAGCGAAGCCCCCATTGGGCCATGTGAGTCCTTCTTTCCCCATCTCAGCACCCAGAGCTCGGTGGCTGCCCTGGGCTATGTGACAGCCAGCTTTGTGCCCAAACCTGCAGGAATCCAGTTCCACACTTGCAGGCTTCTGGGCTCTGGGTGGGAAATCTCCCCAGCTGCTTCTTTGGGCAAAGAATGCTGGAAGTGCGCTCTCCTTAAGCCACTGCCTTGGCATCCACCTCCATGCAGCCTCCTGGGCCACATCTGGGCTCAGCTCCTCCAGCAAACCCAGGGACGTGCGGGGCAATGGCAGCAAGCTTTGTGCAGCTGCTGCAAAACTGCCTATCGCCGAGGTCAGGTTATTGACCTAACCCATACCCAGGCCAGGGACAAATCAGCTCTAATCAGCTGATTAAAGCCATTTGTTTCCATATTCACCCCTCCTGGTTGCCCAAGCCGAGACCTTTGGTAGGAGTCCTCCTGCAGAGCTCCTGCCTCCCTGCTCTGCTCTGTGTCTCTTGGGCTTTGTTTCTCAAATGACTCAGAACTCAAAAATGAGAGTCGGATATTCCAAAATCATGACAATTAAATAATAGATTAAAAAAGAGAGAGAGAGAGAGAGAGAGAGCTAACGAGCTGCAGAATAATGTTGCAGTTTTCAGTTCTTGAACATGACAGCAAAACTGGACTTTTTTTGTCTTCTGGTGGGAACTGGAGTTTTGAGCGGAACCACGCAATGCCAGCAGCTGCAATTGGAGGAAATAATGGCACTCTGTGAGCCTGTAATTCTGTGCTGCAAAGCAAAAGAGCAAGCAGGGCCCGGTGATGCTCATTAAAAATGGGTTCCTTAGCTGGAGCAGGGGGCAAAGGAATGGGCTGGGAAAAGGTGGTGGGGAATAGCTGCGTCCTGGGATGCTTCCCCAGCTCTGTGCCCAGCCCAGGGCTCCAGGAGCGGCTGGGAGCTGCACCGTTCTGCCCCCACCCTGCACCGCCTGGAGCCGTGTGAGTGCTGGCTAAATGACTCAGCTTCCCTTCCAAACATCCCACCGAGGGCTGCCGTTGGGAAGAGAACCCTAAGGTCCCTGCTTTCAGTTCTGCTGCGGTTGGGTGGGTGGCTGACTGCAGAGGGACTTCCACAAACAGCACCCAAATGCCACAGCCGAGTGGCTGCTGGGTGCTGGCCTGGGCTACCACAGCTACAGGAGCTGAGGCTGAGACTGGTCCAGGCTGCAGCGTGCCGCTGTTCCCTCCTGCTGATCCATGGGGCATGGCAGCATGGCACCAAAAGCTGCAGCTCCTTGCGGTGGTCATGCATAGTGTCTCTGCAGTCACTGGGAGGCACTGGGAAGCTGGTGCTGAGGAGCTCACCTGGAAATCCAGCATTCCGGTGTTTCCTGCCCTTGGAAATGGTGTTAGCTTCCAAATGACATCGTTACAGGTACAGGTCGCACTGCTGTGAAAGCTAACCACTGTGTGCAGGCTGTGCTCGCAGCCTCTGGACTCCTCTTCTCTGGGCATGCCAGCAAACTCCCTTTGGGCTCCTGCAAACCCCCAGCATCAGCATCCCCCTTCAGACTGAGCTCCTTTTACCCCTTGCTGCATTGCTCCTACACATTTACCTCCCTCTTGCACCAGGAGAGGCGGTGACTCTGTCCCTCCCAGGGCTTTCCATGATAGCCCCATATTTCCAGACTGCCCAGCTGTGTGTCCTGGGGATACACCATGAAGGACAGTGGGTTTGCAGCCCCTCCAGCTCCAGCTCCTGCCCCATATGCTGCCTGGGGACGAGCAGGGCATACACAGTAGGACTGGCATTCCATAGGCTGCACGCACAAGCTCAGGCCCCTTTGAATTCCCCTCCTGCAGCGTATTTTCCACTGCATTTAAAAATAAAATCAATAAAAAAATAAAAGCAATAGAAGCTGCAGCTAATTTTATGCCCAATTAGTTGTTCCCAGGCTCCTGCAGGATGATGTGTGTCCATCTGCCCAACCTCTCCACGTCTCTTTGGCCCAGTAGCACAGATGCGCTCATGCGGTCGGGGCGGCACAGGCTGCGCACCCAGCTGGGGCACAGTGACACTGCCACGAGGTGGGGACACAGCAACCCATGGAGCTGGGGACTGCTGGGGGGACAGCCCAGCAGGGTGCGGGGCAGGTGGGCTCAGAGACCTGCAGGGAAGGGGAGGAGAAGAGCCCATGATGAGCAGCAGGCTGCAGCATCTGGGGAAACGCATGTGGCTGAATGGCCACCAGCTTCGCCCGTCTTCTGAACCAGATCAAGTTTTGCAATATCCCGTATTCTCACAGCTCTCCTGGTTATGTGAGTCTGGGCTCACACTGAAGCAGAGTGCAGCATTTCCAGCCCCGCTGGCTGCAGGGGGAATCTTGAAGATGGAAATGATGAATACTGAACCCCCCCAGAGAAGAAAAAAATCCTTTTCTAAACATATTATTGACAAAGATTTCTTTCTTCTTCCTTCTCCCCTTCCTCCCCCCTTTTTTTTTCCTCCTTTGGCTGATTTCATGATTTCAGAAGATTTGAGGAGATTTATGGGTTTCTGAGAGTTGGCCATGGCACAGCAGCTGACTCAGCTCAGCAGAGGAAAACGTGCGAAGCGGCTGTGTCAGAAACAGCCCTTGGGGCAGAGAAGCAAAGGGGGAAGAGGCACTGCCTCGTGTGCTGGATGCTTCAGAGCAGGGGAAGCCATAGGGAGGAGGCTACCTCTGCCCCCAGCTCCATGCAGGGACACAGCACTAAGACACCTCGAGCAAGCCCAGTTTTCTTACCAAGCCACTCACATTAAATATTTAATGATAAAATCTTTTCACAGAATCACAGAATGGCCATGGTTGGAAGGGACCCCAAAGATCACGAAGCTCCACATTTCACAGCAGCCCAGGCTGCCCAGGGAAGCATCCCAAAGCAGTTGATGCTTTCTGTGCAGAGAGATCATGCCAGAGGTACCAAGATGGAACCAACTCTGCATCTATCACTTAGAAATGGCCTTTCCCTTTGAACTGTCCATAAATACAGAAAGAAAAAGAAAAGCATATTTTAAAACGTTCAAAGTGAACTCAAACCAATACAAAGCATTTTGGGCTCAAGAAAACTTTGGTTCTGAGGCAGCGGGGTGGCTTTGTTTAGTCCACAGGAAGAGAAAGCGCATTCCTCTTCCGGTCAGCCCTGCACCGAGCAGGAGCTGCCCGTTAGCAGCCCTGTGGAATGCAGTCACTCACAGCACAGCTCAGCCCTCCATGGCCACAACACTCCCAGGGACACGTGGCACTGCTGCTGTGCACCTCGAGGCCCCGTCAGCACCGCGCTGCTCCTCGATGGCTGCTGCTCCCCTAGGGAGGAAGCGGGGCGGATATCCGCCACGGCAGCTGTGCTTGACGTAATGGGGAGAGCAAAGTCACGGTCCCCATGGAACACAGCTGTGGAAGAAAGTCGGAATTTCGGGAGCCCCACCTCCACCCCCTCCCCATCGTGCCAGGTCTCCCTGCAGAGGGAGCATCTGTCTTCAATAATCTGTACCTTGGAAGAGGCTCAGACGTACAGACAGCAATGAGAGCATGTGCCAGGTCAGGGCCATGCTGCAGAGACCTGCCGGGAGTGCTGTGCTGATGAACAACTGAGGGCACTGCCACCCCCTGGGAACAAGCTGGGATGGAGCAGCAGAGGCTGCCACGGTCAGGGCAGAGCCAGTCTTTCACCACCCAGCAGGCTGCACTGTAACTGTGGGCTCAGCTGGGATGGGGGGAAGGGGAGCACTGAGCACAGGTGGGTTGCTGCTAATGCAGGAGGCAGAGAGGTGATTTGGGGCAGGAGAGAGACCAGAGAGGTGAACAAGAGCACTGCACTGGGTGTCAGGTCACAGGGCTGAGAAGCACCAGGCACTGAGTGCAGCTGAGAGCAAACGCAGGCACTAGCTGCACACCTGCCTGGCTCCACTCCCTGTCCCATAGGGAACCGACTGACCCAGAACACACTGGCTTCTCCAGGTCCTCAGTTCACATCCCAGTGGTTTGCAGTGGAAAGAGCAGGCCTAAGAGTGCAAGGTGTGAGCAGCCTGACTGCATGCTGGGTACCAGAGCTGCTGCAAACTGCCCAGGGCAGAAAGGAAGCTGGCCAGGCAGAGAGCAGCTTCTGGATGACAGGGAGGAAAAGCAAAGGCACAAAACATATGGGCTGGGGTCCCAAGACACGGCTGTTCCTGCTGGTGTTCGGAATAATTGCCTTGCTGAGAGAGCAGCCCTTCTTTAAGGAGATTGCTGGGCACACAGCCCAGCCTCAGAAGGCGTGAGAAAGGCATGGAACCAGGCAGGAGAAAACAGAAACCTCAAATAGACCTGGGTGACTGGACTCCTCAGACAGCATCACTGGGGACACAGAGGATGAGATCCTGCATCCCCTGGGGCACATTGGGGGCCAGATGTGACTCCTGGTTGAGCCCAGGCCTCTCTGGGGCTGCCTCTCGCCCAGTAACAGCCCCAACATCAGACTGCAGTATTGGGGGACCCCCTGTGCTGTGTCACGCTGGAGCCAGCAGTTCTGGGACTTGTGATAAATACTTGAAGACTTGAGTGGCATGGTACCTTTCCGACCACCTCAGGGTCGGGGCTGAGTGCAGCTCTTTGGGCTGGGCATAGCCAAGACCTGTTGTGCTGCAGCTGTGCACAGCAGCCTCCAGCTGTGAGCAGCACCCCTGGTTGCGCATTCACAGATCTGTGCAAACACAGTGAGACCAGAGCCCAAAGAGAAGGGAAGAGGCGCACAGCACTGCCCACAGCCCTGGCCACGAACCTGGCTCTCGTGGCACCAGACGGCCACGCTCACAGTAATAGGACGGTCAGGGATGGAGATGGGGGTCAGGCTCATGGCAACCCCACCAAGGAGCCCACAGCAACACAGCCAGCTCGGTGCCGGTGGCTCCCAGCCCCACAGAGGCCTTGCTTCCAACAGGAGCTTCCTATTTCCCAGGACGTCCCTGCGCAGAGCAGGCCCAGGGCCAGCGCTGTCTGGACAGGATGTTCCCCTGCAGCCAGGCATGCCCAGCACCAGGGCAGGGGCAGAGCTGCCCTGGCTCCACACACAGAGGGGCATTGAGCAGAGACAATGATCCTCTCTTTGCTTTGAAAGACCTTTCGGACTTCACATCTTAGTGAAAACTGGGGCATTTATGGCAATTATCACTCCCTCCTTGCCCTGTCTGGGACTTGTGGCTGCCCCACTCACCACTTGAAAGGAGCCGCTGCAAAGATCGCTCTCCCAAGCACAGGAGGGCTTTGGCTCAGATCCTCCTGCGCAGCTCTGTTCCCATACCAGAGAAGATGGAGGCACAGACAGCTCAGCTGCAGAGCACAGAAGTGCAGGTCAGCCCCTGCAGGGTGCAGCAGCATCCCAGCTGTACTGCAGCAGAGCACTGCTCAAAAAGAAATAGCATTAAATTTGTGAACAACACCAGCACCACCTGTGCAGGAGCCCTGCAGCACAGCTCCTGGAGGAACAGCCACAGGCTCCAAGGGCTGCAGGGTATGGGTGTTTTGTAATCCCATTGCACAGCAGAGAGGAAAGGCCAGGAGTGTCCCCAGCCCAACAGCACAGAGATGCCCAGATGGGAAAGAAAGGGGCATGGGAACACGTCCTGGAGCACAGACACACTGGGCAACCTCTGCTCACCTGCAATCCCTCCAGACCCAACAGGCAGGAACTGCAAGGCTTGAAGCAATAGATGGACTGATTCAGTCAGAGACAGAAAGATAAATTAAATAGATCAGCCCACTTTATTATCATCCCTAAAGACAGGTTACGAGGAGAGTCACTTTTTGTTAAGCCTCAGGTAAAACAGGCACCGGATACCAGAGGTGGCATCATGACAGGGATGGCAGGCACTGATGCCCAGGGGATAACTAACACCTGCAGATAGGGGATGACTCCCTTGGCCTTGCTCTTCCTTCCTCTCCCTTGCATTCTGCTGATCCCCACTCTGGCAGCAGGTGCAAGAAAAGAGCAGGGACTGAACGCCATGCAGTGAGCTTCAGGTCAAGGTCAGCCTCAGAGAGTTGGGTGGGACAAACTGCACTGGGTGGGTAAAAGGATCTTCTCAGGAATGGGCGAGGAGTTGGTCTGCACAGCTCCCAGCCTAACACAGCTGAAGCTGGCACAGCAGGGCAGCACTTTTTGCCCAGTTTGGTGCGTTGTGCTACAGCACTGTGCCAGGAGTCTGAACATGAAACAATGCTGAAGAGAAAAGCCAGGGCTGTGCTAGGTGGGGACTCGCACCGATCACCTACAAATGTACCATCAGTAACAAGTACCAAACCACACTGGAAAATATTGCTCAGGTCAAGCCCCATCACTGAGCTGCATGGAAAGGAGAAGGTATCCCGAGACACACCAGTCTAACATCACCCATGCTTACATCACCACGCAAAGCTGCCATTTCTCCACTAGGAGATGTGCAAAAGAAAGAGACCATCAGCCTCTTCTCCATCACCCACATTCAGTTAAACAAGAAAATGAGTCATAAAGCCCCACTGTGAAATCAGGCTCATGCTGCAAGACAACCTCTCCTTTTAAAGTCATCATGAAAAAATATAGGTCTGGCAGTCATAAAGAAATGTTTGCCAGTTCAGGAAGATGAAGAGAGGTAGAGGTATCTGCCTCCATCTGCAAACAGCCTGAAAGAGCAGCTCAGAGGTACAGGTTACCTGATCCAGGTCTATGGCTCATCAACTACAGGAGCCTGCAAATGTGTAAACAGCGACTATGGCATCACTACGGCAAACTGGAAAGGGTTGTACCAGGAGGAGCACCAGCTCAGGCATTGCTCTAGCCCAATCTGCTTCCTCTAGCGGGCAGAACACAGGCAGCAGGGAGGAACTAGCCATGCCCCTATTACAGATTTTCAATCCTGTCGTCTGACAGAAGGACAAGCAGCAGACAGGATGCCCTTCAGTGGGCAGGCTTGCCTTGGAATGCCAGATGGAATGTTAAAGATGCAGTATCTTTTTCTAAGAGCAGCCAGAATTCAGCCCGGGTCAGGCCTAGGGTACAGCAGCTCTCCCCATTCACACAGTAAGGGCAGCAGCTGCTTCCACCCGACACACTGGGGGTCGGGAGGTGAGGGAGCAGTTCAACTGCAGCCAGTTTTGAACAGGAGCAGCTTGTGAGCAGCACTGCTGGCCATGTCAGCAGCACGGCAGGGAGGGGCCTTGAGGCCTGCCCAAGCAGATCAGGGAAGCACAGTCCCCAGCTTCTTCCCACAGTGATACCACGGGCAGTTCCAGGCCTCCATGGGCCTTGAGACCTGGAGCAATGGACAGAATGGTTTCAGGACAAAAGCCCCAGCTCCACCAACCCCCTGGAGAAGCTTAATATGGGGCCAGGAGTGCTGGGAGACACATGCTAGATGAAGGTGGAGTCCAGCTGGCTCATTTCGTGATTGCTGCGGGCACGTGCCTCAAAGAGCTGCTTGATCAAAGCAGATTTCTCCTGTTCCAGCTGGGTGATGCGTTCACTCTTGTCAGTCACCTCCTGCATTGGAAAGAGGAGAGAAGTGCTGCTCAGAGCTCTGTGCTGTGCCTGAGGCCTCTGTGTCCTGGGGCAGGCCTAGCTGCTCCATGCCCCCTGCAAACCAAAAGCACCACCTGCAGATGTCAGAACATAAACCCCTGCAGCGAGCCTACCTGGGCATCGTTAGCATCTGCACCCTCTCGTGGTCTTCATCTGTCACAGCCTTTTCCCTACAGCAGGGCCAGTGAGGTTCACATTCATGGTCCCATACCCAGCAAACAGCCCAAGCCCATCACATGAGGGGCACTCAGTTGTGAGAGGGAAGGGCTCGAAGTGCAGCCCGTGGTCCATCCCCAGGATGACCAAAGTTGGCTAAGCTGAAGGATCACTTTCCACAGCCACATACTCTTTCTCCAATGGTTCCCTGTCAGCATTCTCCTCCCCACCATCCCTGCTCACCTTGGTGAGAAGCCGGTTTTGCTCCTTCAGCATGTTGATGGCTTGCTGGGAGCCTGCAGAGGCTGGGGACACCGCAGGGGCAGTGGGGGTCAACCTGCTCAGCGCTGAGGCGGAGTTCCCTGGCTGTGGAGAGGATGAAGGGAAAGAATGAGACAACGACCTCCTGGTGGCCATCCTCAACCTGCCTCTGAGGCCAGGTTTCTGTGGCACAAGGGAACTACTGGGCTCGGAGCTGAGAGAAACCCAGCACAGGATTAAGATCCACCAGCACAGGCCAATGCAGGGTCTCTAGCAAGGTTATTCCAGAGTAGTGTAGACAGAAGTGGAAGCACTCCTTGCAGCATGTCCTGCTCCTGCAAGGAGCCCATGCAGCAGCTGGCATCCAGGACAGTCACCTCTGAGAGGACTGACTCAGCAACTCAGCAGGATGCTTTCCCTGTTTGTATGCAAAGATCTACACCTTCAGGAGGATCTCCTTTAGGTCTCCATATGCCTTGAGCATCCTCCAGCCCAGACAAGTTGCACTTCCCTCTTGACCCATCTTGGCAACAGAGCCAAATCACCTCTCCATAGCCTAGGGAAGCTCTGGCAGCCCATATGCCAGCTTGGCCGCCAGCATGAAGGCAGGCCACTGGCTCACACAAGTGACTGCAAGCTGCTAACTTACTGTTCTCACCTTGCCCACAGCTGCCAAGAGGTCACCCAGGCAGCGGTTCACCTCCTGCAGCTTTGGGATCAGGCGTCCCAGTTGGCTCTGGCTGCCATCAGGAAGGAAGTCCTGGAAGATGGGGAGAAAGGGTCCAGGTGTCAGTTCAGTGCCAGCTTCCAGGGAACCACGCTGCCTGATGGGGAGGCTCGGTGGCTGGCCATCCTCCAGCCCTGCCCACACCTCCCAGCACCAGGGCACTCCTCCATTCCCACATCCCAGCCCCACAGCCTCACCAGCACAAAGCCCACACAAGCCATGAGATGCACACGTGTTTAGATGCCATGGGATGCATATTGCCTCACAGCACAGCCAGCATGAGGGCCAAGGCCATGGTTGCTCTGTCAGGCTGGAATCCTGATCCTGGGTGCAACATGGCAGGACATGAGTAGGCCTAGCTAGCTGTGCTGAGGGCACATGCTGCCTCAAATCCCTCTCAGCAGGCCCAGGAGGGAGCCCCATGGCTGGCATGTGTCCAGCAGAACATCCCAGTCAGTAGGGAAGGGTCAGCTTTTTTTTTTTTTTCCTGGGAAAGCCACTGCCACGAGGCCAGGCCTGATTCCATCCTTGCAATGATGTCTCAGCTCTGCATCAAGTGTGTGGATAAACAGAGAATAGAGGGATATGCTTGCTGCCTCTCCCTCTTTTCTGCTGGGTGGGGCTGCTCCAATCCCCCCCACTCATCTGGGATCCCCAGGCCAAAAGTGCAGGCACACAAAAACAACATAGCAAGGCCAACACCAGGTGAAACAAGATGTCCAGCCCAGTTCTTCTAGCCCCAACCTGGTGTGCATCCCCAGAACAAGCCCCAGGCTCACCGTGCTGGTTTTGTTTTTCCCCAACAGCCTCTGGCGTTCCTGCATGCAGTGGATGTGCTGGTGGTACCACTCACGGGCACGCTCAACCATCTCCAGACCCTGAAGCAGGAAATCCTTCTCCTGTTCCAGCTCCTTCATATGCTTCAGCTGCAGGACAGAGCACAGACATGTTACTCCCTCCTCACCCAGTCCAAACCAAATGTTCAGAGAAGCACTGCCTGGTCAGCTCCCATCTGAAGGCCCCTAGGAGCAATATAACCTAGGCCCCTTTCTGCAGCCCAGGAAGCTGTCTTCTTCACGAGGAACAAAGAAATTTGTTACTGGCAGCTGTGGCAGCTCCTCTTGCCACAAGCAGCTGCAGAGCAGTTGGGTGATGGCCACTGGCTGATCCTGGTTTGGGGTAGGTTCTCCAGTTTGGGAGAGCAACAGCAACAGTCAAAGGGCCATCAGGTCATCTCTATTTTCCTGGCCAGGGAATCAGGCCTGCTCCCCATCAGCTCTCACTGCAGAAACAGGTTTCTCTGCTTTGTCATTTATCTGAGCACAGGCTAAGAACAGGGCCTGCAGCCACCCCTGAGGCTGCGAGCTCCATAGGAGCAGCAGCAACTCACATTGCTGTCAGGGAGCAACCAAGTCACCCACACAGACCAGAAGCCTGGGCAAAACCTACTGCCTACTTACCCAGCCCTTTGCTTTCCCCTTTGCTTCACTGCCTGAAGCATCTCTGAGCTGAGCAAAGCATGCCTTTCTGCTGACAGGTTCTGCTTAGCCTTCAGGTTTGAGCCGCAGAGCCATCTGCAGAGGAACTAGGTATGTCCAGGTGACAGGGAGAGGCTCCAAGAGCACCTGAAGCTCTTGCCCTTAGGCCCAGCTCAGGCTCCCACCAGCACCCCCTCTCCATTGGCCCCTTGGCACTGCACTGCCACCAAGAAGTCACAGAGCTGGCAAGAGGAGTCTGCTCCCCATGGAACAGAGCATCCTCAGCACAGCAAACCATCAGCCCTCACCCAGCAAGTCTGTGCCTCTCCCCAACCTGCTCCTCCAGACCTGTGCCCCCTGCTCACACCCTTGCAGCTGCTCTGAAGAAAAGAGGCCAAGAGCAGCCCCAGCCCTCCCCTCAGCAAACAGCCACCTGCTCTTTCTGCCACGATGCCACCTGAGCTCCACTGCCCGTGGCACAGACTGGGCACCAGGAGCTCCCCCACAGAGGGCAGGCTGCTCTCCTCGTGCCCAAAGAGATCCAAGGATCCAAGCAGTGAGCCTGGAACTTCTGCTGTCTGGAGAGCACCGGAGGGAGACTCAGCTTAGAAGTGACCCCAGGCAGATCCCCCTCTCCAAGCAGACAAACATTCCATCCAAACATTTGGATGTACCAAACATTCCTTGAGGATGGCAGCACTTCCCTGTCCCCATCTCCACACTGGAAGCCCTGCAGCTGCCACACACCAGCCACCCCATAACACCAGGGCGGTTCTTGCTCCCTCCGCTCCTGGAATTGCTGTTGACAATACAGCAGCAACACACACACAGGCTCAGACAGACAGAGGGGAACATACCCACAGGAAGAACCGCAGAGCCTTGGTACTGCACAGGCTGTTGCTGAGGGGCATGAAGAAGGTGCTGTATGTGGCAAGGACCCCCATCCAGCTCTGGCTGCAGCCTGTGACTGCCTGTCCCATCCTGATCCCACCTGACTCGCTGGTCAGCATAGAGACGGGAGGAAGGAGCAGCAACCTGCTGAGCTGGGGAACATCAGGCAGTTCTGCTGGCTGCAAGGACAGATGGCATCTCCCTGGGGGCAGTGGGATGGGATACAGCATCTCGGGCAGGGCCAGGACAGGGAGGTGGAGTGGGCACAGCAGGTTTTGGTTGGTGCTGCCTGTGGTAGAAGGGGAGGGGAGAGTGCCATGCCCCGGGCTGCCCACAAATAAACGTGCTCAGCCTCTCACAGGCCTCATCCCAACCACCCTAAGGCCATGGAGAAATGGGGCCAATCAATGGACTCATTGATAAAAAACAAAAAAACACACCATCTGAGTAGACATCAGTTGTCCATCTTAAATCCCTGGGCTGCAGCACAGCCCCCAAACTTCTGCTTTGCTGATCAAGATTAACAGGTCCTACTGTACTCACAGGCTGCTAAATGGACATCAATCTCTTCCACCCCCACCTCTGTGGAAATGGAGCAAATTAGCCTACCAGCATCCTTCCAGCACCAGGGAGGATGGAAGCATAGCCAGGCAAGAGCACTGCCCTGCACACAGACTCAGTCCTTGCTAGATTCAAACCTGCTCCAACTGTCTCTGCATACTCAAATGTGGAACTGGCACCCAAATGTCTGGTGCTGGGGAAGGCTTCTCACCCCCACTGGATAGTGCCAGGCATCTCATCTCTGAGAGGAGGAACACAAAGGCAGTGCAGCAATTGGATATAAAGGGGATGGAGGGAAGAAATGTGGGACACCTGACTCCCATATCCTGCATGGCAACTAAGCAGTGTGGTGAAACAAAGGTAAGAGCAACACTTGCCCAAAGCAACGGTATGTGTGGCAGTCCCAGGAACAAACAGCAGCTTCCAGCGAGACGCCCTGGCCATCAAAGCCCTTCCTCACCAGCACCAGGAAGGATGTGGAGCTGGTGGAGCACTGCCACCTCTGCTGCGCTCCAGCTTGGAGCTGCACGCACAGACAAGAGCCCTGCCAGAAGAGGGGGGTCCCCTCCCCAGGCAGCCATCAAAACCTGAGGAGCAGAGGGATCCCAGCCTGGGCAGGCACATCCACAGTTATTGCCTCTTGTCAGCACCTCTCAGCTGAGATGGAAGAACTTGCATTGCTGCAAGCCCAGCAGACCTCTTTGCATGTGTGCATAATCCAACCCTTCCCAGGCAGGTCAGGTCAGGCCAGGCCAGGCCAGGCCAGGCCACACAGTGTGTTGTTTCCCAAAGCCAGGCGATGCTGCACAAGGACAGCACATGCAGCCACTGGCTGGCCCCAACCAGGCAGCGAGTGACACCAGGGCGTGAAAAGGGGAAGTGCAGATGTGAGAGATGCAGTCTTGCCAGCAGCTCCTTAGCCATGAGACAAAGCAAGGGAGGTTGGATGATCATTCATTCTACAGATCCTGGCTCTCTTCCCAGTCAAATTTTGCTTGAGCTTGTGGGCAATATGCCCAGTCAGCTTCTACATCCCAGCTGGGAGCAGCACAGATCCCTTGGCCTGGGTAACCTGATCTAAGTCTCTCCGCTTAGCAACAGAGAGAGAAGCAGATCTCTTGGTTCCAGGCTTCCCAGCCAAATTCATTTCAGATGTTTGCAAAAAATCTCTCAGTAGTCATGAGGATCAGTACGCTAGAGCCCTGACCTACATCATCCAGCAGAGGTCACAGCACAAGGCCCTTTCCCGTGCTCTGTCCACATACTGGTGGAAGGGAAGCCTGCAGTGCTGGCTCTGGCTGCTCAGGGTCCTCAGGCTGCAGCACAGCATGCCTCAGCACCACCAGTCACCAGCGCAGCACACACATGACTTTGCTGGAGTGCTTGAAAGGCCCAGAGACCAACCTGCTGAGACCACTGCAGCACTGGGCCTCCTCCTAACATCTCAAGGTAAAATTTTGTCTTTCCCAGCCCAAGCTTTTGCCCATGGAGAATGTGTTTGACTGCACAAGTGCCAACTCCATTGAGTGACCTGGCTCTTGGAAATACATACCTCCTCCTTCCCCTGCACATTTCTACAAGCAGAATACCTTGGAAATAACTGCAAGGCCATCATGTACACTAACAAAGCTTCGTAACAGTAACAGCAGGATCTTCCCGACATCCAAAGACCCTACAGCTTTCATGTACAAAGCAGGTGAGAGAGAGCAATAGGCCCACAGTGCTCACATCAGCAGTGAGGGACCTCTGCAATGCCCTCACATGGGGCAGCAGCCCACAACAGGGCTGTTCTCTTACCATGCCAAAGTCCACACCATTGGCAATAGTGTGTCTCCGGTGTTCTGCACGTCCCCTCTGATGTCTCCGAATGTCTCCAGGGCCCGCATGGCCACCATCTCCTTGGTTAAGCCCAGCAGACTTAACATCAATACCTGTAACAGAAGAAAGCATAAGGGCTACTTGCAACAGAAACCTTTCTACTGCCCCTCCATGGTGCTGTCTGAACAGCACTCCTGCCAGCCGACCAGGCAGGGAGCACCTGAGAAAGCACCAGCCATAGCACCTGCTAAAAGTCTTCATACAGGCAAGACAGACCTCAGTAATACCTCACTTGGTCGTGCCAGGCATGCAAGTGCCCTCTGTGGTCATCTTCTGAATAAAGGAAGCAGCCTCCAGGCAGTGCTGCTTCAGTCTCAGCACAACCAAACCACCAGCAACACCGCCTGCCCTGGCTCTGTGCTCACAGGACCCCTGGCTCCCATTCAGGCAGCACAGGCTCTGCAGGGCACTCATCTCCTCCCGAAGGCAGTCGTTTGGTGATGGGCTCAGCAACACAGGTGCTCCTACAGCCTATTTGCAGCAGCCTGGCAGCACCAGAGAGCGTCAGGGGTCAGTCCCATTCTGGACACATGGCAGCTCTCACAAGGAGCTTGCACTGGAGGCAGCTACAAAGAGCAGACTAGCTCATTACAGAGCAAACACTTTCCTTCCCCACACATATGTGTGTTTGTTGCTCAAGGTTTGTTGTTGACCAGAAGCCCCACGTCTATGAGCTTAACACACAGAAAATCTGGCTCTGGGGTTTCCAAAATTTTATTAAAATCCTACCATCCTATTTATCAAAAAGCTGATCTACTACAAACACACGACACTGGTCCAAATCCACACGTAACCTATTTCTGCAGATTACGTTCAGGCTGCCAGGTTTTGAGCAGGATCAGACGCCTCCTGTCAGCACTGGATGACTGTGTGCACAAGCAGGTATGGGCTGAGCACCTGCCCAAGTCAGCACATCCCCCGTGCCGCACGCCCTGCCAGAAAGGCAGCCCTGCAGCCATGTCCAAGCCAGCTCAGCTCTGTGTTTTTGGACATGCTGTCAGAGCACCACCCTGCTGCTGAGCACCATGGCGCCAAGGCACCCAGGGGTGCAGTCAGCACCCTCTGCTAACATGCCTGGGCAGCAGGCAGGCTGCACTCCCTTCTTGCTCCAGGCCCCTGCCAAGTGTCCAGCAGAGCCTGCCTTGTGCTCATCCTCTCACTCCTGTGGCTCCCTCTGTTCTCTGGTCACAGATTTTTGCTTTCCTGAAGAGATTCTTTGTTATTCCAAACAAGAACCAGAAAACAGTAGCAGGGAGGCAGGCAAGGGAAAGCTTGCAGCAAGGCAGCTGCAGGACGCATCTCCCTGGGACTGCTGCCCACATACCCCCCAGGCACCCTCCATTCATTGCAATCCTCCCCTCTGACCAGCCAGGCACATGCAGTGTGCTCTGCAGTGCGGGCAGGCAGGAGCGACAGAAGCACTGAGCAGGGTGTGAGGTCTGTCTGGCTCTCAGCAGGGCACACAGATGCAAAGGGTGCAGGATATGGGGCAGGAGAAGTGAGCTGAGGCTGCAGGAGTCGCCTCTCACCTGGAAGATGAGCCCAGCTCATAGGAGGGAGCTGAGAGGCAGCAAGATAGGAGACCTGCACAACTGTGAGGCTGTCTGTGCTGCTAGTATCTATCAGTTCAGCAACAGGAGTAGAAGTGGGCACGCAGCAGCAGCCAGCAACACCCCAGCAGCTGTGCAGCTGCACGCTCACCTCATTTACACCATTACTGTGCTACCTTGGAAAGGTACCAGAGTAACACACAAGAAGTCCTGCTGCTGGTACACCACAGCATCCCACTTTTCTTGCCATCAAGGGCTCCAGCACAGACAGGTCGCTGGCATTTCACCTAACACAAAGTCTGATATTACTCACTTATCTCGTTTGCCAGATGCCTTTGGTTTCAGACACCCATATCTACCTGGAACAGTTAAGCCAGCACAACCAGCACAACTGAGCACATGTTCTCCCAAACCTGCAGCACAACCTGAGTGGGAAGTGGAAGGATAGTCTCAAAACCAAGTCACTTCAATAAGCGGAATGCCAAAGCAAAGCCAGGAAGAAACCTGTGGGAAGGGCTGCAGGATGGAAAAAATACGTTAAAACTTTTTGTTGTTTGCTGAAGCACCACTATTGAGCCTATGATAAAAGTACAGAGCCCAGATTTGGAGTGAACCTCTGATAAGAAGGTGCTCCCTGGTCAAAGAGCGGAGCTCCGCACACCTGAGTTGTCAATGCAGCGGTAAAACTGAACCCCAACAACCTGGGATCGGCTCCTCTTGGGCACAGGGCCACCTCCCAGTGGGGACCCCTGCTGGGCACACACTCAGCCGTCAGCAGACAGCGACTTTGCAGACACCTGGCAGCCGTTCTGCACACTTGGCAGCAGACTGGGCGACAAGTGCTGCCTACAAAACCATCCTGCTCCTTCCTGCTGGCGCCAGGCAGCTTCTAGAGCCAGGCCACCCTGGCTGTGCAGGGAGCAGGCAGTGCCCAGGGGCATCACCCTAGACACAGCACTGACCATCCAGCATCTTCATTTCCCCCACTCCCAGAAGGGACAAAAGCTTTCCCATTGGAAACCATGGGGGTAAAGACCCCAAACGCTGAGACGCTTGGACACCGCTGCAAGAGGCAAGCTAAGAGCCAGCAGTGGGAAGCTGTCACAGTGACTCCTCTGCTTTCAGCCTCATTTTCCCTCCTTGCCCCAGCAGATGCTGGGGGCTCTCAGGTGCTGTGGCTGCACCCACGCTATGGCTGTGACCTGGGTCGGGAAGCAGAGGTGGGCAGCACCCGCAAAAAGCCCCCTCTCCCAGAAGCACAGACAGGGAGAACTCCCTCAAAGTCTTTGATGACTACAAGCACTGATCACCACCTCCCCACTCTTGGACACAGTTCTCCCAAGAGCCACACCATGCAGCCAGAGCCTTGGAACAGCCTTGAGCCCAAATGCTGCAATATAACCGAGCTGAATTTTACTGGACCCCCAGCAGCTCCTGACCAGGTCTTGCTGTGCTGAGGCCTGACTCCTTCCCAGCCAGCTGGAAGGAGCATCCAAAGCTCCTCATGCTAGGAAAGCCCTCAGTGGTACAAAGCATCACTGAGCAGGCACGTGGGATTGGGAACTAAAAGAGAGAAAATAAGTGAGTTATAACTGTCAATGAGCTGCTGAATCAACCTGGAATTCAGGCCTGTTGCGAGAAAGCTGCCCTGCTTTTAGGGAAGCTGGCAGCAAGGGCTGCGACCTGCAGCCTCAGGACATCAACAGGACATCTGCCTACAATGCAGTGATCATCAGGAACCAGAAAGTTATGCTCTGCAGTACTCATCTGCTCTGCCTCAGCTAGTGGAGAGCTTTCAATATGATGATTATTTAATCAAGGAGGATTTTACTTCTCCCCCCAGGTTTTTCCAGATTTAGGCTCTTAATGCTAATAATAATAATAATAATAATAATACAAAAATCCCAACAAAAAAAACTCAGCCTGCTTAATGACATTCCCCTGGGAGAAGCTCCTGTGATTCACCTGGAGGCAAAATGGAAAGCAGAGAACCTCTGGGATATTTAACATTTTTTCTCCACCCTGCAGAAGGGACTGGGAAGGAAAGGGTGGGGAAGGGAAGGCAAACCAGCTCGGGCACCTTTCTGAGGTAAAGGCAGGCATTGTGCTCAAGTGTTGAAACAGCAAAACACCAAGTTCTCACACAGAATTCTGTGTCAGGAGATCTCAAAGCACTGCACAGGGGCAGCCAGGAGTTCCTGTATTCCTTATGGCTTTTCCTTCATCCTGGCAGCAAGTCAAGAGGTCAGTGAAGGAGGCTTCCCAGTGGAAGGGGGCGGTGCTGGGAGCAGCGCTCACCCTCCCCTGACTTCATCAGCCCCAAAATCCCACTGGTCTGTCAAACTGAACCACTGTGGAGCTATCAAGGAACACGCATAGCCAGCCATCCAGCTGGCTGAACGGCTCACCAGAGCCTCCCAACCACTGTGCTAAGGCAAGGAAGGAGGCAGATGCCCTGTGGTGGGTTCTATGCCAGCCTGCGGCCACACAGGATGGACGGCACAGCCTGCTGACAGCTCTGTGAGCCACAGCAGGAGCAGATTGGCACAGCGGACCCGGATCGCAGGGAAGGGCTCGGGGGCAGCGCTGAGTGCTGCTGGGCTCTGGCACTGACTGCAGCACCGGGCCGGCAGCAGCTCACTTCTCCATCGCAGCGCCCAGCAGCTCCTGCTGAGGATCAGATCCACCCCACGGGGAGGTCACCTACAGACTCGGTGCCAGAGGACAACTCCGGACATGTTACTGCAAAGCCCTTAATTCTTCTTGTCACCACTATAAACAGACAAGCACCCACACGACGAGAAATGCAAGGGGAAGAACGAGCCTGGGAAAAGAGCAGGATTTGCAAACAGTGTGATCTCCATTCCGGTTTATCTGGAGCTTGAAACAAAGCCCACGGAAGCCAAAATAAAAAGCAACGGCGACTCCTCAGAGTTCCACACCAGGCCCGGGGGAAGAATTTGCCGTTGTTTTAAATGCCAAAGGAAGAACAGGTCGGTGCCGCCTGGGAACCGGCCCGCCCACCCGCCCAACCCGCCGCTCCGGCGGCCCGACCGGCGGTCCGTCCGCCCCTCCCCGCCCCGCTCACCTCGGCCGCGCGGCTGCCCCTGGCCCGGCTCCGGCTCGCGGTGTCCGCCGCTCTGCCCGCGCCGCTCCTCGTTGCCGTGCGGGCTCGGCAGCTTCTCCAGGCTCCGCGAGGCGCTGACGGCGGGGCCGCGGCCGCGCTCCTTGTCCCGTTCCTTGTCCCGCGGCTCCCCGCGCCCCGGTGCTCTGCCCTTACCCGGGACTCCGCCGTCGGTGCCGGGCAGCGCGGCTCGCAGCCCCAGGACGAAGCGCTCGAAGGTGAGATACCCGCTGGGCGGCGCCGCCCGCCGCAGCCCGTCCAGCACGCCGGAGGGCAGCTCGCGGGCCTCCGCGCCCTGCCAGCGGGACTCGATCTCCCGGAGGTGCACGTATCCCCGCCGCCGGTCGTCCAGGATGTCGAAGAGAGTGCGCAGGCTCTGCAGGAAGGCCCTGGGCAGCCCTTCGGTGCCGGCGGGGGGCGGCCCGGCGGGGGACGGACGGGAGCCGCGCTCCGGGGCCATCGCAGCCGCCGCCGCGGCCCCGAGAGTTGCCGCCGCCCGGCAGCGCCGCGCCGCCCCGCCCCTCTCCGGCGGCGCGCTCCCATTGGCTGGCGGCGGGCGGCGCTGCGGGCCCATTGGCTGCGGGGGCGGCCGCCGGTTTGAGTTTCCGCGCGGCACGAGGCGGCCCGCGCTGGCCCCGCCCCTCCCCGCGCTCCGCGGTGCCCGCGGGGTCGGCGCGCCATCGGCTGCCCCGAGCTGGGAGGGATCGCCGAGCCTAACCCGGCCCCGCGCGGCACCACGCAGCCCTACGGCCCTGGGAGCTGTGCCGTGCCCAGCCCTATGGGGGGCACCCGTTCCCCAGCCTCCCCCGGCAGCTCCGTGCCGTTCCTTCGGGCGGTGTCGCTGTCACCAAGGAGCAGAGATTGGTGCTGCCCCTCCCTGTGAGGAGCTGCGGGCCGTGAGGAGGGCAGGCCGACGGGAGGGCTTCCCTCAGCCTCCTCTGGGCCGTACAAACCGAGGGACCGCAGCCGTCGCTCACACACACCGCCCTCAGACCCTTCCCCATCTTCATAGCCCTCTTCAGGGTGTCTCGAAGTCCTCGCCTGCTTTTCCATGCCCTGGAGGCCGCCCCCCCTTCCTGCTCCCATCCCATGCCATGGCTGCTGACTCCATGCTGTGTGGTGTAAGGGCCCTAAGGAACGGTTTGGTGACCTCTGCCTGCAGCCATCCCCAGCAGGAGGGAGTCCCATAAAAAGCAACACTGGCTTGAGCAGTGCTATTATTTTAACAGGCACAAATCCTCTTTTCTCACAGCACAGGCCTTCACCTGCTGCTTCTGTTGCTGTAAATCTGCTTATTGCCCAGCAGAACTAGGACTCTGCTACCTGTGCTCAATCTCCATTTTTTTTCTGCTTCTTACAGTGACAGATTCTGACAGGCAGAGCTGTGTGCCTGCTGGGCCTTGCACTGTTCTGGAGCTGAGATGCCCACCCGTCTGAACAGGTGGAGGGATGCACAGCCTTAGCTGGGAGGCTTTCTCAGCTCCCTGCCTGCAGTGTCTGCCTCTTCCACATCAAAGACACTGTAACCTTGTGGGAAGTGAAAGGTGTCTCTTTAGAAGCAGGGAGACCTGAAGACCTTGCATTTCCAGCCAGTCCAGAGCAAATCAGGTTAGTGAACAGGTACAGAATGTCCAGCATGTGAGACGACTCTCGCTGTTAGCTTTGCAAAAGCAGGTGAGAAGTCGTGTTCCAGTCCGTGTTTCTCAGCTTGGCAGCATCCCCAAAGGAATGAGAAGTACTGCCTTTTGCAGAGAGGTGCCATGTGCTTGACTTGCCTCATGCCCCAGGGGCACAGTGCTTGCAGCAGGAACTGTGTGTGCCCCGGGGGCCGTGGGCAATGCAGCAGCACTGACCGCCATCCAGCAGAACCTTGCTGAGAGATGAGGAGCCCAAAGCTACCACAGTTATGGAGAAAGGTGGAGAAAGGTGCTGGTTTGAGAAATGTGGAAGAAAAAACATCTGGATCTTTTCTTTTTAATATGAATCAGCAATGTGAAGAGAGTTTCTCCAATGCAACCTGAAATTTAGTCAGTTACATCTGCATGTTAGCCCTAATAAAACACGTTGCCCTTCTCTGCAAGATCCCTCTGTCAGGCAATGCACTGCAACAAAGCACAGTTGGAGCACCACTGCCTCTGTTCCCCCTCCATAGGCACAGCGACTGCCTGGGGCACCCTGGCAGCCTCAGGGGGACACCTGCAGGGACCCCGTCCTCATCCGATGTTTGTGCTGCTGAGAGTCACAGTGAGTGCCCTGCAGCACAGGGATGGCTCACGTGGGCACAGGAACATGTTTGGGTGCTGTTCTGCTGGCAGCACAAGACAGCAGAGCGCTGTCAGGAGCAAGTGGGGCATCAGTACCTGGGAGAATCCAAAGAGCACTTATTCAGCCTGTATCCAGAAAAGGCGATCAGTGACATTAGCAGGTGCTCATGTTGTGAGGCTGCTTGTGGGACAGACACCTCCTGTGCCATCTGTCAGGGTGGCTCCGAGTTTGTTTGAAAGGAAGAGGGGGTAGAGATTGGGCCCTCGTGGTTTTCTGTCAAGGTGGCCTTTGCTGTTCTCCCATCGCTGCCAGCTTCCCTGCTGAGGGCAGACATGTCTGCTACCTTCAGCAGCTGTGTCCTGCTGGCTTCTCACTCTATTCTTGCCACTCCTCTTCTGGATGGAGTTTCCCAGCCCTGTGAGGCTGCCAGGTGAACCACCACAGCCTCTGCAGACCATTGCCAGTCCTTTCCCTACCAACAGCTTGCTGGCTCTGCTCTCCACACCACAGCCAGGCTGTTCACAGCCAGATCTTCTTTAAACCATTTCTTTTCATCAGTTTTTTGTGCCTGCTTGCTTGTTTTGCAATCTCTGCCTGGCCTGGCCATGTTGGACCGAAACCATTCACTGCTGTGGAGCATGAATACAGGCAGAAGTCTCTGGTGCATCATTGAAGGTCACACTGCCCAGCTCTGCTAACAGTAGGAGGTGAGGCTGTGTGCCTCCACAGGGCTTTAAGCCTCACACTTTGCAACAAAGTAGAGGTATTTCAAACTGACCCAAACTGTGGCATTTTGAATTTTGAATTACCTTAATGATTCCTGTCCAATTTCTCTGCCTGCCAAGTCTTAGCAGGAAAATACCAGAAACTATTCTTGATACTAAACGTATCTTGGGGTACAGAGCAAATTCTCTCTCCTCCATGTGGAAATTTCTGCTCTGGCAACAGGAAGCTGAGACCTGAACGCTCACTGCAGCCTTGCTATGTTTTCTATATCAAGGTTGCCTCAGGAGACTCACAGAATGTTCCTGTTTTCCTCCTCACAGTGGCAGGGTGAACAAAGAGAAGCAGATTTGGAAAATTCTTGGAAAGGACTTTGTATGTTCTATGTCTGTTTGGTTGGTTTGATGGTTTTCCCCCCCCTTCTCTCAGCAAATAGTTTATTTTAGGGCCAGCCAAGTTTCTTTTCACTGACAGAGATATCTTTCTTGTATTTTTTATTGAAGTTTTAGTATGAACAACTTAGTTACTCGGTTCTCCTTCCTTCAAGGTACTGGAAAGCACCTTCTGGTGGGGGGAGCTGCCAGCTCCAGCACTGCCACATCCAGAAAATGCCCTGGAACTGCAGGTTGGTTAAAACCACACCAGGAGCCGCGCTAACAGCAGTCGGGCTCTGGGTCTCTCTGTCGCTGAAGCATGAAGCACGGTTTGTGTTAACACCTTCCCCCGGCCCTGAAGCTGCAGGGAATAGCTCCCAGTGTTTCCTAGGCTGTCAGCCCAGCCCCCCAGGAGCTCAGAAATGCAGGAGCTGTGCGGCCAGCAGACCTTTTCTTGTGGGAGGCCTGCCTTGTTTGCTCTCCTCAGCTTTCAGATGCCATCCTGCTTCCACCTTGCTGCATGCTGGGCCTCTCGAGGACGTGCTCTGTTTGCTTAGGAGGAGGGCAGGCACTTCCCATAACGCTGCTTTTCTTTCCATCCGACCGTTTTTCCCTCTGAACAGGAAGTCTGGTGGCAGGCTGGCGCCTACCGGCTGTCACAAGGGCTGAGAGGGGCTGGGTGGGGGCTGGGGTGGGTGTCTGAGGGGCAGAGGGATCTGTATCCTCATGTGCAGCATGCCTAGGTCAGCAGAACAGGCACTTTATTGGGTTGGGAATCGGGGCATGAGCCGGGACTGTGTCCCCAGGTGGTGTCATGTTGGAGTGTGGACATGGAGACAGGCGCCATGCTAACCAGGCTGTTACCTGGCGCTGCTACACTTCAGCAAATGGCAGCCATTCCATTTAGCAGGCACAGAAGTAGCTGAGGGCACTGTGTAGCAAAAGTCATGCTGCAGATATCAGCTGCCTTGCCCTTTGTTTTGCTCAGGGGACAACCGTAACATTACTTTTCTCTGCAGCACGCATCAGTGGATTCTTACCTACTGAAGCAGAGTCCTAAAACGAAGGAGCTCTGTCATCTCCCAGGTAAGATATCCTGAGATATCCTGCTCCAGCCCACTGCTGGCACCACACAGAGCAGTGTTTGCCTTCTCTCTTCTTTAGAGGTTCTGGAGCTTTCTGATGATGTTTTACCCATTTCACACACGTTTGCATTTTGTCTGTCCCACACTTACCCGCATCCTGCTTTCTCAGGTCGTTCTGTCTGATATGCCCGATCCAACCTGAGATCCTATTTTTTTCACTTTACAGAGGACAATTTCTACTCACACGAGTGCAATGGATTGTGGAGTCAGGGAGGACAGCCTGCAGGAGGACAAACCTGCTCTGGGAGAGCAAGATAGCAGAGAAGCATGCTGCGTTCCTTCACACCTGTGCAGCAAGTGCTGCTCCGAGTCCCACTGGAAAGAGGCAGGGCAGGAGGGGCAGAGCAGTTGCCCTCTATGTTAAAGAGGCAGGTGGTGTGAAAAGCTGCTTCTCAGAAACTTCCACAATCAGGTTGAGAGCCCATGGGTGAAAATCAGGGACTGAACCAATACAGGATAGCTGGCGGCCAGATCTACCAAAGGCCACCTGAGCAGGGCAGCCCAGGGCTGAGGCCTTCTTGCTACAGCTGCAGGAAGTGCTGTGCCTGAGGACTGTCATTTAGTTGGGGGATTTTAACCACCCAGATATCTGTTGGGAAAGCAGCATAGCAAACTGAAAGACTCCTGGAATGTGTTTGAGAACATCCTGGTGCAGGTACTAGACAAACCAAGCAGAAGAAAAGCATTTGTGGAGCTGGAGCTCATTAAAGAGACTGAGATTGGAGGCACCCTGGGCTGTAGTGAGTCATGTTTGTGATCTTGAGAAGGACGGGCCTGGCAAAAAGCAAAATCAGGACCCTGAACCTGGGAAAAGCAAACTCCTGTTTAAGGAATTCCTCGGTGAGATCCCCTGGGAAGCTGCCCTTGGAGACAAAGGAGTGGAGCAAAGCCGGCTACTCTTCAAGGAAGAGTTCCTAAACTCTTTCTGAGCACACAAGAGCTCATTGTCCCCCAGTACTGGAAAACAAGCAGGGGAGGCAGAAACCCAGCATGACCTGGCAAGGATGTGCTGGTCAGATTGAGAGGTAAGGACACGTACAGGCAGTGGAAGCAAGGACGTGTGACCTGGCAGAATACAGGGATGCTGTCCGGACATGCACAGATGGGATCAGGAATGCCAAGGTGCAGACGGAATTGCTCTTGGTGAGGGATGTTAAACTCAACAAGGGATTCTACAGGTACAGGTCAGAAGAGACAGACCAAAGAATTCCTCTGGTAGATGGGAAAGGAGAACTGGCTACATCAGACATGGAGAAGGAGTGGGAACTGGCAGCCAGGATTCTTGTATTTCTCACATCCCTGAACCTCACGTCCCAAAACCTCTAGGTGGGAACTGGGGGAGCAAATTCCCCGGCACTGTAAGGGCAGAGCAAGTCCCAGACTGACTCATAAGAATGAATGCATACAAGTCTATGGGGCTGGATGACATGCATCCCAGGGCTGATGTGGTTGCTGAGCCGCTCTCCATCATAATAAAAAAGTCACGGCTGTCAGGTGAAGTCCCTGGAGACTGAAAAAAGATCACTCCCATGTATAAGAAAGTGAAAAAAGAGGCCGTGCACCGTGTTGAAATAATGCCGAGAGCTTGCTGCTTCGTGTGGAAATGCAAGAACGGGTGCCATCGTCGTCAGTTTCCCGAGCACGAAGTTCCCAGCTCCTCCAATATCCTCGGCGGAGGACGTGAGCAGCCAAACGCCTTTCGCCTCAGCAGGCGCAGAGCCGACAGCCGCGTGCCCTGCAGGGACGGGCGGGAGGCGCGCGGAGGGAGGGGAGGAAGACGGAGAGGAAGAGGAAGAGGAGACGGAGCGGTAGCCGAAGAGCCGAGCAGGGGCAGGCGGCCGCCCCGCCCCGCAGCCTCCCGGGAGCGCCGCGGCCGCTCGGCAGCGCTGCGAGGATGGAGCCGCCCGAGGAGGTGCGGGCGCGGCTGGAGCGGGCCGGGCAGGGCCACCTGCTGCGCTTCTGGGCCGAGCTGGACCCGGCGCAGCGCGCGGAGCTGCTGGCCGCGCTGCCGTCCGGGCTGGGCGAGCACTGCCGGCTGGCGGCGGCCTGCGCCCGGCAGCGGGAGAACCCGGAGCGCCTGGACGGCCGCATGGAGCCGCTGCCCGCCGCGCTCCTGGGCAGCGCCCGGCACTGCGGCCCCGCCGCGCTGCGGCGCTGGGAGGACGAAGGTGAGCGGGCCGGGGGGGGGATCGCCGCCGGGGGGAGCGGGCGCGGGGATCGGAGCGGCCGCAGGCGGTGCTGCTCGGCCCGGCGAAGAAACGTCGTCTCTTGAACCGCTTGGTTTTGGTGAGGCTGCGGAGGCCGCGGCTGTTGCTGAGGTTGGCAGGAAGGTGCTGTCAGGGCGGACTCGCGAGCGCAGCGCTTGCACGACGGAATGCCAGAAATAGAGAGCGTTCTCTGCCCGCGAGCCGCCCCGTGCTGCCCGTGCGCTGCCATCCCCGGCGCTGCTCGAGGCTGCGGTGCCCCGATGGCTCCCGGCTCAGCGCTGCGCCCAGCGGGATCCCCGCGGCAGAGCGGCGTCACGTCGGGGCGGCGGCCATGGGCCGGTGTGAGCTGTGTAGCCGTGGTGACTGTCACAGAGTGTGGTGTCGACGTGCACGAGGGCAGGATGTCGGCGAGGCAGGCAGCACGGTGACTGCTCTGTTGGCGTGGGGAATCGCCATGCCCAGCCCTGAAGATGGCCTGTCGGGTCCCCAGGTCATAACAAGGGTTGCCGAGGCACTTGGGATCAACATATTTAACTCACGCTTCAAACAATTAAATGCAGCAGCACAGACTGAAGAGGCACGAGGTTGGTGGGATGTGGAACGGCCGTGTTCACAAAAATATAGACAGTGAGCCTTGCTGCTGGACCCAGAGCTGCAGCTGAGCACACGATGCCTAGTGGGCTGCAGCTGTGCTGAGGGCAGTGCAGCATTAGCACAGGGCCTCTGTCCTGGGAGGAAGATGAGATTAGAGAGCAGAGTAGAGAAGTGCTGACGTGGCAGGTAGTGTAGGAGACACCGTGTGCCTGGCCAGGCCGATCCAGCTGGCCTGCCTGCATCCCTCTGGTGAGCTGCTGGGCACTGCATGGCTTGCCAGGCCACTGTTTTTGGAGCTGGCAGCTTTCCCTGGTCATGTCCTGGGACCATGAAGGATTGGGCTGATGGGAGAGGTGGTGCTCAGACCTGGGCTGTGTGCAGTGGGGTGCTGTGTTTCCCCCTCCCCATCATGTGTGTATTACACATCTCGTGCTTTTTTTCTGAGCGTACATCCTGCTTCTTCTCAAAGCCACATCCCCTTTTTCTTTACAAAATACAGCAGTGCTGTTTGATAAGTAAATCAGTGCAAAATTGAAAGAAAACAAGAGAAAGACAGCTGTGGCCAAAGGAGTGTCCTGAAGTGTGGCAACCATCTGCACAGTCCTGACCCACAACAGCCAGTGAAGACGTGGGGCCACGTGGGCAGAGGAGTAAAAATTTCCAAACGGAAACAAAAATGCAGAAATAGAAGTGATGAGGTTCCAGGGCAGAAGAGCTTTTCTGATGTGTCAGACTCCCCAGATGGGGCCGAGTGGTGATGAAGCAGCTGCCCTGCTGCTGGGGCATAGCTCTTTGGGGTCCGGCATCAGTTCTGCCGCGTGCCTGGGCTGGCTCCTGGTTAGTGGTCACAGCGTTTGTGCCCAGCCAGGTTACCCAGCAGCGGTGCTGACGTCCCACCGGGCCTTTCTGCACAGAGCCTCCCTGATCGGAGTGGAGTGGCAGCAGCAGACCACAGCAGCCACACAGGAGTGCCAAGGACGGCTTGGAAGCAGACCTGTGAGGATCGTGCTTGCTGCTTCAGGCTTGAGCATGTCAAATTGAGGAGCAGTGAATTTTAGGGGTGGACTGATCTAGGTCAGAGCTGCACAGTTAATTTAACTGCTTTACTAAACTAGACAGCTAGGCTCTTCGTCTGCAGCTCCAGGCCAGAGAGAGGCCCAGCTGACTTGTGCCAGTGTCAGCAGTGAGCAAGGCAAAGTGTGAGGCCGGCCTTCCTTGCTGTAAGCTGTTCTCACCGGTGGGAGTTTGGAAGGCCCCATGTGACTGGACTGACTGCCAGCACCCCACAGAAGTCACTTGAGCCTAGAATCCAGACTGCCCTGATCCCTATCTAGCCTGCAGGCCGCTTCTGATTTCCACCAGGAGAGGGGGATGCAGTTTTTAAATTTCACACAGCATTGCTTTTTACGGTGCAGTTTAATCCCTGGGAGCGAGACCTTGTGGTGCTGACCTCCAGCAGTGTTGGCCTGGAGGCTGGTATGCGAGCGGTGCCTTTGCCCAGGGTGTGCTGCAGGGCCCAGGCTGCGTTCAGTGGCACTGAGCGGCGTTGGCTCTGGCTTTCCTCCCTCTGTGCCCTGGGAGGACGCAGGCTCCCAAGGTCCTTCCTTTTGAGTGAACCTCTGGTGGTGTTGAGCTGGGACGTGAGCAGAATGGACCTGGTCCCAGCCAGGCCTTCATGCCCAGCTTGCCAGCCGCCTTGACCAGGGGCTGCATGTCTCTGTGCAGCCTTTCCCCCACGGATTGGTGTCACCCCTCAGCTGAGCTCGCCATGCTTTGTGAGTGGGCGTTTGAAGTCCCGGCAGCTCCCACCTGCAGCAGTAGGTCATCTTCAGGTGAAGACCAAAGAGTGACAACACTGTTCTCTTGACCTTTCCTCTTCCCCCTTTTGGGATTAAAAAGCAATTCTCAGAGGATCCAATCAATGCAGAAATTATTCTTGAGAACACCCAAGATATTTTTAAGCAGTTAAAAAGATTAAAAAAAAATAATTCCATCTGTCATTGTCTCTGAGACATAACTCTTAGCACATACAGACTTGCTTTCTGGGCCTTAAACACAAACATGAAGTGGTCACACTTTCTAGGCAGTATTATGGATAATGACATAAATCAAGCACAGATGCTTTCAGATACTGTCCTTATTTTATTTAGAATCATAGCATCGCAGAATTGCAGCACAGATGGATGGGAGAGACCTCACAGCTCCCAGTCCCATCCCTGCCATGGGCTGGTTGCCCCTCAGCTCAGGATGCCCAGGGCCCCATCCACGGCTTTGGGCACCTCCATGGATGAGGCAGCACAGCTCTGGGCACGGTGCTGGGGCCTCACTGCCCTTTGGGTAAAGAATTTCCCTCTAACATCTAACCTAAATTTCTCTTCTTTTGGTTTAAAATCATTCTCCCCTGTCCTGCCACTATCACGCAGTGTAAGAAGTCATTCTCTCTGCTGTTTATAAGCTCCCCCTAAGAACTGGAAGGCTGCAATGCGGTCTCCCCGCAGCCTGCTCTCCTCCAGGCTGAGCACCCCCAGCTCCTCAGCCTGTCTTTGCAGCAGAGGTGCTGCAGCCCTCTGAGTGTCCTCGTGGCCTCCTCTGGACCCGCTCCAGCAGCCCCACGTCTTTCCTGCGCCGGGGGCCCCAGGCCTGGACACAGTACTGCAGATGGGGCCTCACGAGGGCAGAGCAGAGGGGGACAATCCCCTCCCTGCCCGCTGCCAGCCCTCTGTTGGTGCAGCCCAGGGTGCTGCTGGCCTCCCGGGCTGCGGGCGCACACTGCTGCTCGTGTGCAGCTCTGTGCCCACCAGGACCCCCACGTCCTTCTCTGCACGGCTGCTCTCAGGATCTTCCCCCAGTTTGTATAAATGCCTGGCATTGCCTCTAGCCAATGCAGCACCTCACACTTGGCCTTGTTGATCCTCATTAGGTTTTCATGGGCCAACCTTTCGTGCCTGTCCAGGTCCCTCTGGATGGCATCCCTTCCTTCTGTTGTATCAGCTGTACTCAACTTTGTGCCATCTGCAAACTGCAGAGGGTGCACTGAATCCCGCTGCCTGTGTTACTGGTAAAGATGATGAAGAGCTCTGGTCCCACTTTGGCCCCCCAGGGGGCACCACTCATCACTGCCTTCACCTGGACATGGAGCCGCTGACCACAACCATCTGGCCGCGACCATCCAACCCATTCCTTCTCCACCAAATAGTCCATCTCTCCAATTCAGAGATAACAGATCCCTGCCCTCTGCAAGGACAAACACTAGTGTGCTCTCAGGCTTGGAGGACAGAGGAGCCAAATGCCCCATGTGGGACAGAGGCTGTGAGCCCACGCTGCAGCTGCTCTGTGACTTGGGTTATGTCCCAGTGAGGCAGCAGTTCAGCACAGCTGGTGCAGCTATGAATGAGCATAGTGGCACTTCTTGTATCCAGAGAAGCAAGTCTCTGGAGCCACCTGCATGGTGTTGTACCTATGCACTGTCTGCAGTGAAGGTTTTATTCTGCAGTTCTGTGGCACTTATACAGCCATGGCCGGCTCTGTCCTGCTGCTGCTGAGCTTTGCTCGGCCTCTGTGCCCACAACCAGCTGTTGGGTTTTTAATGTTGTTAGCTGTCACTGGAGAATAATTCATTCTGTGCAGTCCTTGGTCACGGGTGTGACAAGAAGCCTGCTCTTGCCAGTGGTAGTGGCTGAGGGCTGTTCTTTGCTCAGACACCACTGTTTATCTTGCTTTATGAGAGGCTTGTCATTACTGTGGAGACGCAGTCAAGTTTGTCCAGGGATAAATTGACAACACAAGAGGCAGCACTTTGTTTGCAAAGTGGCAGCTAGCTGTGCTGGTTGAGCTCAACAGAACCATAATGGTCGTTTTCCCTTTTCCTGGGATACAGGGCTGGGAGACAACAGCAGGATGTGTGCAGCTGCATTTCGCTCACAGTAATACCCACTGCTCCAGTCACAGGGGTGACTTTCCATGCCTTGCCACCGCTGTGACCCACACTGAGCAGAGTTTAGCTTTGCTTTCTAATCACAGCTGATAATTTTCTCATCCCTGCCAACCCCTGAACTGGTGTTCAACTGCTTGTCCCTCCATCCTTTGGGTTGGTGTGCAGGTTTCCTGCTACAGCAGGGGCTGTATGAGGCACCTGTCCAGCAGCCAATGCAAACAGTGTGCCAAGCACTCAGCAGCAGCTGGTAGCAAACTGCAGTGACATAGCCAGTACCTGAGAGCTGCTCTGTGCTTTGTTACATCTTTTGCAGTAAAGGTGCCGGGGAGCCACAAATTGTTTGGGCTTTGTTACACACACGTGTGCTTGTTTTGCTTTCATGACTGCTAAGGAGCTCAGATGTCGGAGGTTTGCTGTAGTAGAGCTGCGTGTTTCAGTGTACAGCTCTCACAGTACCGTTGTCTGTGCCTTTTTAAGTTTAAAGCATTCAGGCTTTCCTGTTTAGCCAAGAACCTTCTGAAACTTTGAAACCCCCAGACCCAAGGTGCAGGCTTCCTGCTAGAAAGCTCTCCTACCCCACTTGAAGCCAGAGGTTGGGCTACAGATCTCTAGAGGTCCCTTGCAACCAAAGTTTTGTGATCCTATGAATTCCAAGTCCTGTTTGCAGCAGTGATGGCAGTGCTGTGTAATTGGCTTCCTGCAGGCCACCTGACCCAGCGTGGTGATCTGCAGGGAGGCAGAATATGGAGGCAGAAACATTGTCCTACATTGCAGGGAGAGTTGACAGTATTGCTACAGTGACAGGGGAGACTTACATCTGTGTTCCTAGTGCTGGAAGCTAGATTTTTAAACAAAATTAAAACCAAGACATGTTTTTCCAGCAGCAGTTGGTATTTTTCCTTCTTACTGCTCATTTGAACAGATGATTATTTAAAGCATAAAAATTACGATTCTGATTTCTTTCTAAAGCAGTGTTTTTGGTCCCTGTGTCTTTTAGTCTGAGTGTTAAAAGATGTCCCTGTTTGAAACAGAACTGCCCCAGCCCTAGGGCAGCTCAGCAGGGCTTTGTCTGAGTCTTGACAACCCCAAGGTACAGTTGCCCCCATTCTCTGCAGGTCTTTTCCAGGGATGCACCACTTTCCCAGTAAATCATTTCTAATATCCAGTGTGAACATGCTGAGCTGCACTCAGAGCTGTTTCCTGTTGTTACACCATCTGCCGCTTCAGATAAGGGAAAAGTGTATCAGAGAGGAGATTTGTTTTAATGTGCCATACAGCACCCTTCTGCTCTCTGAACTACCAGCAGTTGGCATGGAACAGCTTCTGGCTGTTGCCTGAGCTCTGTAGAAGGGCTCAGGGGAAGGGCACAGGACGTGGACCGTCTCTGTGATTCTCATGTTCTCTTTGGCTTCTTTCTCCCGTTCAAGGTTTGCAGCAGATCTCACAGAACAAAGTGGCAGTGCTGCTGCTGGCTGGAGGACAAGGAACCCGCCTGGGAGTGAGCTACCCCAAGGGCATGTACAACGTGGGACTGCCCAGTGGCAAAACCTTGTATCAGATCCAAGCAGAAAGAATCCGAAAAGTGGAGCAACTCGCTGGCCAGAGGCAGCGCTGCCAGTGCACCGTGCCCTGGTAGGTGGGCTGAACCACGGACCCGCTGTAAGGGGGTCTTTGCTTTGCAGTCTTGCCTGCCTTGTCTTCTAGAAGTGCCTTGACAGCTGTCATGCAGACATGCCAGGGGATTTTGGCAGCATGCGTGATCCCAGCAGCTAGAAGAGGAGCTCGGGGTGGGCAGTGAACACCAACAGTGCCTGCAGCGAGCGCTGCCCTGCAGTCACTGACCACTGTGCTGTGTCTGTTTCAAGCACAGTCCTTACAGTGCAGGAAACAGCACTTTTCAGTGCCTGTTTCGGATCGCTAGTGAGAGATTTGTACGTTTGTGCTGTGCTTTCTCAGGTTCCTCTCTGGAGAGAGAAATCACACCATACTGAGAAGCTCTGCGTGTATCTTCAGGCAGAGCATAAAGCTCTTCCCGTCCTCAGTAGTAAATCCTTGCCATGCTCCATTTTTAGGCTGCCTCCTGCTGTTGTTTGCAGCTGTCTGCATTCTCTCCTGGATGCCCGTAGCTTTCAAAAGCCTCCATGCTTCCACAGAGCTTAGCTCTGCAAGGTGCAGAACATCAGTTCCCTCTGAGATTGGGTGGGTGAGAGAAGAGAAAGGCACTGCTGCCTGGCTCTGGGAATGTTTTCTGCTGGGTGCTCACCCTTGGCTTATAGAGATACCATTACAAAGTCCCTGTCTGGTCTGAGGCAGGGTGTGGGAAGAATGAAGGAGCCTGTATGTCTCAGGTCTTCAGGATGACACATGGTTTTACAAGTAGGAATCTGAAGGTGATTCAACTCCAGATTGTATGTTTCTTTCTAAAGCTACGTATACATGACCCAAATTGCAAATGTATCCATGCCTGGTGCTGTTGGAAGCCACCAGCAACATCTGCTGATAATGTTTACAGTTTTCCTCCCTTGGGTTGAAGAGACAGCTGGCTGCTGCAATACCCTGGAGGACAGTATCTACTGTGCTGCAGAAATGTAAACCAGTGTGTATGAGGCCCTCCTGTGCAGACTATGGATATTCTGTTGTGCTAGCAGAGGACCACATACACCTGTACTGAGCTGTTGAAGGGCTTGGCAGCTATGTGATGCTCTCTGCTCTGCACTGGTGTAGCCTCTCCTGGAGCACTGTGTGCAGGGTTGAGTGCCACAGCATAAAGGCATAAAACTACTGGAGGGCTACAGAGGTGGGAGAGGGTCTGGAAGGGAAGGAGTATGAGGAGCAGCTGATGTCCTTGGTGTTGATTTGAAACTGAAGTGAATGAATCTTTCGTGCCATTCTGCGCACTGTTTTGGAGCTGACTGGCAGATGTTATGCACATTTAGGGAAGTGCTTTTCTGTGCTGGGTGGAGCTGAGCCCCTGGGTAGGATTGCTCTTGAGTCCTTGCACAGCCTTCCTGCAGGATGGGTTGTGGAGAAAGGGCACGTAGTTGAGCAGCAGATCTCAAGATACCCTGCTGTCTCTCATTTAACATCCTGAGGTTTTCTCCCTTCCATGTCCCACCTGTAGTTTTTTCTTTTTCTTGTTCCTTGCTCTGCACCTGCTCCTACCAGGTACATCATGACAAGTGAGTTCACGCTGAGGCCAACAGAGGAGTTCTTTGTAAAACACAGATACTTCAACCTGGATAAATCCAATGTAATCATGTTTGAACAGAGGATGCTGCCAGCTGTCACCTTTGATGGGAAGGCCATCTTGGAGGAGAAGGGGAAAATTGCTATGGCTCCAGGTACCTTGCTGTTAGCTCTTATTTGGTGCAGTAGCCTGTGCTGAAAATCATTGTTAGCCATCCTTGGCACACAGGAGCAGCTTTGGGAGGTCAGTGTCAATGCCTCTAGTTAGCATGGGAGAGTTCTGTTAGATGTTTTGGGATGGTAATCAGGAGTGTAGCAACCTCTGTTTAGTTCTTGCTGGAGTCTTGTCCACATTGCATGGCTTTAAATCAAAGTTTGGGAATATTGGCAGGATTAGGAAGAGTGGGATTGCTGTGGTGTTGGACCAGCCTGTGTGAGCAGGGCTGTGTGTATACTCAAGGGAAGAGGCCCCAGGATGCAGTCCCTGGGGTGCTGCCTTGCAGGATGAAGCTGTCAGTAGAGCAGCTCCATTCCCCCCCAGCTCGGAGCTTCTGGCTGCTCAGAAGTGATGCTGTCAGGTTGTGGAGAAAACCCACCTGGCTGAAGGCTCCTTTTCAGGGCTGATAGTGAGAAATGGGGGAAAAAACAGCAGGCAGCAAGAAGACAAACTCCTTCCAAAATTATTGAAATGTTTCATGTTGAAAAGTTCTCCTTTTCTCTGGACCTGGACATGGCAAGAGGTGCGGGGATGGGGAGGGCAGTCCTTCTGGGGCTGTGTTGCAGTATTGCGACTTCTGTGGCTGCAGAATGGTTCTTCAGAGCAGACAGGAGTGCTAACGGGGTGGCCATGAAAGGATGGTCTGTGATGAACAAATGTGCAAATGGAGTTGGGGGGGGCGGTGGGAGGGTGAAATACACAGAGGATAAAAGACTGACTTTAGTCTTTCTTTCTCCAGCCTGTTTTAAATGTGCTTTTGCACTGCACTGGAAGAGAAGAAATGTCACAGCCCACTGCATAGTGTTTTGAGCTTCAGTGTTTTTCCTCTGAGGGTCTCACAGCACTTTCAACTTTTGTAATGCTTCCCTGTGAGGCTGATACCAATAGCCCTGCTTTGCAGATGTGGAACTGGGCTGTGGAGGGAGACAGCCTTGTCTGAACTGAGCCTGCATCAGAGCTGGGAGTGAAACCCCTTGGCACTGACTCTTGGCTAGAAAACATTTCCTGCTCTGCTATTCAGGAAAATTTCTTTAGGGCTTTTAGCCTTTGCTCTATTAGTCACGAAATAAACTTTGCAAAGTCACTAATTAACCAGGGCCTCCTCTTTTCTCCTGTGTTATAGATGGCAATGGTGGCTTGTATCGTGCTTTGGTGGATAATAAGATCTTGGATGACATGAAGCAGCGTGGTATCCAGTACGTCCATGTGTACTGTGTAGACAACATTCTTGTCAAAATGGCAGATCCAGTCTTCATAGGCTTCTGTGTTTCCAGAGGAGCAGATTGTGGTGCCAAGGTGAGGTGGTGCTCATGCTGGGCTGATTGCCTGCAGAGTTAAGACCGTGGGGGGTGAGCAGAGTTAAGATCTCAGGGTGAGCTTGGGTGTGCTCAGATCTCTGCCCAGTGGTGGCTTGCTCAGGGCAGACTTAGACGTGGCAGTCTGAAATGCCTGTTTTGAACTCAGTCCCCTTCCTGGGAGCGTTCTTGTAGCACTCCCTTCCCTCTTCCCAGAGTAGAATGGAAAACAGGCTTGGTAACATAGAATCACAGAGTTGCTAAGGTTGGAAAAGATCTCCAAGATCATCCAGTCTAGCCATCCACCTCCCACCCCCATCCATTTCCCCACTAAACCACGTCCCTTAGTACAACATCCAAATGTTTCTTGAACACCTCCAGGGGCGGCGACTCCTTCACCACCCTGGGCAGCCTGTTCCAATACCTGAACACGCTTTTGGAGAGGAAATGTTTCCCAATATTCAGCCTGAACCTCTCCTGGTGCAACTGGAGTCCATTTCCTCTCGTCCTGTTGTTGTTACCTGGGAGCAGAGGCTGACCCCACCTCACACAGCCTCCTCTCAGCAGCTGCAGAGCACGGCCATCTCCCCTGAGCTCCCCTTCCCCACGCTGACCCATCCCAGCTCCCTCAGCCACTCCCCATCACACCTGTGCTCCAGACCCCTCTCAGCTCCATCCCATCTCTGGACACCCTCAGGGCCTCCGTGTCTGCACTGCAGTGAGGGCTCAGCACCGAGCACAGCACTGAGCTGCGGCCCCACCAGTGCCGTACAGAGGGACGATGCCCTCCTGCTCCTGCTGGCTGCACTGCTGCTGACACAAGGCAGGCTGCCGTGGGCCTTCTTGGCCACCTGGGCACACTGCTGGCTCGTTCAGCATTGACCCCTTGTGCATTTCTTCCACTCGGTCTTCCAGTCACTCTCCCTCGAGTTTGCAGCACTGTATGGGGTTGCTGGGGCCAAAGTGCAGGACCTGGAACTTGGTCTTGTTGAACTTCATTCCATTGGCCTTAGCTCAGTCTGTTCAGATCCCTCCTTAGGAGGGTGGTGTCATCTGCACATTTACTGAGGGCAATCAATCCCCTCATCCAAGTCATAACAGAAAAATTAAACTTCTATTAAAGCAGGGACTGTACAAGGAACCCTACAAACTGAAATTGCTTCCCTTTTGTGTGTTCCTGAGGTATCTGGAAGCCTTATTGGACTGGGTTCTGTTTTGTAAACACAACTTTAATTCTAATCAAGGCACTGCTTATATCCCACTGTGATAGATGGCAAAAGCCAGAAGAGTTTGGTTTTGTGACTCAGAATCAGCAGGTCTCCTGATGTACAAGACAGGTTTCTGTTGCTTTAATCAACACTGTTCATGTAAGCAGGGAGCTAAAGGCTGATAGATTTAACATTCTTCATTTAATCCCAAGTCCCAGTTAAAAGACCTTGATAGGAAAAGTGCCTCACAGTGTGCTGCTCCAACCAGCTGACTGGAGGTGGCTTTCTTTTAACTGCAGACTGTCTTCTGAGCAGTTGTGCCATGGAGTGGTCACGTACTGCTTTTTGTACCAGGTTGTTGGGAAGAATACATCTCCAGGCTACTCAGTGTACTCAGTATTATCTTACTTGTGTTTGTGAGGCACCGTGCGTACAGCCAAGTACTGCAGGTCAGTTTGTGCTTGGCAGTTGGAATGTTGCTGGCGGTTTCTTCCTCCTTGTGATGAGCCTCTGTCCTGTGGCTGCAGGTGGTGGAGAAGGCCTACCCCACAGAGCCTATAGGGGTGGTGTGCCGCGTGGATGGGGTCTCTCATGTGGTGGTGGAGTACAGCGAGATCAGCCCGGAGACCGCGCAGCAGCAAAGGCCTGATGGGGGGCTGATGTACAGCGTTGGCAATATCTGCAACCATTTCTTCACTGTTGACTTTCTGCAGACAGTGGCCCAGTAAGTTCCAGCAGAACTGCCAGGCAGCTGCGCATGGCGGATGTTCCCGTTTCCCATGTCGTAGTTATGGATGTTTCCTACTCTGCTCTTCACCTCCTCCCTCCTCCAGACAGTCCCACACAGCTGTGTCTGCTGTTGGTCACCCCAGCATGGTCTTTATGCCTTATCCAGTGGAGGGTTTGCGTGCTTTGCTGTAGCTAAATCACCTGGGATAAACCAGTGCTTTGACCTTCCTGGGCTTGCAGGGGGGAGCAGCCTCATGGGCCGCATCACTGAGCACAGCTTTGAGGACTTTCAGTAGGAATGTCAGCCGTGCTGTGTCCCTTTGTACAGTTGGGTGGGGGGGTGGCTGGGAAACAGGAATGTGATAGCCGGTTCAGTGAGCAGCTTTCTTCTGTTAGTTATGGCTCTGACCATGGGCTGGAGGTACTGTGTTCTTGTGGGGGTTGTTGCTGTGGGAGGATATGAAACTGATGCAGTCTAACGGTGTGGGGACAGTTAAGGGAGACCTAATTTCATTTCTGTCAATCCTGAGGCAGGCAGAATCACAGAATCACAGAATTGCAGGGGTTGGAAGGGACCTCCAGAGATCATGGAGTCCAACCCCCTGCCAAAGCAGTTCCCTACAGCAGGTCGCACAGGTCGGCATCCAGGCAGGTCTTGAACATCTCCAGAGAAGGAGACTCCAGAATTCCAGAAGAGCTTGATCCCTTTGTGTGAAGGATCTGCCCTGCTCCATTTTCGTTCTGGTCAAATAACAGTTGGGTTGCCTTTTTTCCCTCTGCCTGTGATTGCAGCTGTGCACTCCGTCACCTTTTGCTTTACCCTATGATGTCATGCTGTCATTAGCAGTGGAGTGCCTTGGCTGCCTGCCGTGCAGCTGTCTGGGCTACTTTGCTCAGTGAAGTGTTTCCTGGATGTGACTTCAAGTCAGCATCCACAATAGTTGAGATAAGACCTGGAGTAGTAATAAGCCATCAGCTTCCCAG
Organism: Lagopus muta; assembly: GCF_023343835.1. NCBI lineage: Eukaryota > Metazoa > Chordata > Aves > Galliformes > Phasianidae > Lagopus > Lagopus muta. The sequence continues at coordinate 1,238,107 of NC_064451.1, forward strand.
AGATGTACTTCTCTTTTTTATTGGGCACGAAGCAAATTAACTTGTTTGTCCTCCTTTTTGCAGAAAACACGAGTCCCAGCTGAAGCACCACGTGGCCATAAAGAAGGTGCCTTACATTGACGAGGAGGGAAATCTGGTAAAACCGCTAAAACCGAATGGAATAAAGCTGGAGAAGTTTGTGTTTGATGTGTTCCAGTTCTCTAAGTTAGTGGCAGAAGTGATCTTTTTTTCCCCTTTTCATTTTCTGTTTGAATGACTGTAAGCTGTAGAAGATCTTGACAGATTGTGTGTAGTTTGTGTTAGAGAGCCTGTTGGATCTACCAGGCTTCAGCATGGCAGTAACTGCAGGCCCATTCACTGAGCCCTTGTGTGCAGTTCTTTGGGAATCGTTCATTCTGCTGAGGATGGTTTGTTTGGCTCTCCTTCTGCTGGCCCTAGGAGAGAAATAAGGCAGGAAACACAGAGCATAGCCAGCATTTAATACAAGGGCATGTTGGAATGTTCAGGTTCTCAGAAATGGGACCTTTCATAATCATGGTTTCCACAACAACTGCAGCTTTTGTTGGGTTTTAGGTGCATGAGAAGCTGGGGCCAATTCACACCTTTGTGTTCAGAGAGCAGGTCGCTCGAGCCCCTGGGGATAAGATCTGTTGCTGTAGGAACTGGAAAAGCTGCCTTGCCAATCTCAGACACAGCACAGCAGTGCTGTAGGGCTAACAGTACTTTGTGTGCAGTGAATGGGGACTTCTAATAATTTAGGAATTCACCGTAAGTTTATGAATCCTCTTTTCCAAAGCCCAGAATTCAGCAACAAAGGTTCTGTTCTAGGTTGAAATTAACGAGAGCAAAAAAGAGACCTTAGGCAAACTGAAGTATCTTGTTTGGAGATAGTGTTTTTGTTTTAAGAGGATTTACTGTAGGTGAAGGAGATAAGGTTTGAACCCTGGTCTCCATTTCCTGGCATGCAATCTGTAAGGAAACATACTTAAAAGCAAAGTCAGTGTGGTGGAAATAATGCAGAGCTGTGGATTTTGAAACAACTGCAAGCAGTTACTTCATGGTTTTTTCATGTTACTTCATACTTTGTTGATAATACGGAAAAAAATGGCAGGTGCTCTTCGTGTGCCAAGTACAGAAACACGAAGGTGCTGCTGTGGTTTTATTTGCATTCCCTTTTCTGGTAAACTTCTGTACATGCATCTGACTGTGTGTGCTCCCGTTCTGCTTACTCACACCTGGAAACTGCTGTCCTGAGTCACTGCTTCCCCCAGGCTGCCACGCAGAGTGACTTTCTTTAAGGCAGGGGTGCAGGGCTCTGCTGTGAGCAGCGCAGCACTGCCGTGTATCTAAGCGTCAGGCATCGCACCTCCTTCTGTTTTTCTGTCATACAGCCCTGGTTCTTATTTGCTCCTCAGATGGGAGATGGACTTTCCTTAGCTTGACTCTGCCCCAGGCTGTGTACATCACTGCCTGTTAAAATATGTGTGAGCACTTCCCTATGAAAGCTGGTTTTGCATCTTTTCTGAGAACAAAGCTGATAGCTGGCTTTGTTTTTCATTATTCTTGTTTTCTCTCCTTTGCTGATAGGAATTTTGTGGCATTTGAAGTTTTGAGAGAAGAGGAGTTCTCGCCATTAAAAAATGCAGACACAGCTGAGAAAGACAACCCTACCACTGCTCGGCAGGCCCTCCTGGCCCAGCACTACCGCTGGGCTCTCAAGGCTGGGGCCAGGTTTGTGGATGCAGATGGCTGCAGGATACCAGAGGAGCTCAGGTGTGAACCTCAGTGATGTTCTCTGCAGCTTCTTTGCCTGTGGCTTCCCGAGCCTGACGGCTGGCTGATGGATGCACACTGTGCTACACAGTTCAGAGCATTTGTCTGAACACTGGTGTGAGCTCTGTTCAGCTGGCCTTCTCCAAACATCCTCTTACAGCTACTGCTCCATTAGTACTGCGAGTACTTTAATGCACAGTACCCTTTGCTTTAGCTCTGGCAGAGATTCCTGCCTTGGGGGTCACAAGTCAACTCCTCCTATAGCAACTTGAACACAGTCAGACAGCTGCCTTAGATAGAAGCAGACTTTTCTATCACTCAGGATGTAAGCAGCCCAAGGAACTGCAATTTGTGGTCATCCCTGCCTCTTCTGATTGCGGTCCCAGTTTTTAAAGCCCAGCAGAGTCTCAGATGGATATTACAGCAATTACCAATTCATACACTTCCTGCTTTTACTACATGGGACAATTACTTCATCAAATGACAGCTTAATAAACCCAGAAGCTGTTCATTTTATTTGAAAAGTACCTTTTAAAAAGCCATGTAATTGTTTTGATGAGAACCTGCTAATTCCCTTTCATTTTCATAGTTTATATTCAAATGATACCTGATGCATGTGAATATAACAAATGGATGTCTTACCCTTGACAAGCCTTCGAAGACAACAGACTGTTTTGTAAGCAGAGCAAGAAGTTAACCCGGTGTTCTCATGTTCAGTCTTTCAGGCACCGAAGATCCTCCGGCTGTGTGTGAGATTTCTCCATTAGTGTCTTACTTTGGAGAGGTGAGAACAATTATCTATGGAAGTAAAATTTTTAAGAGCATGCATGATTTCTTTACAGAAGAGAGATTTCATTAGCCTGTGCTTGCTCAGAAATGGTAAGGCAAAGGGAGCTAGGACTTGTGTTATATTTGTGGTTCCATTGTGGCTTATTCTTGAGCAGTTTGTTCAGTCTTCACATACCTTGGGTTTAGCAATTTCTAAAATGAGAGATGTAATGAGGTGGTGAAGTTTCGTTAGGACTCATCAGTACTTTGAGATCCACTGGATGAAAACCTTCTTTGCTAAGTTCCTGTCTGCAGGGAGCTGGCTCACCACACTTGGTGCCTTATAAGAATAAAACAGAGGTGAGTCGGTGTGATTTTTGTTGCTAGGATCGTTCCAGTATGAGTTCAGAACACCCTGCCCCTCACCTCTCCCTTCTCAGCAGGGCTCGTTCCTGAGCTCCATGCTCTCCTTCACAAACTCTGGTTGTATGGCTGAAGTGCTTTCTGCTCTCCCTGGGGAGCAGTTCTGTTGTCTGTCCTTTGTGCAGCCTTTAACTTTGGGAGTCAGTCGTTCTTTGTAAATGTTATAGAGACTTTGAAACAGTACACGTGGCCAATACGAAGTGTTATAACCTAACCTGATGATTTTCATGTGTTCTCAGGGTCTGGAGGTGTACATGAAGAACAAAGACTTCTGTTCTCCCTTTATACTCGATGAAGACAAAGCAGAAATGCTAGGAAGTTCTTGAAGAGGAGGGAGGTCTTCTCCCCTCAAATCAGATGCTTGTCTGTCAGAGCAGTTATAAGAACTGACCCTACTAAAATGAAGTGCCTTATGAAAACGTGCTTTGCAGTATTAGGTTGATGCCAAATCCTTGCAACAGTTGCATATACACATCTGTGCCCACTCAGCAGATCCGTTTGATGACTTTGAAGTCTGAGCCTTTTACCTTGATCTGTTTTGTCAACAGTGATATGAATGACAATTAATACTTTCCAGGTACCAGACAGATTTTATATTTCCTTTCTCTAGTGCATACAGATTTATAACAGAGCCAGCTGGAATCTAATCCATCAGCTTTGCATTCACGCAGATTAGATCTCTGCAGTGCCCACCTTTGTACCTTGTTTGCGCTGTTGTTATTTTTTGTGTATGTTTGCTTGTTTGCTTTAAGCTCTGCTGGTCAGGAGATGCAGTTCAGCATTCACATCCTACAGTCAGTGTGTATGGAGGAGTGTGCTGCACTTGGGGCCTTGTGTGTTAAAGTTTTGCTTGAGATGTGGACCCTGCAGCAGTGAGACTGGCTTGCATATGTAGGCTCTGTGGTGGCACTCCAAGAAAACTAAGTAAATACGCAGCTCAGAGTGATTGCTTTTTACAGCTGCAGTGACCTGCAGGTGGGGAGGAGGACAAAGAAGAAGGCTGAGAACTCTTCACAACAGCCTTCTCTTCCTCTCTTAGGACAATCACTTATTTTGCTTCCCATTTTTCCATTTGTACATATACCATCCCTCAGGGAGGCGCTCCTGTGAAGTGCCTGAAGGTGACAGTGACAGGAGGAACAAGCTGTGAGGGAGAATTTGAGGCTTAATCCCAATGTAAGCAATGTAACAGTAAAACGCCTCAGCTTCTGCAGTTTCCAGTGGAGCGCTTCTCCAGCACTTTTTCAGTTAAGGAAATAACTCTTTAGATGCCTTGCTCTTATCCTAGGTTACAGACTATGATATATCAACTAACTGAGGAAGGTAATTTGCACAATTTCAGTAGCACAGCAGCCCAGCCTTGGCGGAGGGGTCACAGGGTGGCCGTGCCTCACAGCTCCTGCTCTGCAACAGCAGATCCTACACACCAAAGTCATTTCACACCTCAGGAGGACGCTTCAGGTGCGTTGCTGAGCGGAGTTGGGTTGATGAGCACACACTGCATTTCCCCCAGTCAGCTGTAAGGAAGGTGTTGAATCACAGAATCACAGAATGGCCTGCAAAGGAGCACGATGCTCATCCAGCACAACCCCCTGCTGTGTGCAGGTCACCAACCAGCAGCCCAGGCTGCCCAGAGCCACATCCAGCCTGGCCTTGAATGCCTGCAGGGATGGGGCATCCACAGCCTCCTTGGGCAACCTGTGCCAGTGCCTCACCACCCTTTGGATGAAAAACTTCCTCCTCATATCCAACCCAAACCTCCCCTGTCTCAGTTTAAAGCCATTCCCCTTGTCCCATCACCATCCACCCTCACAAACAGCCGTTCCCCCTCCTGTCTATGCACTCCCTTCAAGTACTGGAAGGGGAGAAGATGTTTCGGATGAGGCATTTCATGTCTCTGCTTCTACTATGGAATTGTCAATGCTGATATTAAGCATTGATCCTTTATATAATTGAATTTCTGAAATTCTTCCTATGAAGCTGTATTCAGAATGTTGGAGGAAATAAAAATAGCTTTGAGAATAATTATCATGTGTAAGTAGGCTCGTGTTTCACAGAGAAACCGCCTAAATGCTGATGGCAGAATTTACAGATACGAAGTGTATCTGCATACACATGAGTAATTAACCTGCTATATGTGCAGACCAGCTAATTACAGTTCTGGTTACCTCTCGCTGCGTGTGCAACCAGTATTTTTAGTAGAATTTTTAGTAGAAATTGAGCATTTGTCTTTGACGCTCAGTTCTGTATTTTTTATTGTGCATTTTTATGGGTCATTTCTATTCTTGTCTGTTGAGTTTTGCATCCAAGCCTGATTGCATTACATCTTTGAGAGCATTGCTCATCGGTTCAGGCCCGGGTTGTTTTAAATTGCTCTGTGCTATAAAGAAAGATGATTCTTCTATGCTTTCTAGAATGCTTTTTGAAACTGAACTGCAGTTCATTTTGTGGATGCTTTAATCGTGTGAACACTGAACTGCTGATATGTTTTTAGAGATTGTCTTTGAGGAGAAGAGCAATTAGGATGCTGAATGCCTCGTGTGTTTTGTTTTCCAGAAATTTTTGGACCATGAAGCATTTGATAATAAAGATGTTACTGTGATTTCTGTGTGTCCGTCTGCCTTGTTTGTGAGGAAATGCAGGTGGTTTTGTTCCTGTGCACCACCGTGCTGTCACACAGCTGGGGGACACTGACATGGCACCACTGCTGGCACAGCTGGAGGCTGCAGTGGCCATGGCTGATGTGGAGGGTGACATGGAACTCAGCAAATACCCAAAGCAGTTGGACACTGCTGTGTTTTTCCATCAGACAGCTCACAGAGCACTATTCTCCCCCAGAGTAGTTTTTCCACAGTGACAGGCTGTCCTCCCTATTGGGGGCTCAGTGCTGAACCCAGCAAAGACCCAAAGCAGACGTTCTTTCTGCTTTACCTATTTCATTCCACATTTTTCTCTTGTCACCCATATGAAGGTTGCTGCTGCTGGAGTTTTTTAATGCTTTTTTAAGCTATGTGAATTGGTAGTTTGCTGTGGTAGGAAAATGAATACTGAAATGTGAATGTGTGTGTCAGGGTTCTGCTGAATTGTTTCTCTGCTTGTTTGTGCGGTGTTGATACTTACCAGAACAATTTGTTGGGAGCTGTGATTTTCTTTTTTAAATCATGAGATGTTAACTTAGCTCTCAGTTTTATCTTAGGGACTCTACCTGAAGGAGAGTCCAAATTTAAAGGTCCAAATGATGTCCTTAACTGAATATCTAGGCACACCGGGAGGTGAATTCTAGGCCAGCACTCACAGCAGTATCCATGCCTGCTTCCACACTCTTTCTCCCTGTTGAACTGTGAACTTGATGTGAACATAACCTGGTTCCCAAATGTAGGAGGTGGCGGTGGGTAATACAGAAACACAGGCAATGTGGCTCTAAATGTGTACAATGTTAAATGGTGCTGCCCCTCCTCCTCCTTCAGGAAGATGCTCTTTGCAAGGGGCATGTGAGAAAGGGCAGAGGGGCTGTGAAGGAGCAGGTAGGGAAGGGATTGTATGGATCCTGCTGTGTACCAAACTATTTTGAAAATCCCTTCAGTCAACTCTGCCCTCTCAGAGTCTCATTCATGCCTTTTCACACCCCTGAGCTTTTAGCACAGAGTTCCTGTGATGTCTGCCCTGGACCGGGGTGGGGGGATGAGTGATGCAGGCTGTTAGGATGCATGTTTTAGACTGCTCTGTCCTCTGGGATTCAGAGGAACTTTGGGTCTCCTGTGCCATGCTCAGCTTCCAGGTGGGCTGGAGCAGAGGGTGTGTGCAATGCACCGCAGGCCTGGTACCATCCTCCCACCAGGACACTTCCTGACAAGACATGGTGACTTCTGCACTCTTTGCACCCACATCCCCACCAGAACAGCCTACCAGGCAGGTGGGAAATGCACCTTCCCAGACACATTCAGCCTTCTTCCAATTGCTCGGTCACTTTTCTTCTTGTGACTGGTCTGTCCTGTGATCCCACAACACAGAAGAACAGGAGGGCTCTCAACATCTCCTTGTATCTCATTTCCTGTTCAAGATGCCGAAGTTCTGCTTGGACAAGGTCAGGCCATGTGGTGAGAGAGAGTATGTAGAAGGCAAGGGCTGGCAAGGATAGGAAAGAAATCCTTACATCCCTGAAGCTCCTCTGACCTGAAAGTAGTGATCATATCAGGGTGACTGGGGGCATTACAGAAAATGGGGATGTGACAGTAGAAGTGGGCAGCAGAGAATTATATCATCGAGTGACTTGGGTTGGAACAGACCTTTAAAGTCCATCTAGTTCCAAGCCCCCCGCCATGGACAGAGATACCAACCACTAGATCAGTCTGCCAGGGGCTCCATTCACAGCATTGGGCACCTCCAGGGATGGGGCACCCACAGCTCTGGGCAGCTATGCCAAGGACTCACCACCCTCTGAGTAGAGAGTTTCACCCTAATATCTGACCTAAATCTCCTCTCTTTTAGTTTCAGGGGGGTTTCCAACTCCCCCTTGTCCAATTCCTATCAGACTGTGTAAAAAAATCTGTCTCCCTCCCCTTTATAAGCTACTTTTAAGTACCAGAAGGCCACAGTGAGATTTTCCTGGAGCCAGTTCTCCCTTTTCACTTATCAGAAAAGGTAGACTCTCCTTGCTCTGCCTTTTCTGACCAGCGTACCTGTAGATTCTCTTCCCGTTATTTTTCAAGTCCCTTGCCAAGTTCAGCTTCATCTGCACCTTCACTTTCCTGATCCTAACTCTGCACATCTGAATGGCATCTCTGTATTCTTCCCACCTATCCCTGTTTCCACTGCCTGTACACGTCCTTCCTTCCTCTTAGTTTGACCAATAGGTCCTTTTTCAGCCTTGCTGCTTTCCTGCCTCTGCTTAATTTCTCATGCTGGGGGACAGAATATCATAGAATGGCTTGGATTGGAAGGAACTTAAAAGATTGTCTAATTCCAATCATCTGTCATGGGCAGGGTTGCCAACCTCTAGATCAAACACCAGCTCAGGCAGACCAGGCCCATCCATGGCCATGAATCCAAGCAATTCCTTATCCACAGAATGGCCCAGACTTCAAATCCATCTCTCTCCAGTTTAGAAATAAGGATGTGGTGCAGGTCCATTGCAGGTCCATTGCAGAAACCTCGCAGATCTAGGAAGACGACATTAGTGGCTCTCCCTCTGTCCACCAATACCGTCACTCCACTATAGAAGGCCACCAGATGGGTGTTGCACAGTGTGACCTCGATGATGCTGCACTGTCTCAGATCACCTGCTCATTCCTCACATGCTCTTAACATGTTCTCTAGGAAGATCTGTAGCTCACCGTGCCCTTTTTCACTTCCTTACAAATGGGGGTGGCATTTCCCTTTTTCCAGTCCCCAGGGACTTCTGCTTGACAGCCATGACATGTAATATGATGGAGAGTGGCTCGGCAATCATCTCCTTAAGGCCCGTGCACGCAGGCTCTACTCAGCCTCATGAACTCACACTGAGGGGGACTTTGCTCCCACCCAGAGGGCCATGGATGTGACGGACACAAGAAGCCTGGCTGCCAGCGAAGACTGAGCTAAAAGAAATGCTGAGTACCTCAGCCTTCTGCACGTAACCTCCATTTCTTAACGTAAAGGCAGCTCCCCCGCCCCGCCCGCCCGCCCCGCCTTTCTTTCAGACCCGCACCTCCCCCCAGCTCCCGCTCAGGCCCGGCCCGCCGTCGCTATGGCGCGTGCTGGGGGCGCCATAGAGCCACGGAAGTGCTGCGGGGTGAGAGAGCGGCACCCGGAAGTGCTGCGGGGTGAGAGAGCGGCACCCGGAAGTGCTGCGGGGTGAGAGAGCGGCACCCGGAAGCAACCGCTGGGTCGTCGCTCGGTGCGGGGAGGCTGCGCGGTAATGGCGGTGGGCGCGTGGGGCGGCGGGCGGCTGGGCGCGGGGCGGGCGGGCTGCGGCCTCTGAGGCTGCCGCCATGTACGCTGCCGCCGCCGTCGCCGCCTCGCCGCCCAGGCGGGACTTCATCTCCGTCACCCTCAGCTCGGACGAGGCGCCGGGCGTCGGCGGCTACAACAACAGCAAGGCCTGGAGGCGGCGCTCCTGCTGGCGGGTGAGGGCGGCGGGCCGCGGGCTGTGCGGGACGGGGCTGCCGTGCAGGGGTGAAGGGAGCGGCTTCCATCGCAGTTGGGATGTCACGGTGGGGAGCTGGAGGCGGCGGAGCAGGAGAAGCGTTCTGTGGGGTGCGTGGGGCGGAGCTGCGGGGCGGCATCGTCTGCACTGGGGCGTCCACGGCCTCTGGCCCTTATGGAGGGAGGGCTGTAGGAAGCGCTGTGAGGTGCGGGAGGTCCGTAGGAAGCTGCGGGATGTGGCTTTAATGCCGAAGCTCCCTGTTTGCCAAAGGCAGTAACTGGAAGCAGATTCCTGCTCTGATGCATTTTGCTTCTGTTCTTAGAAAAAGCAACAGAATGGTAGCTTAAGTTAATGTTTAACTCCGACCTCTTTGTCTGTGGATTGGAGTTCTTGGGTCTGACTTCTCTGTTAGGTTGATGTGGGATTTGCTGTCTGGCTTTCAGTGATTTGGTCTAAGTACTTCATTTTTTGTCCTGTTTTGGTTTTGTTCATTATCCTGTTGGCTCACCTTATTTTGTATGGGTTGGTGGCTTTTCTTCTGGTGACAAACCATTATGTATGACAGTTCTACAGATGTGTTTTTGAGATGCAGTGCGCCATACTTTTCCTGGGCAGCAGCTGATATGAAGCTTATTTAAAGCCTTTCTTCTTTGCTGCAGTAATATTTTTAGCTTTCCTGCCACGTTTTCTGTTTTCATTTTGCACGTCAGTTCTTTAGTAGCGCTGGGCAGGAAGGGATGAGATTTGTGGCGTGTTTCCAAGTTGACATCTGGGCAGATGCTCAGCTCAGGCAGGGCTGTGCTGGAAGGCAGCTTGCTGCAGATGCTGCTGCCTGGCAGTCTCAGCATGTGGCATTCGCCAGGGCTCTTGCAGCAAGCAGCTCTCCTGTTTCACCACACTTGCTGTGCTGTAGGGCAACATGTTGTATTTCTGTTTTCTCTGTCATTGGAGGAAATAAGCAGTGAACTTCTCTGTTGGAAAAAGAGGGTAAAATTAAACTTAGTTTTGTGGTCCTTGCTCTGAATGGACAGACAGGAGTTTAGTTTTGGTGGAGTGGGTTCTTAACGTCGTGCTAAATTTTCTTCCTCTTATTTTTTCTCTGGAAGAAATGGAAGCAGCTGTCTCGACTGCAGCGGAGCATAATTCTCTTCCTGTTTGCCTTCTTGACGGTCTGTGGAGTCATTTCATACACAAGTGTGGGGGAACCGTGGAAAAGTACGTGTTCTGTATGGCTGTAAATTACTCGAACGTAGTGTTACACTGAAGAGATTTTGGTAGTGCTTCTGAACAGTGTTTATTGTGGTGACAGTGGCTGATTTTGTCCATTGCAGTACAGTTATGACGTGTTTCAATGGGTTTGTTTAATCAGAAGTATTTTTCATGCCTCTGTGTTGGCTTGACTGAAGAACATTTTGTTTTAGTTGATAAAGGTTTGGAGGCTGTGAATGTTCTTTCCATAACGTTTGTGTGTAGATATCAGTAACTCCAACCTGAGCAGCAGGATAAGATGGTTTTGATTGTCTATAAGATTTGAAGTTCCAAGGTTTTCTACAGTACAAAGGCATGTTTACCTTTGATTTAATCTTCTTGCCCGTATTGTGAAGCAAGGTTAATGGCAATTACAAGGCAGCCGTACAAGCAGCCTCCTTTGACTTCAGGAATTTGTTAATACCAAGTGCTACTTTGTATCTAAGAACTGTAGCATGTTTCATCCCTGTTTCATGAAAAAAAACTGTTTGGAGGAGCTCTCACGTGGAATGCAGGCTGTTAGAAATCCCTAGCAGAGCAGAAGTTGCTGATTGCCTTTGCTGAGCATTTTCATGTGTGTAGGTTTAACAAACAACCCATCGGATGAGCACGGAACAGAACCAGATGCTCCTGGATTAAAGCTGGCGAATCCAGCTGTGCTCCCAGCGCCCCAGAAAGCAGATGCCAACGCTGCAGACTACCCAGAGCTTTCACCTCAGGTATGAAGAGAAGAAATGGGATTTATAGACTGCCAAGGAGTTTGTGGGAGGTGCAGGTAGCGATACCTTCCAGTGGTGGTTGTGGGAAGGAATGTTACAGCTTTCAGTAAAGACCTGCTGTGGGCTCAGTGCTGTCGTCTCAGGAACGGCTCTTGGCACTGTCTTTGTGTCCTGGCTTTAACTTTTTGATCCGAGTGTTCATTTTACTTCTTCACCGTCAGTGACACACGTCAGAGCGATAGGACTGTGTGCCACGTTGGCTTCTTACTGGAGGCTTCACCTACGTGCTGTAATGAATTTGTTTGCACCTGGAATGCTCTGGATGTCAGTGTCACAGCTGTGAGGTGCCTGAGCGGCGTAGTGGCTGGCTGTGACACGCAGGGTGCAGTCGGTGTCACACTGAATCAGCACAGCTTCTGTGGTAGCTGGAAAAATAGCAAACAGAACGGGTGTTCAGTGGGTTGTGAAGCATTACATTTGTGTGCAGTGTGATGAGAAAGAAACAATTGGCTGTTTGGATTAGCAGAGCAGAGGACTGCTGGGTGCTGCACATATGCTTGTGTGGCTCTTCGTCTATTTTCCTTGTGAACTGTTAAATGAAGAAAGAAATCAGAGCTAGCATCACCACCAACACAAACATGCTGCAGCATCAAGGCAGATTTTGCATGCTGGTATTATATCAGGATGGATGCTTTTGGCTTATGGTTTGAATTTTACCATTTGTGTGAAGTACTGAGCACATTTTTTTCTTCTTTTCTTTTTCTCAGAAGAAACCAAAATTACCCCATGGTCGGCGTAATCCTTCCCATTTTCAGATCAAGCCCCCATGGGGGGATGTGAGGCTGCAAACCCGCCATGACACCAGCAAGGCCGTAGAAGAGCCAGTCCAGGCTGATAAACAGGAGAAAACAGAGAAGTCTGTTATCAGGTAGGAGGGTTTCAGCAAGTCACAACTTTCTTTTTTCATTTTCATTTTCTTTTTTTTTTTTCTTTTTAAAGATTGTTATTATTTTATTTGTTTTATTCCCCCACTCCCCATTGGTATCCATCAGCTGTTGGAGTGAAAACTGTGTTTTGTTGTCTGTCTGAAGTTGATTTTTTTCTGTGTGCTTGTTCTTCAGTTCGGTGTGACAGCTTTTGCTATTGGTAGTTTCATTTATTGAATTAGGGGGAATGTGCAGGCCTTCTTTTTTTATTCTTTGCACTGTAGAACTGCAGAGCATTGGAGCCCTACTAGATGGTCTGCATTTCTAATGCCTTCTGACACTGTTAATTCCCTGCAGAATTTTCAGCACGTGTGCATTTCTTCCATTTGTTTTGCACTTGGTGGAACAGCATAAATACTATAACACGACCTCTCTGTTTCTGCAGACACATGGGGAGCTGTGCTGGTCAGAGTGTTGGTTAGGGATATCATGCCAGACAACAAAGTTAAGGCCAGGTGGACCTGGCAGAAGCTGTGGACGTGCGTGCAGCTGTTCACACAGAACTGTGTTGTACTGATAAAGGGTTATTCCCTAAGATACCACTGAAATCTTTTGGTTTGGGAATAATTGAAAAGATTTAAGTTGGACATAGAAAAGGCTGTCAGTAGTTGAGCAGATGTGCTTAATTAAGATTTGGGAACAGTAAGTTAGGGTACAGCTCCCAGCAGGGCCCATCCACAGCCTTGGGCACCTCCAGGGATGGGCATCCACAGCTCTGGGCAGCAGTGCTGGGGCCTCCCTGCCCATTGAGGAGAGGATTTCCTCATAACATCTCACCTAAATCTCCCTTGCTTTAATCTAATCATTCCATCTTGTCCTATCAGTGTCTGCCCGTGTCGTACAGTGGAATCAAAGTTAACGTATGTATGTACAAACCACAGTGGTTGAGGTGGTTTGATCTTGATGTGGACCTGGCTTGACTGGAAGTGTGTTCTGAAAGACTTTTCCTTCTGGAGATTCTTAATGGAAACCTCTTCCAGTTGATGTAGGCTTCTGTGTGTGCAAACGTGTGTAAGCCCTTGGTGTGGAAGTGACTGCTGTAAGTGGCCAGTCCCTTGTTTTATTCGTGAGCTTTATTGCTGGCTCTCATTTCTATGGCACTAATGTCAGTGGCTGCTATGGTCATTTCAGAATTGGGTTGGTAACAAAGTACTTTAATGCAGCAATCTCAAATGTCTTGCTGCTTTAAAGAAAAGTTCTAAAGTTTATTAAATTCTGTTGTTAAGATCTTAATGAAATTCCAGCAGCCTGTTGTAAGACACTTCTCTTAATCCAGCACAATTTCTCTGGTGTAAATGACCTTTTCTTTTAGTGGAAAAGTTGTCGAGTGGACAACATGGTTGTTTTGACCCTTGATACAAAATCCAAAGTGTACTGAAAAATAGTGAGTAAGTCTCATTCATTTGCATGACTTAATGTGAGCGAGTGAAGCACTGATGTCAGCCTCTTGCATCTGCAGCTGGAGAGGAGCAGTGATAGAACCTGACCAAAGCAGTGAACCTCCATCTAGTAGAGTAAAGGAACCAGAAAAACCTTCATCTGTGGAAGGTGAAAGCCAGAAAGAACCAGGTAAGTGGAGCACCCTTATTCCTGTTCACTTCTGCTGTTGAAATTATCCAGCTCCTCCTCTCACATCATTTTTGTTGTCATTTTTGTTTGTTTCTGTTTTTCCTTTATGGAAATAGAATTCTGCCAAAAGGACACAGGAATGAAAACTGTGGGAAAGATGATTTACCTGCGACGTTTACCAAACTTTTCAGTGTCCTCATTCCACCATGACACCTTTCCTGCTCATTAGTTTTCAGAATTTTGATTGAGTTTTGAGTCTCAGTGTTGATTTTGATTGAGTGTTGAGTCTCAGTTTTCAATGCTGAATAAGAATTATTCTGCTGCACATGTAAAACTTAGCTCACGTGTTTGGTGCTGTGGCAGGAAACAGATTGCTGTGGCTACAGTGGACAGACTGTGCGTGAGCAGCCTGCAGAGCTGTGTATGTGCAATTGCTTGCAGTTCACTGCTACCTCTGCCTTGCAAACAGCCCGTCTGCTTCTGGACATCCTGTCTTTTAGGTGCATAGCATGTTCTCCTGCATACATTATCAGGACAGTAACTACAGGGGGGCTTATTTACTTACATGCAAAGGTAGGTGCTTTTCCCCCAAACTGTGCACTTCTGCTGTGCAGCTGTTTCCTCTGAAAGTCTGAAGCAAGGTTCTGGTAAGGGAGAGAGGCTTCTGCTTTGGGACCTCTGTGTTTCCTTGCCTTGAGATGATCCTGATGCACTGGGAGCACAGTGGAGATGTTCAGGGATGAAACCAGAGACTTCTGAATTTTGGGTGCTTCTCTCTCCCATCAATTTCATCTCAACGCATACAAGAGAAACCAGAACAATGTACCAAAATACTTGAACTACATGTTTTCCTGCTTTATTTGGACACACACTATATTCTGATTTTCTTTCCTAGCTTTTTTGCTTTTCTTAAACAGTTGCAGTAGTATTGAAAGCAAATTTTAGTGCCAAACCTTTGTGATCTTTCCTGTGGGAGGAGCCAGGAAAGATGATCCAAGGAGGGAAGGCTCAAAGGGGACACCCTCCTTTCTTCAGCAGTGTTTCCTTTTGTTCTGCAAATCCAGGGAAAGTGATTTCCTCCCTCAGTGAAGTTGAACTATTTTTAAGGCTCGCCAGGAAGCTGCAGAAGTTGTTTGTGTAGTCAAGAACCCGTTGTGCTGCTTTCTGAGTTCGTGTAAGGAAGTTCCTGTATGATAAATGTGGCGCAGCACAAAGTGATGTATTTGGTGTGGGCTGATGTGATCGTCATGGGGTTGGTTACACTGCTGGATGTTTCCCCCTCTAGAATCCTGTTTGTAACTTTTGGAAATTTCAGCTGGTGAGCTTGAGAATTTAGTTGTTCAGTATGGACTGTAAGTTCAATTTTGTGGCGAATTGCAAGATAAGACTCCAGCTGAACTGGGGAAAAAGACGTGGATTTGCCCAAAATAGGAGATATCAGTTTTCTTTTTCCTGATTTTAAATGGAAAGCTCTAGAAAAGTGATTTTTTTTTTCTTTTTTTTTGGAACTGACTTTAAAAAGTAGCAGAAATTAATGAATTAGGGAAAGTGAAGAAAAAGTGTGTGTGATAAATGACATGAGGACTTCACTGGTTGCCACACGTGTGCAGCAGCTGAATTACAGTTGATTTGAAGTCTTAATTTTGGTGTTTCCTGATTTTTCCCGTTTTTGAGCTTTAGCAATTCTCATCTCATGTTATGTTTTAACATGCATTTGGAGAAATGATGTCCCTGTGTATTCTCTGTGCCTACTTCCCTTGCTGACCACAGATACCAAGTAGTTATCCCACGTACAAAAGGTTGTGCTGAAAATAAGCTGAGCATGTTTTCACAGAGTCACAGAATTGCAGGGGTTGGAAGGGACCTCCAGGGATCATGGAGTCCAACCCCCTGCCAAAGCAGTTCCTACAGCAGGTCACACAGGTCAGCATCCAGGCAGGTCTTGAACTTCTCCAGAGAAGGAGACTCCACCACCTCCCTGGGCAGCCTGTTCCAGTGAACTTCTCTTACAATACAGTTCACAGAGATTTATTTTATTTGGGTGTGATTTGGTGAAATGGTGTTTGACGTTGCTGCAGAACTCCTGAGCAAGATGTTCTCCTTTGCAGTGCCCATAAACGAACGCCAGAAGGCTGTGATAGAAGCATTCCGCCACGCGTGGAAGGGGTACAAAGATTTTGCCTGGGGCCATGATGAGCTGAAGCCGTTGTCCAAGTCTTACAGCGAGTGGTTTGGCCTTGGGCTCACCTTAATTGATGCCTTGGACACTATGTGGATTTTAGGCCTGAAAGAAGGTAATCTCTTGCTTCTCTGTTCTCACCCCTGAAACTCTTTGTTTTCTATTCAAGCCGTGTGTGGTTAGAGATCTTTGAGGGGGACGTTTATTACACGTGGTGATAGGAGTAGTTTTTCTGTCAATTTTATATATATAAAGTTCTAAACACACGCAAACAATGTGCATTTATATATATATGTAACCCTACGGCCCTGTATGAACAGCCACCATTGCTCTGGGGTTAGTTTGTTTAAGCTAGAAAAGAGTATTCAACTATTGTGTATAATATGTGTGCTAGAAACTGAGGAATGGGTGGATAGGCCACTTTGTTTTGTTTCTATACTGATTTATGTTGATGCTGTTGCACAGCCATCAGCCTTAGGTTGATGAGATCTCCTGAGATCTAGCTTGTGTGTGATCATAGCTAGTATCAGTATTTTGTGTCAGGACTGAAGAAGTTTATGTAAGGATGGAGGAGGAGTAATCAGTTCCCCCTTTCTGAACTGCTCTACTGTCTGCGTGTTTTTTTCAGATATTCTGTAAGTAAGGCTGCTTTAATAAGTGTTACAAACAGATTTTAAATAACTAAGCCAAAAAAATCTGTAATTCTCTTGGAGAAAATATGCTTGATCAATATTTAAGTGTGGATGGGTTGTTTTGTTCTTTGTTTTGTTTTTAAGATGGTATTTGAAAATGTATGGAACTGTAGCTATTGAATGATGGTAGATAGCCCTCTTCGTAAGCTTAGGTAAATCACAGCCATCTCAGTGTCATGGTGGGAAGAGCAGAGCTGCAAGTGAGGGCTCAACAGTGAAATTATACGTGCTTCTGTCTTTTCTTCCTTGGGAGTTTGTGCAAAAATACTGTATGAAACAGGAAGTCTGCATCATAGCTGCTGCTGTGTCTTGAGCAGATTGTCTTGAAGTTTCATCAGGTTGTCAGCATGCTGCTTTTTCATGAAAAATTAATTGGGAATTGCATAGAGCTTTTAAATTATTAGCAATTTAAATGTGTTGAGAATGGGTTCTCATTGAAGATTGCTCTGTTTTACAGCAGTTCTTTTGCTGATTGCCTCAGAAAGCTCTCGAGGTTTCTTTTGAATAACAAATGCTATCTAAATGAATGTTCTGTGTGAGGTAGCTGATTCTTCTTACACACTGATGGACGCTAATGCCTTTGTGACAGAGGACGCTGTGTTTCTGATTATTCTGCTGGGTAATAATGGACAGCACAGACTTTTGTGTGATGCTTCTCAAGTAGACTGAGAAGAATATCTACCACAAATCCCAAACACGTCAGCAGTGAACACATAAAAATGCTGCATAAACAATCCTGGCTGCTCTGGTTGAAATCCTTTGCTGAATTTGGGTCAGCCCAGGCCTTATTCTAGAACACAGCACGTGGCTGTTTCACGTTTTTTTTTCCTTTCTCCTTCTTCCCAAGGACACATAGGCATCCTTTTGCTTAATGGTCTGTGGAACACCTTCCGTTTCTGGGGAACAGGTTGTTCTGTGACTCACGAGCCAGAGTTTGTGAGGCACACGATTTAAGATAGCTCAGCCTTTGGCTTAGAGATGTAAGCCAGCTCACATGGACCGCAGAGTCAAACCTGTGCAAAAGCAATCATCAGGTGGTACGGCCAAAAAGCTGACAGTCAAATACAAAACATCCCTTTTTTTTTTTTTAATGCCTTTCTGAATTAATAGTGTACTAAACTACCACTTTTGTTTCTGTGGAAAACACTGCAGACAATCTGAAATTCTGTGTGTGGGTTTTCTGAGTTAAATGCTGAGCTGGGAGGCAGGGCTGCCCAGGGTACTGTGAGGCCAGAGGCAGTAATGGCTGTTAATTGGAAATGTTATGGCTATCTTGATGGATGACAACATTGGTTTACAAAAATTCAATTTAACATTTTTGAGGACTGTTAATGGAAGTGTAACAAATTGTCTGACAAGCTGGACTTGAAAGGTCTCAATTTCAGGACTACATTGAGCTGGACAGGCTGAAGTAGTGGGCCCATGTGAAGCCATTGAGGGTCTGTAAAGCCAAGTGCAGGGTGCTGCATTGGGTCGGGGCAATCCCAGGTATTGATACAGACTGGGGGAAGATTCCTTGAGAGCAGCCCTGCGCAGAAGGACTTGGGGTCCTGGTGGATGAGAAGCTGGCCGTGAGGCAGCAGTGAGCGCCTGCAGCCCTGAAGGCCAGCTGTGTTGTGGGCTGCATGAAAAAGGGGCGGCCAGCAGGAGAGGGAGGTGATCGTCCCCCTCCATCGGCTCCTGTGAGGCCCCATCTGCAGCGCTGCGTCCAGGCCTGGGGCCCCCAGCACAGGAAGGACGTGGAGCTCTGGGAGCGGGTCCAGAGGATGAGATGAGCAGAGGGCTGGAGCAGCTCTGTGTGAGGAAAGGTTGAGGGAACTGGGCCTGTTGAGCTTGGGGAAGAGAAGGCTGCAGGGAGACCTCATGGTGGCCTTCAGTGCTTGGAGGGAGCATATGAACAGGAGGGGGAACGGCTGTTTGTGAGGGTGGATGGTGATAGGACAAGGGGAATGGCTTTAAACTGAGACAGGGGAGGTTGAGGTTGGATACGAGGAGGAAGTTTTTGAGCCAGAGGGTGGTGAGGCACTGGAACAGGTTGCCCAAGGAGGCTGTGGATGCCCCATCCCTGCAGGCATTCAAGGCCAGGCTGGATGTGGCTCTGGGCAGCCTGGGCTGCTGGTTGGCGACCAGTTGTTGGCGACCAGGGTTGGAACTGGATGAGCACTGTGCTCCTTTGCAACCCAGGCCATTCTAGGATTGATAAACTGTTCCTCAGTTTTCCCAATTTTTTTTCCCCTTAAATAATTATGATTTTTTATTTTTTTGGCTGATATTTCTCTGTGTATGTCTGTGGTGCGTGCTGAATAAGAGCTGAGCTTTTTGGGCCTGTATGGGAACTCCTGAATCACGGCCTTAACCACTGATTGATCACCTGAGTCAGCCCTGGGAGCACAGGTGAAGGCAATTTACCCCCAAATGAAGGAAGATAGTGGTGGAATCACCATCCTTGGAGGTGTTGAAGAACTGTGGTGATGGGGCAGTGAGGAACGTGGTTAGAGAGTATTGGTGGGGATGGTTTTATAGTTGGATTGGATGATCTTAGTGTTCTTTTTCCAACCTTAGCAGTTCTGCAATTCGAAGGTGATGGTAATCAAACTTGGCCCAGCTTCTGCTCTTTGTTTTAGTTTTCCAACTAAATAATGATCCCTGTAGACAAATATATAACTGTCAAGTATCATATGCTACTGTCTCTAGTACAGTTGCTGGAACATGCTAGAGGTTCATAACTGTGCTATATTTTATACTTTGCAGAGTTTGAAGAAGCAAGAAAATGGGTAGCAAACGATTTAGCCTTTGATAAAAATGTGGATGTGAACCTGTTTGAGAGCACTATTCGTATCCTGGGAGGCTTGCTGAGCACCTACCATCTCTCTGGGGATAGCCTCTTCCTGGAAAAAGCTGTGAGTGATCAGTCCTGGGAAGTAAATTGGATCAGTGTATCATAGTGGAAGAGGTTGGGGAAGGGTTCATCAGGAAGTTAAATGTTGCTGTTTTGCAGCTGTTTCATAATCAGAATGGTGGGGGAGGAATTTACCATTAGTTTTTTAAACCTGTATTTGTTTGCTCTCTGGATCAACTTAGAGCTCTGCTGTGTTGTATCAGGTGCTATTTTAGATAGGCCTTTCAGATTCTTCTGTTGATGAAGAGCTGACCATTGTAAGGAATTTTATGAAACAAAAGCTTGAATGGCTTTTCAGTGTCTTGAAAAGAGTATTTGGTAGATTTTGTCACCTTTTCACTGCATCTTGACGGCATCAGCCACCTCCTTAAATAAGACAGAGTCGATGATTTCAACATTAAGTCATGTTATATAGGGACTGTGGGCTTGGTTGAGGCATGCAGTGCAGGAAGGAGGTAGAAACTATTCTTCCAAATTAATCCGGGACCGCTTTGAATTCTTGTCTTTCTCTCGCAATCAAGAGCTGGGCTGCTATTGCACCCATCTGATTGTTGAAAGCAAACCTGGCAGTTTGCACGTGTTGACGTTTGCTTTTTTCTCCCGTGTCCTTCAGAAGGACATTGGGGACAGGCTCATGCCCGCCTTCAGGACTCCTTCCAGAATCCCGTACTCCGACGTCAACATTGGCCGTGGCACCGCTCACCCGCCCCGCTGGACGTCGGACAGCACTGTGGCAGAGGTGACCAGCATTCAGCTGGAGTTCAGAGAGCTGTCTCGCCTCACTGGGGATGAAAAGTACCAGGTATGGAAAAACAGGTTGACGTTACCCCTTCTCTTCTTCTTTTCTTACTCTGTGGTTCTCTACGGCACCGCCAGCACCTGTAGTCTCCCTGATGTTAAATGAGTTGTGGAACTGTATGTGAAGAAAGGAGAATTCCAGTCATTCCAGTTATCTTCTGAAGTACCAGAAGGTAATGGTGGAGACAGTTGCTGTTCTTCCTTGGAACAGCTTTTTATGTAGAAAAAAGCCAGGACAGCCATCTCCTCACACCCGTCCCTTCACTCTTAGGATGGTATTTCTGCTTGACAGTACATTGTCAGCTCGGCAAGAAAATTCAACGTGGGCTGTAAAGCTGTGCATAACTTCATGCTTCTAGAATTCTGCGTGTGGCTTCTTTATGTCATTATGTAAATTCTAAGGAAAAAAAATACTCTTATTACCCTTCACATAATTGAAATAGCTGTAAATTAGATTGTGTGTCATGGTGTAAGAAGAGTTTATTTAAAACAAAAATCATTTCATAGAAAAGAATAATTTTCATGGTTATTTTTTTGGTAATGTTATTCTGTTGTTTTTAAGGGGTATCTGGAGCTCATGCTTTGAGTAGTGCTGTTATTTCTTCAGGGGTAGCACGGTTCCTGCAGTTGTTTTAGTCAGATCGTAGCCTCACACTGAAGTACTGGTTTTTGAGTGGGCTTTCTGCACTCAGGAATACACTTGAGCTTTGTATTTGAGAAGGAAAGAGTTTTAATTATTTCAGAGTACTTAGGCATACTGGGAACACAGGCTTTGATAGTCAGAAAGCTTGAAATGCTGTGTTTATTAAATCCCATGAGCTGAACTTGCGTGCAGAAGGATAACTAAAGATTTGTTACTGGCCAGAAGCTACTGGCCACAGTTTTTTGTGTCATTTTTGTGTGTGCAATTTATGTTTATGCTGTTCTTTCTTCTAGAAAGCTGTCGATGAGGTGATGAAGCACGTTCACACCCTTTCAGGGAAAAATGATGGACTGGTGCCTATGTTCATAAACACCAACAGTGGGCAGTTCACTCACTTAGGTGTTTATACTCTGGGAGCCAGAGCTGACAGCTACTACGAGTATTTGCTCAAGCAGTGGATTCAGGGTGGGAGAAAAGAAAATGAGTAAGTTCTTTCTGCTTCTCACGCTGGTGTGAAAATGATACAAGTTGTAAACATTTCTGTTGTAGTTTTATGCTGGAAGAAATACAATATGTATATGTAACAGCCAGCTTAAAGTAGCTCACTTGCAGAAACGGGTGTAGGATGACCTGTGGTAAGTTGAGATTAAAACAGCTGGAGAATTGGGCTTGCTCTCAAAATGTCTCCTCACAAATCTTTTCATCATCACATCAGATGTGACAAATGTTACGGACAGGAGAAGCGATTCAAGTCTTTGCACTAAAGATGGACTATAAACAGGCTGCCTTTGGAAATGAGGCTCCCTTTGGGAACTATACTGCCTCTCACCAGCTGTCCGAGTGTTCTCTGGGTTTGCTGGGGAAGGACAGCTCCTATGGATGGTTGTGGTGGGAGGCGAGTTTGTGAGGTGGAACTTCTTAGGAGGTTGAACATTTGTTTAAGCATTACTTGAGGTCTCTTGACTTCCTCCTGTCTGCCCTTGGATAAGTGGAAAGGAATGTTTTTACGGAGTAGAAAAGTTAGATGTTTGAAGGCTTCGTCCAAAACTAAGGGGGAAAAATCAAGCAGTATTTATAAGCAAATTGTGTTGGAAGTGTCTCATGTCAATGGGTTCACTTCATCCAGAGAGGCAGTGTGCCCCAGTGAGGCCCTGTTGAGGGCCTGATCTGTCTCTGTGTAGTTTGCATCATGACTTTTTACAAGCCATGCCTTACTGTAAACAGAACCATTGTCTTCAGGCTGTGATGGTGTTCTGCCAGCCTCAGAAGGGAATTACAAAATGACTTTCTCATTAAAAATGTTTAGAACAATGGAAAGTCCAGTTAAATACTGTGAAGAAGTGATTCATAATGAGTGGTCAAACACTGGAAAAGATTGCTCAAAGTCATTGCTTAGGAGATGCTCAGAAATTAACTGGATAACCGTCCAAGCAACTTGGTAAAACCCAATTGCTTCAGAGCAGGAGGCTGCACTACAGATGTCCAGGACATCATTACCAGCTGGGGCTTCCTGTGGTTACAGTACTCCTCAGGATTCCTGAAATGATGTCTAGTTGTTGTTTGGAAACAGAGCTGGAGTTATGTTTGCTTTATTTCTTCGGAGTTACGTGAAAAACAAACCCAACGTAGCTAATAAACGTACATCATCAGCTGTGATGAAATGGATCCTGTGTGTATGTGAGCCAACTGGGAATGGTTTTAATTTACAGACTGCTGGAGGACTACATGAGAGCCATAGAAGGCGTGAAAAAGCATCTTCTTCAGAGGTCACAACCCAAGAAGCTTACCTTTGTAGGAGAGCTTGCTCATGGCCATTTCAGTGCCAAGATGGTAAGAGAACACCTGCACATAACAACAAGAAAACGAGCAAAACCACCACCACAAAGCAAAAAAAAACCAACATATGCAAGTGTGAGGCTGGGATGCTCTCATGTGTGGCTTTTCAGACAAAATCTGACCTGTAGCAATCACTTTGTGAGCAAAAATGTTTCCTCTGGCTGTTTGAGCCACTACTGGAAGATGATTAGCAACAGCATGGACAGTTTACACGTAGCTGAGGTGTGAGGAGCACTGCAGAGAGACTGGGGGAATTGCTGCAGCTCCACCAGGCTCATCAGCCTGTTTTCAAAGGCTGCAGGCTCTGTGGATGTGTATGGATGCAGTAACAGCAACTAGTTTGAGGGTAATGGTTACCTGGGGACCTTCTCTTTCACCAGCAACTGCATTTACATTCATGTGAAAGTTAACATGTTGGTGTTGGATTTGAATTCTGCCCCAACGCACCTCCATTGCCATAGAATCCCAGTGTCAGAAACTGCTGTGACAATGTCTGTTCTGTGTAATGCTTCTCCATAATTCAGAGATACAAAAATTTAAAGGTACACCTGGCTTTGTAGATTAACTTTGAAAACAAGCAGTTGACCTCATCTTGCTCTGTTAGTAGTAAAAAATGAAAAAATGAGAATTTTGGAGGGTTCTGTCTATTTGTGATACTTCTTTTTCTGCATGTGTGTTCCGTAGTTGAAGCAGTGTTTGAAGCAGCCATTTGCTGGTGGGAAAACTTGCTAAGCTGAACTCCCTGCTCTTACTCTGCAAAGTCACACTCCTTAAAATCTGGTTGTAAAATCTTTCAGTGAAGGATCTTATGCAAATACACGTAGCATTTTTTTTGTGGTGCATCACTGATGTATGTGTGGCCTTGTGTGCACTTCTTCAGTACCTGCAGTGAGCTTTAAGGAACTCTTTGGTCTGTTTGTTTTCTTTATAGCGTCCAGCTCTGTTTTGCAGCATGATGCCACGCTCCTGTGCTTATGCTGAACCTCAACCAATGCCCATGGAATTGGACAGAGTGTTCAGCAGTTCGTACCAGTGCTGCCTGAGCACCAGGACACGTGTCCTGTGTTCAAGTGGGAAACCAGAGCTTTCATTTCACATGTTAAGAATCGTTTGGAATTCAGTACGTGCCGATAACCCTGTAACAATTCCTACATTCATAATATCAGCAGTGGGTTCCCCCTGGAAGGAGGACGTTCAGTCCTGTAGTGCACATTGAAAGTTGTTGCAGCTGACTTCTGGAGCTGTTTTCCAACGTGTTCAGCTGACTTGGGCAGCTGAGAAGACTTTGTTGCTTCCAGACGTGGCCCATCTCTTGTGGAGCTAGTGTTCCTTCCATCCTTTGAAGGCACTGTTGCTGTAGCGTGGAAAAGCTGAGGAAGGAATGTCCCTGGAGTTCTTTCTCTCCCATTTTGTGCTGGGGGAGCAAGCAGGAGGAGTGTATGCACTCTCACCCCCAGATGCCTCTCTTGTGTGACACACAGGAGCCAGATGTGCCTTGTTTGCAGTGCCTGCACGCAGCTAGCAGTGCAGTGCAGAGGTGGGCAGGGCTGGGAGTGGGAGCCAGCTGCTTCCTGTGCTACAAGCTTGGTGCTTGTAGCAGGTGAGCATGAAATAACACAGCCCAAATGACAGAAGGGGGTAAGTCTTCAGGCAGAAATATGTTTGAGAACTTGTCTGTGTTTTCCACTTGTACCAGCGCATGGAGTGAAGGCGGTTGTGTCTCTGTGAGCGTTATCTGTGTTGCAGTAACACTGAGGTGATTATTTCAGGCCAGGGACTCAGCTCTCCCCGTTCCTCAGAGCCCTTTCTCGTGGCTGACTCTTCTCACTCTGTGGTCCCACCTCAGTTTTTGTTCTAAAATATTGACATGTATGTCAATACCTGTCTTTACATGTTCTTTATTGAGAACCCTTCAGGTGATCCCTGCCTCTCCCCTCCCCCCTACCTGCCACCTTTCTTTGAGATAGTTGACATAAAGACATGTGGACTTGTACTTTTTCCAGATTTGGGCTGGTGCTCTCATAATGCTTCCTGTTCTGTATTGCACTGCAGCAGGTTCTTAAAATTTACCCTCAAGATCTTGGTACCTGACGTGTCAGGGGGAAAAACGTCACAGTCTGTGTTCCAGTAGTGTCAAATGAATCCTACTTCACTTGATTTGTGTGACCTCTCTTCCTAGTAAGAGTTGTCTTGTCTTACAGGATCACTTAGTTTGTTTTCTGCCTGGGACTTTGGCTCTGGGAGCTCACAATGGATTGACTGCTGATCACATGAAGCTGGCTGAAGCTCTGATAGAAACGTGTTACCAGATGTATGCACAAGTAGAGACGGGCCTGAGCCCAGAGATCGTGCACTTCAATCTCCATGCACAAAAGGGCCACAAAGATGTAGAAATCAAGGTGAGCAGCCAACTGGCATCAGCTGTAGTTTGATGACCCTTCTTATCTTGATTCTGCTGCTGAATATCCCAGCCACACGTTGGTGATGTACTTTGTAAAGTGGCTTGATCTGTTGCTGCATTGCTTTGCAGGTGTACCCTAGCCCTTGTTTTTAATTACCCCTGCAGAGGATTTAGCTTCTGAATTGTGCACAGAAAACTCTTTTTGGGTTGGATGGGAGTTGCTGTTTCTCCCCCTGTGTGTGCTTTTGGAGGAACTACTGGTCTGAATTCTTGGCTTTCTTATTTTTCTCTTGCAGCCTGCAGACAGGCACAACTTACTGCGACCAGAAACTGTGGAAAGCCTTTTTTATATGTACAGATTCACCGGAGATAAGAAATACCAGGACTGGGGCTGGGAGATCTTGCAGAACTTCAATAAATACACACGGGTAAGGTCAGCTCGTAATGCTCTCGTTCTTACAGAACTGAACTCTCTTGCTCTCTAACAAGAGCTGCTGAAAGCTCGCTTTGTCTCGCAAAGCCATCAAAGATCTGCAGGGAATCTCTTAAGAGCAAAATGAAAGTCAGGTAACGCAGAGTCTTACAGTTGGGGGTGCACAAAATAGTTGCACGTTATTTCAGTGACTGTACTTTTACACTAATTGAAAAGTAAAAGCAGCTCTGTGCAGACTACCAAAACTTTTCTGTGTCTTCTTGGAAGCTGTTAGAATCTGTGCTGTGATCTTTAACGTTCAGAAGCTGAGAAGGATCTCGCTGGATTGAAACAGCACTTTGGTTGCCAGATACAAACTGCCAAGGGAAGTGCACTAATGCCATAATAGAGGGCTTTTGTGTATTCATGCTGATGAGAGTGCTAAGAGTCCATTTTGACATGCTGAGAAAGCATAGTGCCAATGGGGATTAAATGTCTTCTTGAGAAGAGGCCACAGATGAGTGTGGTGCTCTGGCCAGCTGTAAGTGCCCGTTATCTCCTGTACCTTTGTCCACAGATGTTAGTGCTGCAGGCTTTGCTCTATCTCTACAAATTGAGCATAAGTGGACGTTTTGCTTCGTTTTGTTCTGTGTTCTGCATTCAGTGGTTTGCCCAGAATTCAGTGAACTGCACAGAATTTTTGTAACAGGTTTTTACGTGCAAACGAAAAGCAAGAACAAATTCTGCTCACTAGCACTTGTTTTTCTGCAAGAGCACCTGCGTGCTGAGAGGTTACAACAATATTTCAGGTAAAAGAAATATACAAAGTGCTCTTTTTTCTCTTCTGCAGGTTCCTACGGGTGGCTATACTTCTATTAACAACGTTCAGAACCCCAGTAACCCAGAGCCACGAGATAAGATGGAGAGCTTCTTTCTTGGGGAAACGCTCAAATACATGTTTCTGCTGTTCTCAGATGACATAGACTTAATTAATCTTGACAAATACGTATTTAACACAGAAGCTCATCCACTCCCCATCTGGGTGCCAGCATAGACTGGATCACAGCAGGGCTTCCAGTGGTGGTGTTTTTACCTTCAAGTCACTTTACTTTTCAGGGTGTGTGGAGAGATGCTGTACGACACTTTTCCGGCTTAAACAAACCTTTGAGAAAGCATCTCTCATTTGGAGATGTCACGTCAGTCTTAAACCTAATCCCTGTGCTTTGGACCTGGGATGAAAAAGCTGTGCAATATGAAGCTGCTTTTCCTGGTATTGGTGGTGAGGCTCAGAGAATATTCATAGCGTGGACCATGGCACAGGGCTCCGGTGGATCAGAACCCCTGCTGTCAGTCTTACTAAATGCTAATTAAATGCCAGGACTGCAGAAAGTTGTCTTAAAGCACAGGAGTGTCTGGAAAGAAGGAATAAGCCTACAGGTTTCTGGTTTATTCCCAACATATGAAACACCTGGTTATGGCACCACTTCTTTGTAGTGCCCGTGGTGTTTCAGATGGTAAGTGGAATAAACAGTGGATGTTGTCCCAGGTGGAATTAAAGCTGTCAGTGGTGGTGCTGATGGTCAGATCTCATTCCAAACAACCAAGCTATGCTGCATCTGTTAGGAGGAGGAAGGGGCAGCAAAGTGTCTGTAGCACAGTGTCTTAGTTTTATAGAGCACTTTGAACAGTCTGTTCAAGCGGTGGCTGAAATGAATGGTGGGAGAGAATTTGCTGCTGGTTTGGCTCAAAACGATATATAATTTTGTAGACATATTGCAGTTTTTTAACTTATCTGCAGCAATGCAGGAGAGAATGTGAAAAAAGTGAATACACGTGCATTTTATGTATTAATTGCATCAGTTAGACTCAGGTATTCTGACTGAAAGCTGCTTTGTGAGGTTGGGCACTGGGAAAGCTTGTGAACGCATTAGGTGTAATTCCACGTCAGCCTCCTCCCATCCCCTCCTGTTCACATCTTGCATTGTGTTTATTGACCCAGCAGGCTTAGAACTGTATAGCAAGCTTCATGTTACTCATCAGTTTGTGGACTGTGGAGAAGCTGTCAGGTTTGGGGTTGTTGTTTTTGATAGGAGTACTTTGGGTAGAAGTATTTCCACGAGGAGCTCTATGAGCAGACAGCCTCCACGTGTTGTGACAACTTCTGGTCACAGCAGTTACTGCAATCTGTTCCGTTTGAAAAGAAAGCAGAGCTAGGCTTGCTTCTTAAAGAATCCTATGGGAGCCTTCGGACCTTCTGTTTTCACATGTGCAAGATAGGTTTTAAACCACGAGTTAGGAATTGAGTGTTCTTCTGTTCCAGCATTCTGCAGCTTTCTATCTTTGGATTTTGTAACTGTATGCACAGTCTTACTTTCACCAATCTCAGAAATGTGCTCGTTTGTATGTTTTTAAGAGATCCTTCTTGCTGAAACCTTTTTTCCTCTCTGATGAATGAATGGGAGCAGTGGGAAGTACAAAGTGTGGGGCTGGGGGTGAGACCCAGCCCCTTATAATCGAGGGTTTCAAAACAGAACGAATCCAATCTGACGCCACTGGTTGATCTCCAGCGCTTTGGGTGTCTGTGTGTTTTACAGCCTTTGTAACCTTTGATCTGTAAAGTAAAATGCTGCTTTGTTCTGTGCTGTCAAGTTCTGTTCACTGGATTCAGAACTTGTCCGTTGGCCCACTCGTAAATCCTTTGAAGAACATTTATCATTCCAGGTACTAACGAGGGCTTCTGGCAGAGGTGAAATGGTGCACATCACACAAACGCACCTTTTTTTCTGTCAGCAAAGGGGTCTGAGATTTCCTAGAGGACAAACCTGTGCGGATGGTTCGTGTTCCTCCTGCTCCAAGGACAGCAGTAACTTTGGAAGGTGGTGCTTGGCCTTGTGCTGCTGCAGCAGCTCACGGTGATCCCTGAGCTGCACATTTGGCAGTGAAGGACACAAATTCCACAAGGGGCATTTCACCTACGGTGTTTCACAAACCCCACAGAGGAAATAAAGATAATTCTTACGATGTGGAATGCATTGAAGAGCTTGCCAGAAGTAAGTTGGTGGAATCCTGTACTAATCTTAGTGTAGTTAACTCTACAGCTGATT
This sequence comes from Lagopus muta, assembly GCF_023343835.1. Taxonomy (NCBI): domain Eukaryota; kingdom Metazoa; phylum Chordata; class Aves; order Galliformes; family Phasianidae; genus Lagopus; species Lagopus muta. Next base: position 1,266,681 of record NC_064451.1, read on the forward strand.
TTCTTTTGTCTCGTGTGAGGGTAATGCTAAGCCATTGTAGAATGGGAGGAAGGAAGAAGAGTAAAGATGCCCTTTCCCAAACACGCTTCTTGTCTCACAGCTGAGCTTGCTGGCCCAGCTCATTTCTGCTCAACCTAATTCTTCCTGGGAAACTGAGTTGTCTTTGCAAAGTGTCTCTACTGAACACATCCCTTAAACATGAAGATGCTCAGCTCTGTTTAGTTTAGAAAGCAAATGCTCGACTTCTCTATCACCTATGAAATGATACAAAGCTAAATAATCTGATAAGAGCTCATCTGCTTCTTCTGTTCTTCTGCAAAGGTCCTTCAAATGGCTTGTTTTTGCTTCCTCAGCATAATGTGTTGTCAGCCTATGAACTTTGCCCTTCTTTCTCCTATTCACGTCTCCCCGCTGCCCTCCCTGAAGCCCAGCAGGAACTTTGCACACCTTTAAATTCTTACCTTTCCCCCATGGTGTGGGGTTGTACTCTTGTGCTTATTTGAACCAAAGCCTTAACTTTGGGGTCTGTAATCCACTGTGGGGTTTTGTCACTGTGGTGTGGTTGTGATCAGGTTGAACGTCAGGGAAAAGCTATTCAAGCCAAGATTTCCTCCTTTTGCACAAAGAGCCGCCTTGGTTTCTCTCCAAGAGCTTGAGTGCCTTTTCTGATTAAAATAAAGCAAAAACGTCCAGCCCTTCCCAGCTGTACCGTTCATTGAGAAATGGATGGGGTAAGAGCCATCAGGGCTGGCAGCATCCTGCTTGCAGTTTAACCTGTTTGCTCAAAGAAAATTCAGTATCTGGATGCGGGCACATTTAGCATCTCGTCTGTTCAACCTTCTTGAGCGTGGAACTTTCCATACCAGACATGGAAACCAGCAGCTTGGCAAAGCCCATGGCATTGGCTTACAGGGAGCTTTTGTGTTTCACACCGCCTTCTGACTGTGAGGTTCTCAGCATTGTGTGCCAAGCTCAAACACTGCAGTGTTTGCACCTCCAACTTTGAGCAATCAGCTTTCTTTCCTATTCCATTCTGTGATATTGCAGAGATAAGGGATGCATAAAGGATTTCTTTGCCATATTTGAACAGTTTGTGGCAGTTCTGCTCTTGAAGACTTATAAAATTATTTATATAACACTTCATGCATATCCCTCACACTGGACTCCTCTGGGGCAAGTACTGTCTGCAGCAGGAAACTGAGGGATTCTTGTAGTCCACTGCAAGACTTAAAGAACTTGTATCCCTCTGGAAGGTGAGAAGACACCTTTGGAACCTGTTGATGGGAAGGCTCAAGGCAAGCACTGTCCAAATGGTAAATTGCAGACTCCTACTCCAAAGACTGATACTGAATTTGGCTGCTGTGATGCATTGCTGGCTTGGTTTAGAGTGTCTGCTTGCTGGGAGCTGCGCTAAGGCAGGGACAAAGGCAGTCGAGGCAAGATGTCATCCTGTCTGCACTGACACCTGCTGCTACCTGCCTTTTTTATGTGGTGCTAATCCTGAACCATTGCTAGGGTAGAGCACATCTCAGTGCAGAAGTTGGGGTCTGTGTGCACAGAGGGAGAATGCCGGACTCCATCTCCACGTGGCTGGAGGTGGCAGAGCTGATTGAGCCATAATTTCAGCAGGACAACCTGAAGCCTGACTTGGGTGTGAGCCGAAGGCATGCTGACAGATCTAGCAGAGGTAGCAGACTTTCCTACAGCACAAGGGGAAAAAAATTCTTACTGAGGTTGTAGTTCCATTAACAGTCATGAAGCCCTATGCTTGGGGCTGGAGTTTGCCTAATGAGGTGTTCTGTAGGTTGCTCTCCATTGGTAAATAATTTGGTGGTCCTGTTCTTCCTCTTCATACCCCTCCAAGAGAAGCTTTGTCCTTTGGAGCTTAAGAACAGGGAAGAGGTAAGTTGGTCATATGCAAAAAAGCAACAGCAACGAAGACGAAGCACAGACCTTTTATCAGCACCTCAGTGTTGTGAAATAAGAGACCAACAGTCCAACTCTGGGAACCAGTGCACTGTGACAGCAGGGGGGACCTGGCAGCGCAAGCACTTGTGTTTGAGCCACGTGATGTAAGTTGGAGCAGTGCTGTGACTGTAAGCAGTGCAAGCCTGTGGTGAGCAGAGAGGCTTCTCCACTGCCTGAAAGGCACTGCACACTGATTAAATGAGGCATCCAACTGATGACCAAAACATGTATTCTTACAGTTCTGCTGCTATTTACTGGCACAGAGCACATCGAGTAGGTGAGAATCTACCTGCTAAAGGGCACAGATAGTTTGCTCCGCTTTAAAAAATCAGAACAATCCTTTTTTGTTGTCTTTGGTTATACTTACCAAGCAATGAAATTGTCACACACTTAAATAAACTTGTTATTTATTTTAAAGAGCTGAAGCTGTCTCAAGTATAACTGTGCTTCTACTCACTAACGTGTGGCTCCTGAGGGACAGTGGGACAAAACAGGATTTCTGCAGATCAGTTTCTCACCAAGCAGATCTTGTGTTTTGTCGTCTTATTTTCTTGTGTCTCTTAAGAAACAACAGCAAAAGAGAACACCAAAATCCACAGCACTGAATGGGGCTGAGCGGGTGAGGACTGGAGCAGACCAACCTGCAGCACAGAGCCCAGCACAGGGTGCAGAGATGGTGGGGGCCTGGAGCACCTCCTGATGGGGAAAGGCTGAGAGCCCTGGGGCTGTTCAGCTGCAGGAGGGAAGGGGAGAGGGGATCTGATCAGTGACTGTACGTATTTAATGGGCAGGAGTCAAGTAAGTGAATGCGGGGGCTCTACTCAGTGACAGGACAAGGGGAGATGGGCACAAACCTGCCTGGATGTCTTCCGTGCAGCCTGCTCAAAGCCTGCTGTAGGACCAAACAGGATCTTCAGTGGATCCTCCTAACCCCTACAGTTCTGTAATTCTGCAATATGTGCAGTTGGTCACCTGTGAGGCCAAATATGTAATGACCATACCTCCGCTTTTCCTCTAGACAGAGAAAATAAACAGGGGATGACTAATAGTTTACCTTCATCCTACCCAACGCATTCTTCAGGACAGCAATGACTCCTTGGCCTTCAGGAAAATTTTATTGTTTCCACCATTTCAAGCACCTTCCCATTATGAGCAGAAGAGCACGAAACCCATGCAACATGATTCTGACTTCAGTCAGTAATTTGGCTTTTTGGTTTTCTTCTCCTGCTTGAATTTCCATTACTGGGGCAGAGGAGGCAGCACCTCCAGAAGCACAGCTCTGCTCTGCCCGCAGCCCAGCAGCTCCTGAGCATGGCTCCCATGGCTGCGCTCACTGCCAGCTGCTGCCCGGCGCTCCAGAGCGTTTCTCCCATGCTCTTTCCATCCTTGCAGATTTCACCCAGCTGCTGATGATGCTTGCTTCTAACTTGCGTGCCTCTATGACAGATGGGGGGTCAGCTGGGTTGTGTCCCCTGGGGACAACAGAAGCATCAGAAAAATTGAGTGCGCCCTCAGCAAGTTTGCAGATGACACCAAACCGAGCCAGAGGAGGCACTGAGATGAGCAGAGGGCTGGAGCAGCTCTGCTGTGAGGAAAGGTTGAGGGAACTGGGCTTGTTGAGCTTGGGGAAGAGGAGGCTGCAGGGAGACCTCATGGTGGCCTTCCAGTACTTGAAGGGGGCGTATGAACAGGAGGGGGAACGGCTGTTTGTGAGGGTGGATGGTGATGGGACAAGGGGAATGGTTTTAAAGTGAGACAGGGGAGGTTGAGGTTGGATATGAGGAGGAAGTTTTTCATCAGAGGGTGGTGAGGCACTGGCACAGGCTGCCCAAGGAGGCTGTGGATGCCCCATCCCTGCAGGCATTCAAGGCCAGGCTGGATGTGGCTCTGGGCAGCCTGGGCTGCTGGTTGGTGACCTGCACACAGCAGGGGGTTGGAGCTGGACGACCTTTGAGGTTCTTTTCAATCCAGGGCATTCTATTATTCTTTGAGACTCTAAGAGCGTTTGTATTAGGTTTAAAAAAGGATTCTTCTTGAGCGATGCTGTAGCATCATGGTATCCTGTTCTGCTTAGATAATATTATCTCCTTGGTCCTTGGCCCAGGGCAGCAGGAATTTGCCAAAGATCAGTGCCAGAAGCTGTCAGTGCACACATACTCACCGCAGATCCAAGTGATGAGCACCTCCCTGAATGGTCACAGCAGTCAGCGAAGGACTCAGGCTGCTATTTATCTGGAATGAGAGCAGCAGGGAGAAACTCTCACCAGGTGACCAGGCAAAACCAGACCTCAGTTCTGAAAACTGGATGAAGAGCTGGGAAGGACTGGGGAAAAGCATGTAAAGAGATCCATGGTGCAGCCAGTACCGTGCTCACAGGATGTGTGGGCCAAGATGGGAACTGTCAACCTAACCCAGCACAGGCAGCCTGAAAATGCTGGCTCCTCATGGTGACCTGCTCTAAGCAACCTGCTCCTTTTGCTGCTGGCGCTGCTAAGGCAGCCTGCAGCAAGGGATGCCTGCAATATAATTAAGAGCTCAACTAACTCTGCATCCTGCTTTGGGTCCTTTTTAACCAGAGCTCAGAAGTTTTGTTGAATCTAAACTGAAATGCTTCTTGCTTTGTCTGCTGGTTACAGCAACAGCCTGATCTCACAATGTATGTGGAGAGGGGAGAAATCACAGAGCACTGAACTGACCGAGACTGTCTCAAAACAGAACTGCAACAGGTTCTCAGAATTATAGGATCACAGAGTGGTTTGGGTTGGAAGAGACCTTAAAGCCCATTCAGTTTTAAGCCCTGCCACAGTCGGGGCACCTCCCGTCCAGCAGGCTGCCCAGGGCCGCATCTGACCCAGCCCTGAGCACCCCCAGGGTTGGGGCAGGCCAACCAGGTTCTGGGGCTCCCACTGAGCCTACCGCTCCTGAAGCTACCACTGCCACAGCAACATTCCTGGCTGTGGCATCTCACTGCTCCAAGTGCCTGTTATTAATGTCCCCACAGACTGCGGCATAAAACAGCTGCATGCAGAAACTCACAAGGGCTCACACTGACCAGCAGGGCTGCTTTGAACGGGCTGTGGGCAGTGCCTGCCCAAAAGGCAGCTCTCTCTGCTTGGCAGCAGCAGTGCGTGCACTTACCCCACCTCCAGCCCACGGGTCCAAGTCTCCATTTGAAAAGATGATATTGCTTGCACTTTTCAGGTCTGAAATTCAAAGGTGACACGTGAGAGCCTCATCCTACCCAGCAACTGCAGCAAACACAGACGAGAACTTCCTGTTTCCATCTCAAGCTGTGTCTGTCCCCATAGAGCTCAGCCAGGTGGAACACAGGGAGAGCTGCACAGCAGCACGAAGGGCCGAGCAGGCGGCACCTCCGCAGCAGACGCACCTCCTCCCCAGAAGTTGATTTGCAGCCACTGCGCTCGCGGCCTCACTCGCCATCGGCTCCAACAGTACTGCTCTCTCATGGCCTCTGTGAAGGGCATCTCAGGGAACATGTCTGTCACGTTGTTGCTGTTGAAAGTTAAGTTGATCTCGGTACACACCTGAAACAGAACACGAGCTGGCATGGAGGAGGAGTTGGCGGCGCAGCATCCCTGCTGGCATCCCCAGTGCCTCACCTGGTAGTCCCAGGCCTCAGCATCCGCACCAGTGCCGCAGCCCGTGGGGTCGGCGCAGGACCGGAACAGCTGGTACACATCATAGCACCGCGCCGAGCCGGAGGAGTTGTAGAACACCCCTGCCAAGTGGGAAGAGCACAGACAGACCCCTCAGTGTGGTGCCCTCTGCCGCTGCATCCGCAGGCTTCCTGCAGACCAGCACCAGCTGGGGGGTGGCCGGGGCTGCGGCAGGCGCAGAGCAAAGCACCAGCTTTACACCTCACTGCTGCCTGTGTATTACAGCCCACTCTGCAATGAGCTCTGCTCACCCCAGAAACTGTGACCCATTCTTCAGCCCCTCCACCTCCAACCCAACTCTCCAGCACCGTGCGTGGGAATCGTCCTGAGACCCAACCGCGATGGGTGCAACTGCTGCGACCACCCCACTCCCTAAAAACTGCCGTTGTGTGAATGCATTGAATTGAACACGAGGGCCGATGTGGGGGAGTGCATCCTAGACAGGATTTTGTTTCACTGTTGTTTAAAAAGGGAAGGCCGGCATGTGCAGGCTTGCCTGATGAAAGAGCACCTGCCCAGCAAAGCACTGCTGGGGAGCGCTGGAGGAACAGGCTGCTTTTGTGCAGAGGGGCCGTTACCGGACAGCAGGGCAGGAATGCAGTTACACCAGTGGCTGCCTACTGCTGCCAGAGCCAAAGGACCCACAAGCACCGTGCGGGACCCAGCACTGCAGGGAGGTCTGCGTGCAGGCAGCACCGCCTCGGCTGTCCTGGAGCATGAACCTGCAGACCTGGGGCTGCTCCTGGCATGCGTGCTTTTAGAGCAATGCTGCTGGCTTGCAGAGCAGCATGGGGAGCCTCGGGTCTGACACCTACCTGGAGAAACTTCTGCAAGGCATCAGCAGGCTTCGCGCCCAGAAAGCACTGTGCGATGTAACACTGGAGGCAGAAGGGGTTTGCTTTCCAGCACACAAGATCATTTTAGCATCAGCAAGTAATTACTGCAAGATTCTATTTGTTGGGAACGCGACAAGGACAGGGAATGTGGATGGAAGCATTCGTCTCGATGCTGTCAGTGCCGCGGGGCTGAGCAACGTCCTCAGCTTCATTTACTCCAACAAATTAGATCTCTCCTTACAGAACGTGGAGGAGACATTCAAGGCTGCAGAAGCCCTGCTGGTTGGAGAGGTGATCAGCCTGTGTTTCCGATTTCTGGAAAGCTGCTTGAGCGGTGAGAACTGCATGGACATTCTACGCATTGCCAAAAAACTTGGCCCCGCACAGCTGAGAGAGAAGGCCATGCGCTGCGTAGGGCAGCATTTCAAACAGCTCCTGGCCAATCCCCAGAGCCTGAAGGATCTTGACAGAGGAACCCTCTGTGAAATCTTAGACAGGACCACCACAGAGGGGAGCAGTGAGCTGGAGCTGCTCAGAGCTGCTGTGAGCTGGCTGCAGCACGACCGCAGGCGGCTGCAATACATGGGGGACATTTTAAAGCGCATCAGATTCCCTCTCATTCCTTTCCGCGATCTGCAGCGCTACATCCAGGAAATCCCTTTGATGAGGCTGGACTGGGGCTGCTGCCGGCTCCTCCAGGACGCCCTGACCCCCCACCTCCAGCTCTGCACCCGGCCGTCCCGGCAGAGCCCACACACCGCCCTCCGCTCCGCTTCCCCTGCACTGCTCATCGCTGGCGGCAGAACCAGCACCAACAGCATCTGCAGGGAGATGTGGGCTGCAGAGCAGAGCTGCGGCGCCTGGCGCAAAGTCGGGGACCTCTGCGTGCCCCTGTACAACCACTGCATAGTTGCCATCGATGACCTCCTCTTTGTCTTGGGGGGGCAGAGCACATTCGATCCCACAGGAAAGCAGCCATCAAACGAGGTAAGCGAGGAAACCTTCAGCCTCGGAAAGGGGCAGGGGAGGAAGGGGATCCTGCTGCTGCTCACTGTAGGTTTCCCACCTTTCCATGTTAAAATGCTACAACCACAGAACATCCTGCATTGGAACAGACTCTCAGGGATCACCAAGCCCAACCCGTTCCCACGCAGCACCACCCAACCCCCAGCCCTATGGCTCAAAGCGGTGTCCCTGCGCTCTCTAAGCTCCGGCAGCTCATGGCCGTGCCCGCTGCCCTGGGAGCTGTGCAGTATCCAGCCCTATGGGGCACAGCAATTCCTCAGCCCCACCTGAGCCTCCCCTGACAGCTCCATGCTGTTTCCCTGCCCCTATCACTGTCTCCAGAGCACAGTGGGGCAGCCCCCCCCCCCCCTCTCCCAGTGGCAGTGCTCACCCAGGTGCACCCAACGGCACAGCTGGCCCTTTGGGCTGCAGGGCACACTGCTGCTCACACTGCCTTCTAGAGCCCTGTGCAGTATTAGCAGCCCTTGGGAACGCAGGTTCCAAACTCTGGTAAGTGGTCAATTCCTGCCCCATCTCATCTGCTCCCACTGTAAGCTGTCCCCCTAACCCAAATAGAGCCGTCATGAGCTCAGCCACTTCTGCAGTCCATCAAGCAGCCACACAAATGTTACCCCCAACCCATTGCTGCTGTGGCAGGTGCTGCCATTGGGGGCACAAAATGAAGCCTCCTGCACTCTGCAGCTGCAAGTGGCATTTCCTTCCCTGAGGCAAAGTCAGGAGGTGGCTAAGCAGCAGTGGCACACATTCAGGGATGCAGCAGGGCCACAGCCCATGCCCAGCTTCAACAGCACCTGGTTCTGCAGACAGGACTCTCCTTCTATGAGCTGGGCTTACTAATCAAGACAACAGGATGGAGCTCAGGGGGTTGTTTAAGGTTGGGTAAGATGTAAAAAACTCAGCTGCCCTCCTCACTGCACATTCCAACAGAAGCAGAGGTGTAAAAAACAGCTTTCAGTAGATGTGTGCTGGCTGGCATTCGTAGCTTAACATTTTTCCATCAAACCAAGGCGTTCCAGCTCCTGCTTGCTGCAGGTAGGAAGGCAGCCCATTCCAAGCAGCAGAGCCTCACGTGAGCTTGCTCAGGGCACACGGGGCTGCAGGGCGTCAGCTCCAACAGAGGCACTGCTGTTCAGCTCTCCTTCAGCCTCGAGAAAACTTGCATCAGTTCCTGAAGCCGGGTGCCTGCCTTCAGCTCACAGTCTCCCACGTGCTGTGATTCCAGGTGTTCCGCTTCAACCCATGCGATGCTTCCTGGCTCCGGCTCGCCAGCATGCTGCAGCGGCGAACGCGCTTCCACGCAGACGTGCTGTCTGACCACATCTTTGTGGTGGGGGGTGGGACGCTGCTGGGGACCCTCACCCACACCGTGGAGTCATACCAGCCAGCTGCCAACAAGTGGGAGTTTGCAGCTCCCCTCCCCATCCCTATTGCTGACCACGCAGGCGCAACCCACAAGGGAATCCTCTACATTTCAGGTGAGAAATCTATCCCAAACCAGCTTATTGCCAGAGCCCAAGCCTGCACCCAGCCCGGTAACACGCACAGCTCACATCCTTTTCCAGCTCCATTAAACACAAACCCCCTCCCAACCTGAATGGCCTGACCTGTTTTCTTCCCACAGCATTAAATGCAACACCTCCTGCTTGCAATTCACACTCCTGCTTAGCTCTGACCTTGCAGTCCTGCCAAAATCCCAAAGCCTCACTGGCAGGAAGGCAGAGCAGGGGCAGGCAGCCATAGTGCTGCAGATGGGATTAAACTCAGCTGTTAATGGACATGGGAGATGTGACACTAACCCACTGAGCTGCTGAGCAGGGCTCCCTCAGAGCCAGGGATGCATCCCCCTGCCGGTGAGGGGCTGGGGCTGCACGAGGAGCTCAGGGGGGACAGGACCGCAGATCCAGGGCGGCCAAAGGGGCATCCCAAACCATACAGCACTGTGCTCAGCAATGGGACTGGGGGGAAAGAAGAAGGAAGGGCAGTCACAGGGAGCGACGGCATTTCCTTTCAGGAAAACATGACATCCCCTGCTTTCCTGGAACATCTCCCTGCTGATGGGAAGCAGCAAACAAATTCTTCCTTTTGCCGTGTCTGCATGCACAGCCTCTGCTTTACGCAGCAAGCCGTCTTCATCTCAATCCATGAGTTTTATCTTTATCCCCACACGCTTCTCTTCCCCCTCCCACTGGTAGGGAGTGAGCATGCATCTGTATGGGGCTCAGCTGCACACTGGGCTTCAACCACAACTCACGCAGAGAACGCACAGAGCTCAGGGAGATGGGCATGTGCCCAAACTGGAGCGTCATCTCTGCTGGTTGCAAGGACTCTTTGCAGGTTGGAATTCAACAAGCAGAAAATTAAAGCTATTTACCCTTCCAGCAGCAGCACCTTTGTTCTGCAAGGAGCTTTTTGTAACACAACCCCAAAATACAAAGGGAGGACCTAGCAGAGACAAAGACGACAACAGCAATGGCAGAGTGGCTCTGACCTTCTGACAAAGGTCCACAGCTCAGAGAATTTCAGGTGGTTTCCTTTCAAAAAAAAAAAAAAAAAAAGCATCCTGTGGCAGCCCCTAAAGAGAGGGGCTCATGGTTCCTGGTTACACCCTGAATACCCCAACAGAAAAGTTTTTTGTGGAAAACAGTCTTCAGACAGAACTGGAACCGGTTCCTTCCTTTAAAACATCCAGGAAGCTCAGGGTTTTGTTGTTTTTTGTTTTTTTTAATATCACATGACATCAGCCCTGCTGGTATTGCAGAGGGTTTGGTGGATGCCTGAGACTGACAGACAGAGTTCCAGCCCTGTGCTTTTCCCCCAGGCGGTTTCTCAGCAGGCAGAACCTTAGCAGACACCTTCAGCTTCTTCCCTCGCCTCCGGCGCTGGAGGCACAACTGTGCCATGACCTTCCCCCGCTGTGATCACGGGATGGCTGCCACCAAAGATGGCATCTTTTGCATCGGAGGAAGGACGCTGAAAGGAGTAAGTCCCTTTGCTCTTGTAATACCAGAACTGATCCAAAATGGAGTCTGTGTACGGCTGGGCCCTGGTGCACTACACCAGAGGGATGGACAGTAACGATGGTGGACTGGCACAGCAGCACATCAGTCACACTATATTAAGAAAACATGCTTGCCATTACAGCTGTGCACATTAAGAGCTGCCCTGCTGTCACACCCCATGTGCAAGAGCACAAAGCAAAGCACAGGGTGCAGATGCAGCCTGCTGCTGCAGGAGAATGCCACGTAACTGGCTGTGCACCTGTCCCAGAAACGCTACCTGGCCTGCTCTGGTTGTGCTGGGTTGGCAAATAGGAGAGAAATGGACTGCAGTGAAGACACCAGTCCACCACTGGACACCACAAGTAGATTTTAGGAGGGATGGGTTTAAATCCTGGGATGCCAGTGAAGCCCCTTCAGACTGATTGCCCATCCATGAAAGCAGTGCAGCCTGCTGGGGAGGTGACCCACACTCCATCAGGGAGATGCTCCTTCCCTGCAGTCAGGACAAGTGAATTCTGACAGGCCATTCAGCAATGCCTGTTGGAAAACATGAAGGCTTGTGGCTCAGCCCAACATTAATGCTGCTTGTTTCAAAGGCACAAAGGTATCTTAAAGCACTTCTTCACTGAGAATTGACAGAGATCCATAAAGTCAAACGGCTCATGACATCTGACATCCGATTCTTCCAACCACACAAGCTCAGTCGCCTCCCACAACTCAATTCACTGTAGCTGTCTTCAGATGAGTCCTCAGTAATGTGTTACGTCTATGCAGTGCAGGCAGGACTTCAGTTAAATCACTCCCAGTAGGTCCCCATGGCTCATTCTATTCATTCTCCAAGAATAACAAAGCTCTGTTGGGGCATTCTTCAATGGAACTTTGGTATTTTATTCCATTTATTTTGATGCTCTGATTGCAAAATTTGGACTGTAAAATGCAGCACCTTGAGCTCCACCGCATTCAGTGCGTGTTGAGACACTGGGCTTCCCTCACCACAGAGCAAATAAGCCTGACACGACAGTGGCACCACTTGAAGCACAGTCAGATGGTCTCTTTGGTCTGGTTCCTTGCAGGTGAAGCAATGGATTCACGTCAGTGAGACGGAGTGTTACTGCCCTGTCAGCGATCAGTGGACAACGCTCACGCTGTCTCCGTTCAGCCGCTGCCAGTTCAGCATCACAGCCCACGGGTCGATGCTTTACCTCACGGGGGGTGGATTGCTGCAGCACATGCAAAAAGACAACAGCATTTTCCTGTACGACACCAAAGGGCAGGTATGGAAGAAAGCCAGCTCCCTGCCTCGAGCTCTGGTTGATCACGCCTCCTGCATGATTAAGCTGCCCCAAGCGAACGCAGGTGGTGAGCTGGGGAGAGGCTCAGAGTGCTGCCTCACCAGCGGAAGGGAGAAACCAAGCCTCAGCTTGTCAGCTGCTAAGAGGAGAAGTAGGATGTGGAAAGCTCAGTCAGATGGGACAGCATTTGCCAAGACCTGAGTATCTTACCTACCTGTCTAGCTCCCCAAACGGTTTTAGCTGTGATTTTGAATTTATACTCCTGAAAGAACTTTGGAATCAGCCTCTAATATTTTCCTTACTAACACTGCTGACTGACAAATTAAATACTCGTGTAGGTAATTAAGACTGTCTTGCCACTCAGTTAGAACTGCAACTGCAGGGCCCTGTGACAACAGCCTTGCCCTCAACCAGCAGAGAACCTCCTTCAGTGATTGCGACTCGACCAGTAACTGCTCCAACCAGAGCCTGGGTAAACCCATCAGAACGGAGTGCCTGGGAAGTCATCTCGTGGACTGTCAGCAGTGTAAGGGGCTGCCATGGCCAAAACTCATACAGTACAAAACATCCCAGGGGAAAACTGGAGCTGTACCAGCTCCCACAATACACAATCCACACAATGAGACAACTCTACATACAGGTGCTTCTGGAGAACAACATTTTACATAAAAAAATCCATCTGATAAGAGTAACTCACCAACAAGAGCTGCTAGGCCTTGAATTGGGTCTGTGTGGGCAAGGATTTGTTCACAGCCAACCTGCATGAGACATGGTACAAGCAAATTGCAGACAGGACACACAACAGTCTACCCTGCAGAGGGGCTAAGCTGGAAGTTAAAAGCATTGCTTGCACAGCTGATGGTTCAGCAGCTTTCCAGTGGCCAAAAGCAACATTTATTTTTTTATTTTCTCTCTCCCTCCAGTAAAAAAAATACATAGGCACAGGGAGAAAGCAGCTGTGCAGAGGCCAGTGATAACCAACAGATCCTTCCTCCTCCAATCAGAGTATTTTAAGTCCCTTCTCAAGCAAACTTAGAACAGTTACTTCCATTCTACCACTTTTAAACAGACCCTAGAAAGGAACTGCATGGCCAGGCCAGCATCTTCTGTGCCCCTGCACAACACAGCCTGTGTGATTCCATGCACGCATTTTGCTCCAGGTAAGATCTGAACCTACATCCCAGCTGATCTCTTCGGCACAAGGCCAGAGGCACATCAAGACCCATCAGCAGCACCAGACTGACAGCAAAGCAGAAGCCAAGAGTTGCGATGGTGACTGGTGATCAGGGTCCTTTTTCAAAACAAACTGGTGTTTGTAAGCCTCCCAGGCACCTTTCCCCACACTTGGCCCTCACAGAGGCAGGCATTTCTCTACACTGCACTCTGACGTACGCCATCTTCCCTGGGGATTCTAGAAAAGGGAGCCTTATTTTCAGGCCTCTGCCAAGAAAAACGTGCCTATAGAAATGTGTCAACGTGGGCTACAACAAAACAGTCTTTTGAAAAGCTGCAGGTTTTCTGCCTTCAAAAAACTGAAGCCAGTGCAGCTGCACAGGCCTCTGCGTTCAAAGCAAACACAGAGCACAGGTATGGCTCAGCAAGCCTTCCAGCACTGCATTACAAACAGCAGTCGCTACTTCAGAGACAATTAAAATATGCAGATTTACTGTTGGAGTGGAAGGGCTGTGACATTCACCACTGCTTCCTCACATCACCATTGCTGGTGCTGCTCCACACCGTGCAGCCCCCAGCCCTGGTCCCTGAGGTGCACAACCCAGCCTGCACTCACAGCAATTCCCACCTGCGTCCTGCTACTCACCTTCACCGGATTAGCAGGGAGGTGCCCCATGAAATCAGTCTTGTAAGGATAGTCCATCATGGCAATCATGGTGAAGGCATTTCTAGCAAAGCCAAAAAGCTGGTAAACATCCTCCTTGCTAGAAATCTTGTTGCATGTGGCCATTTTGCTGCTGATTTCATCATAAGCTGCAGAAGGAAGGAAAATGAAAGGCACAAACTTCAACAGAGTAAATTGTAATCAGGCTTCAGCATCTTGTTTCACTTGGAGTAATGTGATATTGGGACACATAGGTGAGGTTTCCAGCAGGGAGGATACGTTACACCTAAGTTTACAAACACAGATGTTCAGGCACAGTCTTCCGCTATGGCTTCCTGACCCTGTGCTGATCCACAGCTCTCATCTCACAGTAACCTCCCTGGGGAACACAGTGGCAGCAGCAGCTCCTATCCAGAACGTCCCAGATGGATGCAGTCCAAACTGCTCACTACAAGGCTTTCCTGCCCAGCACCCTGCTTGGCAAGCTCCTTCTTGCTCCCTTTGGCACTGCTGGCTCCCACCATTGCTCGCTGTGGAGCTGGGCTCAGGCAGTAGAACAGAGTACAGCACAGATATCTCAGCAGGAAAAAGATGCCAGGCAACAATAATCCTCACAGAGCCGCCAAGGGCTCCTGAGATGGGCCTTCAAACCCTGACGTGATACAGAAAGTTCAGCTGGAGTCAGGAAATCTACCTTTTAAGAAATTAGTTCCAGATGTACTTGGATAGTTTTGCATTTCTGCTGGGAGAAGGTGCTCCTTCCATCTTCCATGTTCCACACTGTCAGCTCCTGTCTGTCCTCATTCTATTCAGTGAGCTGTCCCACTGGAGCCCGACTGGACCTATGTTTGGATACTCACTTGAGTGACACAACCTTAAGTACAACCATCATGCTACAGAAAGCACAGTGCCAGACAGATCTCAAGTACCTCAGCCACTGCAGAGTAATGTACTTCCTGTCATGCACATCTACAAGTGGTTTGGGACCAAGGGCAGCTCGAGGCTGCCCAGCAAACAGACCATGAACTCATCACAGGGGCTCCAAGGGCACGCAGGACTCCCAGGAAAAGCTGCACTGAACCATAATACCTGTCTGGTCTAAAGGGATGAAATTGCAGTCTCTGTTCTTGATCCTAACTGTCCAGTGCTGGAAATGAAAGAGACTGCTGGCTGCTACAAGGCGTACGCTGCCTTTCAGGTACGTCCAGTGACATGGACCATGCTGTGGTCACACTCACCAGAACAAGTCATAACAGCACAGCTGTTGAGGACAAGCACTGGCTGAAAGATGAAAATACAAAAAAATAAAAATACAGATGCTGTGGATTGTTTTATTTTTTATTTTTTACTGCAGAAAAACTAGTTTCATTAACGAGAGTCCATAGAGATGCTTTCTTTTTAGTGTTACTTACTGATCATGACACTAACCAAAACCATTCATCAAATAAAAATATCAATTACACGAGCAGAAAGGTCAGGCGGGCATCTGCACCAATTCAGCCAAACCAGTTTAAGACCTATCAGAAGTGAAATGGAACCAACTTCATTTCCCAGCCCTGGCCTGCCTGCTGCGCGGCTCTTTATCCTTACCTCCGCTCAGGAACAGATCTCTGATCTGCTGGAAGGCTCTGCGGACAGCAGTGGCGCAGCCTGGGATGGACTTCTGAAAATCCTGAAGGGCAGAACAGTCGCAGTGTTACAGCTGCACAGAGGACATGCAGCAGTACTGGGAGGTGGCAGCTTACCAGCCTGGAGAGGATGGAGCGTAGCCTGCACCTCCAGAGGCAGTGACAGCAGCGCTCCTGCCTCCAGCTCAGGGCAGTCAGTTCATCCCAGCATGAGCTACACCTGCACAGCTCACAGCGAGCAGCAGCTGCTGCACCGGATATCTGCTGTCAGACAGAACCCTGCGTGCCCAGGGGAGCCGTCAGACTGAACATGAAGCCATCAGATCACACCAACAGCTGCTGGCTGCTCAGCCCCAGAGCTGCTGCTGTAAAACACAACTGTCCTCACACTGCCCTGTGTCTACAAGCAGGAGCCACAAGGGGCTGAGAACCACAACCAGCCAGACGGCCGAGGAAGCTGTCATTTTTTCTTGGGAAAAACATTGCTAAACCCCTTGACGCAGCACTTCAAGGCATGTCTGAAGGGCTGCGGCTGCTGCCACAAGCCATTCCTGTGCTGAAGGCTCCAGCAACCCAAACTCTTTCTCTTCTAGCAGTTTGTAAGGCAGTTTGCCATCTGCCAGCAATGCACGCTTTATAGTAACAACAGGAACTAGCAGGGCTCCTTCACAGTGCCCTCAGCCTCAGAGCAATGGAAGGTAACCCAGGAACTTTTCTCAAAATGACACCACCTCAAATGAAAACAGTTGTGGCACCTCTCTTTGATTCCTCTCTGTCTGAAAGTCTTGCAGAAATCACTCTGCAGTTTACATGGGCATCCCTTCTGCAGCACGCTGCTGCACAGTGTCCTTACACAGCAGCCTTTGCTCTGGCTGTAGGGAGGACAGTGGGCACATAGAACCTGGTCTCATAAATGCCATAAAAAATAACATGTATGGCCCTTGCTCGCTCCCCCTCCCCAGTGAGCTGCAGTATCATGAAATGTACTGGAGAGACTCAATAGAAGTCACAGAGAAAGTTCTTTTCAGACAAGGCACTCACTCATAAGCAGAGAGCAGAAGAGAGCTCCTGCAATGATTCATGAAAGCTCTGTGCCTCAATTAGCATCAACATCTCTGGGGCACTCGTTTGCTTCTTTCACCGAGAAGAGCACAGTTCAGCCTTCAGATGTACAGATTGCTGCAATTTAAACATGCGGAAGGTGGAAGGAATTACTTTGAGAACAGCATGAAGAGCTTGTTTAGGATCCCAGCCCAGGGGCTGAGTTACCATTGCAGAGAATATATCTTAAAATGAATGAGAAACATTTTTGACCTTTTCGTGCGGAGGAAAAAAGCCCCACCTTCAGGGGTGTAATGACTCACAGCACATTCATAACTGAAGCAAGAGCTGTCAGCTGAACAGGGCTTCTTAGAAGTAATTACCTTCCTCCAGGGAAGAATTCCCACTGCTAAGCCCGTTACATAATGGAGCAGTACTGTATATTTTGCTTTAAAATGTGCAATTTTAAGGCAAGATGTATTTTGCTCTTTAAATACTTAAAAGTTCCAAGTGCTTGAGTTTGTTTATTTCAACAACTCTTCTTTCTTTACACTTACCAGTAGTGCTGTGTGTGCTGTAAATGCCTGCATTAAAATAAGGTTTAATGTATGCAACAAGGTCACAAGGACCCCATTTCATAACAGTTCACACAAAGCCACGTGTGTCACCCACATCTAGAAATTCATGTCAGAAACAGGCAAAAGAGGCACTCCCACAAGCTTTTAATCATACCAGCTAGTAAATTTCTATCCATGTGAACTAAATGCAAGTCAGTTATCAGCAATAGCACCTTCCTGGGTATCCTGATCTCCTCAGAATGTGGAAAGACATTTAAGATTTGGTTTTAAGTGAACCTAGGACACTTTGCAGATTTTTTTTAGTGAAATGAAGATTTTCAAACTCTTCATTGAAAAATGTAATTCTGGAACTAAGGACCTGCTGTAAATAATCCATACCAATGCAAAATATATTTTTGGAAGAGGGTTTGAAGAATGTATGATCCGAAGGTTTCAGCCAGGCACAAAGGGAAACTTTCAGGCTTGTAATTTGGCTAAGTGACTAGAAATGGGAAAGGGAACTGTTATTGGCACTAAAGGTGCTGGAACCAATTTATGCTGCTCATAAGAGCAGTGCCTTGGGGCCCTGAGCTGCCACAAACACAGCAACCAGCAGCCATCACAGCTCCAGCCACTGCTCTTCCTCACAGGTCTGCCCAGCAATCCGTGGTCAATGTGAAAGTACCTGCCTGGTTAAAGGCACTGAAAGAAAAACCCTGACTTCTTACAGGAAGAAGGATAACGTTCCTGAAGAGAGCTTCCACTTACTGCTGTTACATCTCTGAAGAACTGAGTGGGATCTCCAAGCCCAGCCACAGACACCACAGGAGCACTGGCAGCTAATGCCCCATCCACAACATTTGGGTATTTCATCCTCATGTAAGCACTCAGCATTCCTCCATAGCTGGAACAGGAGAGAGAGAAAAGCGTTATTTCTTTTAACAGACAGTTAATGTTATAAAGATGGTGTTCAGGCCTGTAGTCACAAGCTCAAGTTTAGGGAAACCCATCCTCATGTGGAGAACAAAAAAAGAACCAGGTATGGCTGATGAGCAGCACACTGTGTTCTCACCATCTGCCCCCTAGACCCTCAAGTCAATTCTTGCAGGAATACAGGAGCCCAATTTGCTTCTACAGACAAAGCTAAATGCTGCCTCAATATCCAACACCACTGCATTCTGAGACCTGACAGCTGCCGCACAGAGCCAGCTGGGGCTCAAGTGTCATTGCTTAATGGGGGAAGAAGACACATTTCCCACACAGGATTATAAAGATTGTCTAAGCAAGGGCTAACAAGCAGAGGGCATTCCTGATCAGTACAGAATAGGCAACTCTGCAGTGCTAAGGGGTGGGTGGTGGCCATCCTGGGCAGCCCACATAGCAGCAGCACAGCAAAGAATGAGAGATGTTAACAAGGGTCACATGAAATCTCAGAGCCACCTCGAGAGCTTCAGCCGCAAGGCCACAGATCTGCAGATGTATTGGACTGCTTGATAATCCCAAGGGCACAAAGGTTACTCAGATGCAAACTGCTGAGGAGTTACTCAGGACACTCCTGGGGGTGTTACAGCCCTCACACCCAGCTAACAACTGGTCTGACTCTGAGCTCTTCACTTACAGTTCAGAGGTATTCAAGTCCCACTCAATTGTAAAGCAATGGATTCTTCTCTAAGCTGACCCTTGGAAACAGGTTGTAGCTCAAACCTGACAAGAAATTTCGGTTCCACTGATTAAAGTCTAGCAAAGCTACAAGCAACTGAAGGGGGATTTTCTTCCCTATGGAAATGTTCTGCTCCAATACTGCTATACTTCCTATATTCTGCAGACAGGTTTGGTGCTGTTCAGGGCTGCTGCATATTTAGCTCTAGTTTACACACCAAGAGCTGCCGTGTAACAGCTTGCAGGACTGACTGTTCACACCCCTCCCTGCCCAGGACTGTTCCTGATGTGTTTCACGCCAGCTCTGTCCTGGTGGTCGTGGTACAGATACCACCACAGATACCACCATGGTCTGCTGAAGCATAACCGTGACTGAATGCTTTTTAACTTGCTGCAACGCCTGAGAAGCCCCTCCCTTGAAAACCTTTTAAGGGGAAGCATCTCTCTATATGAACATGGGAAGAGATGTGCGCGACACCAACGCAGCTCTGACTTGAAACAGCAGGCACTCTGGGGAAGGACATCTGCTAGGAAGCAGAAGCAACCAGGCAGCACAGTGCAGAGCAGGATTAGAAAGGAGCCTACAATGAAAAAGTCTGCATGCTGCTAAAGAGGCTTCTTTCAATAAATAGCCAGATGGTCTCTCAAAAGAATATTTTACTGATTATTATTTTTCTGTATTTTTTAAGTAGAATGTTCTGATCCTGCAGGTACAATTTCCCACATTCTGGGGTTCTGGCTGACACTGAAGATGCCTAGAAACTTTCAGTATCCAAAGCAAAGATTCTCAAAGGCTAAGTCAAGACTAATTCTTTATGGGACAGCTGACTGTGCCCTGGGGATAAGCCCCCAAGGAGCTCAGCCACAAGCACATCTGCTCTCTACAGAACAGCTTAGAGCTCTGGCCCTCCAGCAAGCTTTAAAGGCAAGCAGACCTATAAGAATAACACAACTGTGGCTGGGAAAGGATGCAGAGAGGGGTACAGCTATACACAACATTTACCTGCCTCCGAAAGCAATGACAGGGCAGCCTGCAGCTCCATACTGCTGCTTAAGCTCAGTAATTAGCACTGCGTAGTCAGCGAGGGCTTGTTCCACAGTGAGCAGATGAGTGTTCTTTATCTGCATTGACTCAAGTCCAAATGGAAGAGATTTCCCATAGTACCTCTGAAAGAAAAGAGAGATTCTGCAGAAATGCTGGTGTCTCCCTGCCCTCACAGCTGGGAGAAGTGTGCACAGACAGGAAGTGGAAACAGCACACAGCACACAGCACCCACTAATTCATTTGTAACTGAGCAAGTGCCTTGTCTCTGAAGCTGTCTTATATGAGATAAACAGAGACCTCGAGGATGTATTCTCTAGACTCTAGAGAGGATGGACAAAAAACCAGAGCTGCTGCCATGATGAGAAAACCCATGGCAACTATGCCCCAGCTTCATGGCAAGAGAAGCTGCTATTCTTCTGGACACTGAGAAAGCTGAAGTTGGTAACGTTAGCACAATTCTTCAGCATGCACAACGACTGCCATACTCACATGCTCAGCAAAAATCACAAGAGCTTGCTGCTGCTCTGCTAATTCAAATATGAAGTCCGAGTTTTCAGCAAAAGTCCAGATGTCGCCTTCATTGCCAGTATAGAAGAAGATTGGTCCAAATCCTTTCTTCCAGAACTTTGCTGAATGAGACAATTGAGAGAAGACATGAGAAATGTGTCAGAGCACAAAAGGACTCATTTTGGTGTGTCTGCACAGAAGCTTACAAGGAAACACTGTGAACAGGCTGATCCCCAAGGGCTGTGCTCGGAAAGCAGGTGTCAGAGAGACCATGCTACAGAAACCCCTCCCCTGCCCAGGGGTGAGAGCTCCCATCAGACCACTACGTGGCTTTGATTTTCCACTTCTGCCTAAAAACCCTTAAAAGTGTCAGTATTGCAACACATTTGGAAATGGCTGCCTCCAGATGAGCCAAAATTTTGCCTCCATTTCCATGTGACGTACCTTTTTTCAGCCCAAATGATCAGGCACAGATCATTTTTCCTACAAAATGAATGTTGGAGAACTGCCTGCCTCTTTACATTGCTCTTACTGTGATGTGTAACACAGAGAAGAGCTGTAAGCAATGCTTACTTTAACTTCTGACCTGCCTGTAACTGAACACAAACTGAGACCAGCAGGATAAGCTGGCTGACAAGGCGATGCTTGCTTGTGTAACACACCACTGCCTTGGTGCCTGCTGGCTTCAGGAAACATTTTTAGCTTAGCCTTGAATTGCACACGAACTAAAGGGGTTAATAAACAGCCTTCTTCAACAACAGATCTCAGACTGTCATTTAAATGCAGATTTCATCACCCAAGGGGAACCTCCAACAGGTTGTCCTACAAACACAACTGCAGCAAAGAATTTCCTGAGCTTAATTCTTGGCATTCTCAATGCAGATTTGCCAGAATGAGTGTCGGCTTAGAAACGGGTTTGAAATGCTTTGGTAGTGAAATTGCTACTCTTTGTTAACAAAGTGCCAGGTTTTAGAAAGGCAGGAAACTGAAGTGCTGTCCTTATTCTGGTATTTCTTGCAATGTGCTCCGTGATTCCTGTATCAGACAACAGAATCGTGGAACCACTGAGGTTGGAAAAGCCCTCTAAGATGACTTAGTTCAACGGTCTGCCTACCACCAGTGCTGCCCACTAACCACGTCCCTCAGGGTCAGCTCACACCTTCTGCCTGAACGCCCCCAAGGACAGCGACCCCACTGCTCCCCAGGCAGCCTTTGCCAGTGCCCAACCACACCTATGGAGAAGAGATTCTTCCACTATCCAGCCTGACTTGTAGTAAGCAACAACATGAGGCAAAAAGACTGCCCAGAGATGTGGTGGAAGCTCCATCCCTGGAGACTTTCAAGACCAGGCTGGATCAGGCCCTGGGCACCTTGATGTAGCTGTGCACATCCCTGTGCATTGCAGGGGAGCTGGAGTGTGTGACCTTTAAAGGTCCCTTCCAACTGTAAGGATTCTGTGATTCTGTTACAGGTTGCTTAAAGAGATCCCTATTTTTAGGTTGAAATCTGGGGTAACTGCCAGCTAACCTCAAGCCAGTCAGATGCCTGGTTGTGAAACACGAAAAGCCTTGTGTTGCACAAGAAGCAGAAGAAGAAACTGTTCAGTGTGCTTTTTCTCACAGCTGCTATTCAGCTCTGCATTTACAGAATCTGCCCCAGCAGGATATGTAGGTAAAACATAAGACTTTAAAAAATGAATGCTCTGAAGCAGATGATTCCATTACCAAA
Organism: Lagopus muta; assembly: GCF_023343835.1. Classification (NCBI taxonomy): domain Eukaryota; kingdom Metazoa; phylum Chordata; class Aves; order Galliformes; family Phasianidae; genus Lagopus; species Lagopus muta. The sequence goes on from NC_064451.1 coordinate 1,288,481, forward strand.
GGGCCATTTGTGAAGTTCCAGCCCTGGGCACGCTATCAAAATCCCTCCTGGTGCTTTGATATCTCTGTGCTGAACCGATCCTGGAGTGCCACTCACATAACCAGGTGTCAGTGAAGACTGTGCTGTGTGACAGGAGTTGGCAGGCAGTGAGGTGAGGTACAGCAGGTGTGCCAGGCATACTGCCTGAGCTCTGCACCGGTGCTGCTCACAACTCCGCTCTCCCGCTCCATATCTCCCCCAGGCACACGGGATTCAAGCACACCTGCCACCGGTTAATGACGTTATTATGAAAGCAACGACGTTTCGGTCGGAAAAGCCTCCTCTCTCCGTCTGTCCCAGAAGATCGCTGCTCGGGCGGGAAGCTGAGGGCAGCGTTGCAGCTGTAGGGCTGTCAGTGATGGGAAGCACGGAGCGGGGAGGCGCCTCTCCGGGAGCGCAAGGGAAGGGGGCCGAGGTTTGCAGTGGGAAACGCGCGGCCCCGCCCAACCCCGCCGCTCGGCGCCCACCCAACAGCCCGCCCCGGCTCGGCACCCACCTGACAGCAGGTACCGCTGCGGGAAGGTCTCGTTGCCGCCGGCCTCGAAGCGGAAATGGTCCCGCACCTGCGGGAAGAGCCGCTCCTCCAGGCCGGGCCCCGCCAGCCGGGCGGCTGCAGGAGGGAACGAACCATCAGCGCCGAGACACCGGCAGCGCCCGCTGCCGCCCCACGGCCCGGCGCAGCGCGGAGCAGCCCGGCGCCACCCGGTCCGACTGCAGTCTCCAGCCTGGAAGGGGCGGCTCGGTGCCCAGGGTTGGGGGGAAACGAGGGGTCCCAGCTCGAGCACGTACCGGGCGCGCCGCGGCGCGGTGGCAGAAGCGAGAGAAGGAAGAGGAGCAGCAGAGGCGAGCGAGTTCCCATAGCAGCGCCCCGCTTCGCTCCGCACACGGACCTGACCGCCCGCGTGGAGACGACCGGCGGCTGCGCACGTGACTCCGGCGGCAGCACGTGACAACACCTCTCTCCTCACGTGACCGCGTGGGCGCCATGCCTACCGTGGCGCCGCCATGTTGTCTACCGGGGCATCCGCCGGGGTCTTTTTTCCGGCCATCGCCGCCCGTGTGCGAGTGGGCAGCGCAGGGTGAAGCCAGAGCTGGAGTGGAGCCTTGAGGTTCAGGGCTCTAAGAGAAGAGGAACATAATTGTTCTCCTTACAGGCCTTTATGAAGAGTGTGGGGCATCCAGAGATGCTGAGGGATGAAGTTGGCTGGCTGAGTGGAAGGTTTCTTCAGTGAGGACTTTTGTGTAACTGTCGCAGCCAAAAAGCATCTTCAGAAATGAAAGTTCTTGCTTGTGGGTGGAACAAAAAGCTAAAGCTTTCTGAAACATGTAAAGAGAAATAAATGATCCGGTTTTGTCTCTCCCCTGTCAATAATCACAGCATCATAGAATGGCCAGGGTTGCAAAGGAGCACAGTGCTCATCCAGTTCCAACCCCTGCTGTGTGCAGGTCGCCAACCAGCAGCCCAGGCTGCCCAGAGCCACATCCAGCCTGGCCTTGAATGCCTGCAGGGATGGGGCATCCACAGCTTCCTTGGGCAACCTGTGCCAGTGCCTCACCACCCTCTGGTTCAAAAACTTCCTCCTCATATCCATCCTCAACCTCCCCTGTCTCAGTTTAAAGCCATTCCCCTTGTCCCATCACCATCCACCCTCACAAACAGCCGTTCCCCCTCCTGTTCATACGCTCCCTTCAAGTACTGGAAGGCCACCATGAAGTCTCCCTGCAGCCTTCTCTTCTGCAAGCTGAACAAGCCCAGTTCCCTCAACCTTTCCTCGTAGCAGAGCTAATACTATTGAGCTTTTCACTTTTTTCCCCCAAAACACAGACAGAAGCACCATGTCACTTTCAGACTGCCCGCCCTGGGCCAGCTCCTTGAGCACCCCTTGGAGGGAGCAGGGCTGAGTGTGACCTTGTGGCCCCACTGATCCCTGCAGGCCTGTGTTTTAAGAGCCTGTATTTGTATTTTGGCCTTTCACTTAAAATTACATCAATCTGTCCTCGTCTGCCCCAGGCCGATTATTCTGCAGCTTTTGCTCTGTGAAAGTATGGGACTCGTTCTGTCTGAACGGAGCGCCGTGTCCGCATCCCATAAGCTGTGGTTCTCCCATAAGCCGCAGTGCTGCGCTGTGGATCGGCTCTGTTGTCAGCCAAAGGGCGGCTGATGTGAATGAAAGGCCTCCTGACAGCATGGAAATTGGACTTGTAAACCTTTTGAAAATGTGAAGAGGGGTGAAAATAGGAAGAGAGGTTGAGCACATTGTCAGATTTAAACAGCCTTTCACATAGTAATTATGTAAATTTGGGTTATCTCTTTGGAGGAAGACAGTTCAGCCTCCCTGACTGCACAGCTCCTATCAGCCTGCCTCAGTTCACCGCCCCGTTCTGCAGTGACCCCTCATCCCAGGGAAGGTGGCTCAGGGGGATCTTATCCACAGTACTGATGGAGGTGGTGTGGTTTAACCCAGCAGGCAGCTCAGCACTGCGTCACTCACTGCCTCCCAGGTGGTGTGGGGTAGAGAATCAACAGTACAAGTGTGAGAAACCATGGTTTGAGGTGAAGACAGCTTACTAGGTAAAGCAAAAGTTGTTGCATGCGAGCAAAGGCAAAACCAAGAGTTCATTTGCTTCTTCCCACCTGCAGGCAGATGTTCAACCACTTCCAGGAAAGCAGGGCTCATCGTATGTAACGTTTTTTTGGGAAGACAATGCCATCCTTCCCAATGTACTCCTCCTTCTCCTTCTTCCTCTCCACTCCCAGTTTTATTGCTGAACACAATGTCAGGTGACACAGACTGTCCCCCAGTCAGTCCGTGTCAGCTGTGCCCCCTTCCAGCTCCATGCACACCCCCAGCTCCTTGCAGGCAGGGCAGCACAAGACACAGAGAAGTCCTTGGCTCTGAGTAAGCACTGCTCTGCAACAAGAACAACGTCAGTGTTGTCATGCTGTTTTCATGAAAAATCCAAAACACAGTGTCATGTGAGCCTCTGTGAAGGAAATTAACTCCATCCCAGCCAAAATCAGGACGATGGGGTGCACAGAGGATGCAGCTGGGCTCTTCCCTGGTGCTCAGTGACAAACAAGATGCAATGGGCTAAGACTGGAACACAGGAGGTTCCATCTGAACATCAGAAAGCACTTCTGTACTGTTTGGGTGCCAGAGCACTGGCACAGCTTGCCAAGAGAGATTGTGGACCATCTTCCATCCTTGGGTGTATTCAAAGCCTATCTGAACAAGGTCCTGGGCAAGTGGCTCTGGGTGGCCCTGCTTGAGCAGAGGGTTTGGACCAGACTGGTCTCACCTACTCTGTGAGTTTGTGACCATTTGCTGTTGGCAGCAGGGAACAGCATCGCTGCTAGCCTGGAGCAGTCTTTCTTGGAATGAGGATATGGTGCATTTGGGCACCATCCTTTCCCCCACTGCATTGTGTGGAGCAAAAAACATGGTCTGTATTTTGGAAAAGGGTTCTATATTTCAGCTTGTGGAATAAGTGAAGAAAACATTAGAGGAAGAGGTCAGGGATTCAAAATGTTCATTGTCTCATGTACTGCAGAGGTGGGAAGCTGGCCCTGTAATTGCAGCAAGGCCATATGCAGCCAGTGGGGTCTAATGCTCTGGCAGAGAGCAAGGGCTTTGTTAATGCACCTTTCCTGATTCTGCAGGCCCTTTTATGTCATTTTTCTTGCAGCCAACCTAATCAGTTCTAGGCCTGGTAGTGGTCTTCTGTCTTTAAGCTCTGAGCGGATGCTTTTGGGGTTGTGCTAGCTGCAGCTCTGAGCCAGAGTTCAACACTGCAGTGCTGTAAGTACAGGAAAACCAGGTCTCCAAGAAGTGCAGTGAACTGGGAACTGTGTGATGCTGAGGTGAGCCCAGGTGCAGAAGGCAGTGTGCAGTTTGTGCCAGCTGGATAACGAAGTGTGAATGTCAATTCCTGTCCAGAGTGGAACATACGTGGATTGGGCAAAGTGATGTTACAGCATTGACCTCCTGATAAGATGCTCTGGGAGGTCAGGCTTGGTAGCACAGTGACCTTGACAAGGCTGCTGGCTGAGCAGCAGTGATCTGAGCTGCCACAGTGCTCGTGCAGCCTGGGAGGGAACAGCTGCAGGGTCCTGGAGCTTCCCTCATATGCATAAGGCTGCCTCCAGCAGCCACCTCTGTTGTGTTTACCAGCACTGCATGTGGGCAGGTGCTGATTAGACACTGCTGCCAGGATCCACAGCCTCACACTGCAGTCAGGAAGGAGAACCTGGGAGCTGTGCGTCCTGATGAAAGTGCTGTTGCCTTTTATTAAGCAGGGCAGTCTGTGCTGCACTGGCAGGCATCCATTGCTCCAAATCCATTCTGCAAGCAATGCTCCTAAGCCCAGCCAGAAGTGGGGCTGTATGCCAACAACTGGCACCGCTCATTTCTTGTGTTTCACAGGAGGGTGCAGTCTGTCCCTGTGTAAGGGTTTAGACCTACAGTGAACAGGCAGTGATGTTAGCAGCTCTCAGACAAGGCCAAGGACGAGGTCCTGGAGGCAGCCACAGGTGTTTGTGACCTGGTATGCAGTGGGCAGGTGGGTGCATGCCTTGGGGCAGGAGAGGAGCTCAGCAGGAACCTCAGGCTTTTTAAAAGCACCAAAGTAAGTCATAGTGTCCTGCAGAGTGATGCTTGCCTTGTGATTTTTCTCCTCTGGGAGAAGAATTCCTGCACACCATTTCTCAGGCTATAAACTTCCTCTTCTGGCAGCACCCAGCTCCCTGGTGTTCTGCTCAGCTGCCAACAGTCTCCTGGTTGTTCCATGTTACCCAGAAAGAGCTGCAGTAGATGTCTTGGCAGATGTGGGCAGTTGCTGTGCTGTCTCTGGACTTTGTCTGAAGGTTTATTCCAGTTGGGTACTCTGCAGTGCTGTTTTACTGTCTAGGAAAATGCAAGCTCCTGACAGAGCCTTTCTGACTGCTGGATCTGAAAGCAATTGCTCTGGGGTGAGGGTTTTTAATGCCTGTGACGGGGTGAATTCATGCTGAAGCATGTCCTGCATGGAGAACACAGGCATGGTCTCACTTCCCTATCTGCTGCCTGTTTTCAGAAAACTAAGCACTTCTAAGGTCTTAGCCATTCTGTCAGATGTGGCTGAAGTGGCAGATGAGCTAAGAGTTATCCATGGTGGTTCAATCCAGTGGCAGCATGACTGCATGGGTCTTATTTCTAGAAGGTATCTCCCAAGGTACATAGAGAGAACAAATATCTTGCACAGCATCAACCTACGGAGTGATGCAGGGCTGTGCTCTGTAGGGTATGGCCTTCCCTCGAGTTTGGGCTCAAAATTGCATGTGCTTAGACGTCTCCAGTCCCTCTCCCTGTTGCCCTGGTGTACAGACTTGCCTGGGTCTCCCAGGAGTTCTTACCCTGGTCACAGTGGCTCTTCCATGCAATGAGACACACCTGGGCCCTCAAGTCAGACCTCACCAGAGGGATTTTCTATTACTGGACCTTTTCCATCAGGGCAGTTTGCACCTTCTGTAGGCTCCTTTTAAGGCTGTTGCTCTGGGACCAAATCTCGTCTCTGTTGTCACACATATGGTTCTGCCATATGTGGCATGCACCTGCAGAGATCTCCAGTGCTGACTACAGGCAGCTCTCACCTTGCAGTTTCTTGGGGGCTGCCAGCTGGTGTGGAAGGCCCCACAACCATTTGGTGGCTGTCAGATCAAAGACCAGCTGAGGCTTAACTGGCTTCTCAGCTCCTCCAGGACACCCTTTGACCTTTGTTTAATCACATCAGTGGCAGCATGCACACAGAATAGAGCAGCCTTGGAAATGTTCCAGGATTCCTGATAATCCTAAAGCGATTGACAGTGGGGGTGGAATTCAAGCAGAGCTGCTGCCTGAATGCTGCCACGGACATGCTGGAACCCCTGCTGTGCCATGGCTGGTGGGCACGAGGAGCTGTGGGCATACTATGGAGCCTCGGAGAGATGATGCATTACTTAAAGCTCTGCTAGACGATGAAAGCACCTGGACAAGGGAAGGAGATTCTTGCTAGTGGAAACGTAAGTGGCAATTCATTTGGGTCTTGTGTCTTTCTGTTTGGCAGTGCAGGTTCTTCTTGGGCATCAAGAAGTGCTGTGAGGTTTGCTGCTGGCACTTTGTACTCATGGAAGTGTCATTTCCAGCCTGTGCAGTGCTCATCTGCTTTCGCGATGCAGACGTTGGAGCCACATAGCGATCCGGCTGCTTGTTCAGCTGGACTGGACTTGAGCACTGCCTCTCTAATCTGACACCTGCCAACAATCACTGGATAATTCACAGCTTCCCTGCAAGCTGTACAAGCTGACAGCTGCTGACAGGGCTGCTCTCAGTGCTGCATTTTGCACAGGGCAGGGAAAGTGGTGCATGCTCACGGGTGAATTTGAGGAAGGACAGCAAAGTGTAGGTGGCCATGAGCTGCTGCATAAAAATAATATGCAGCCCGTGAAGGCATGTTTGTGTGCTCAGGAAAGCAAAAGAGGGAGAAAGAGCTGGAGTTTTCCTTTTACCCCAGCACTGAGTAATTTGCTCTTGATGGGCAGTCTGGAAGGAGCAGGTAGGAGGTGAGATGGTGAGAGCACGGTGCTGGCTGGGCAGCAAGGCAGGCCTGTAGCCTGTAGTACCTGTAGTACCTGGAGCCTGTAGTGCAATGGGAAGGGATGTGCCTGGGATTTACCTCCAAAGTATTATAAGATCATAAAATGGCTCAGATTGGAAGGGACCTTAAAGATCATCCATCCCCATCCCTGCCGTGGGCTGGCTGCCCTCCCAAGCTCAGGCTGCCCAGGGCCCCATCCACGGCCTTGGGTACCTCCAGAGTTGGGACACCCACAACGTCTTTGGGCAACCTGTTTTGGTACCTCACCACTTTCTGGATAAAGAATTTCTAACATCTAACCTAAATTTCCCCTCTTTTCATTTAAAGCCATTCCCCCTTGTCCTGTCACCAGCTGCACATGTTACAAACTGGTTTCCCCTCTGCTTATAAGCTCCCTTCAACTTCTGGAAGGTCTCCCCGCAGCCTGCTCTCCTCCAGGCTGAGCACCCCCAGCTCCTCAGCCTGTCTTTGCAGCAGAGGTGCTGCAGCCCTCTGAGTGTCCTCGTGGCCTCCTCTGGACCCGCTCCAGCAGCCCCACGTCTTTCCTGCGCCGGGGGCCCCAGGCCTGGACGCAGTACTGCAGATGGGGCCTCACGAGGGCAGAGCAGAGGGGGACAATCCCCTCCCTGCCCGCTGCCAGCCCTCTGTTGGTGCAGCCCAGGGTGCTGCTGGCCTCCCGGGCTGTGGGCGCACACTGCTGCTCGTGTGCAGCTCTGTGCCCACCAGGACCCCCACGTCCTTCTCTGCACGGCTGCTCTCAGGATCTTCCCCCAGTTTGTATAAATGCCTGGCATTGCCCCAACCCAATGCAGCACCTCACACTTGGCCTTGTTGATCCTCATTAGGTTTACATGTGCCAACCTTTCGTGCCTGCCCAGGTCCCTCTGGATGGCATCCCTTTCTGCTGTTGTATCAGTTGTACCACTCACCTTGGTGCTGTCTGCAGACTTGCTGAGGGTGCACTCAATCCCATCATCTAAGTCACTGATCAAGATGTTCAAGAGTTCTGGTCCCAAGACGGACCCCCTGGGGAACACTGCTCATTTTGCTCATTTTGCTCACTGGCCATTTTCCCTTTCTTCTTTATCAGAAGGGATGCACTCTCTTTGCCTTTAATTTTTTGACTAATGTACCTACAGAATCCCTTCTTGTTACTCTTTGCATCCCTTGCATTTCTGCTGCTGGCTGCAAGGATGATGTACCCCAAATGTCCCTGATTGGTAGGAACAGTGTAGCCTGAAGCTGTAGTGTGGTTTGGCTAAGCATGGTCACACTGGGCAGCTCTGCTTTTGCTGCTGCCTCTGACTCTCCTGTGTGATGGCAGAGCTGGCTGCCCTCTGCTTGGTGCTGCAGCAGAGGTATGCTGCTGGAGACGTTACTTATAGCTGCTGCTTAGCAACCGTGTTTGCAAGACAGCAGTAAATAGGCTTTAAACCCTCTTCAGATCAGATATCTAGAAGCCTTCAAGAGTCTTAATTACCAGTTACGTGTAAATGCCGTCCTTTGCTCAGCAGCAGTTTTTGGTGGTGTGTTCTGCAGAATCACATGGCTATGTGACCCCTGGACAGCTGCTCAGCATCCTGCAGGAAGGGGACTTCTGTTGTTCCCCTTGTTAAGGATCATTTTATAGGGATAGAAGGGGCTGCAAGATGTGGCTGGGCTCTGGGGAGAGCTGGACAGTGCTCCCTTGACATTGGCAGTGGTGAGATGTTCCTTTGCACGTGTCCACGTGCCACTACCTGCCCCCATTGCCACAGCTGTGTCCCCTGTCCCAGCTGCCTCCATCTGGCGTGTGACCCAGATTCGGTCAGTCTGCCCTCGGCGGAAAACCCCAACGGCTGCTGGGTGCTCCGGCCGCGGGGTTTGCAGCGCCCACTGCGCAAGGAGGGGGGCTGCCCTGCTGATGCCCTGCGGGTCCGTGGAGAGATGGATCCTTGGGGGGCCGGGCCGGGGCTGGGACGGGAGGCAGAGCCGGCGGAGGGGATGTGAGCTGCTGCCAGAGACAGGAAGAGAAAGCGCTCTCCTCAGGTTGGGGTTCCCCGGGCTCTGGCTTCGCGCAAGTGCTGGGTCGTCCCGGTCAGTCTCCGAGTACCGGTGGGGTCCGACAACGGCGTCCTCGTGAGTCCGTCAGCGTTTCCGCACCTCGCCCCAGGATGACCCGCAGCCCCGGTGCGGTGCGGGGGGAACGGCCTCCAGCTCCGGGGGGCACGGAGGGAGGAGCCGCAGCCGGCTGTGCGCGGGGCGGGGCGGGGCGGGGCCGCGGGCTGCTCGGCCCGAGGGAGCGGGTGCGGAGGAGCTGCGGGGCGAGCGGGTGAGTGCCGGCCGTCACACGGCTGCGGGCGGCCGCCGGTTAGTGACGCCTTGCCGGCTGGCGGCGTCGGGAGGGGGCAGAGCTGATGCTGGGCTCGAGAGCCCGCTTTGTGCGTGGCCCCGGCGGAGCTGGGCTGGGCTGCCGTTCCCCGTCTGCAGCCCCTCCGTGCAGAGCGACGTCTCTGATAGTGCATGGGGTTTTAATTTAAAGGCAGGCCGTGGGCAGCTTGGAAGGCTGGGGGAAGAAAGCTGGTACAGAGGAAGGCCGTGCGGTTCGGGTTTTCTGGGGCAGCAGCTCTGTGGCTCCTGCCCCGTCCGATGGTGGCTCGGAGGGCCGCGGGTGGCGGATGGAGACTTCGGGGCACCGAGCGAGCCATGGCACTGCCGGCACTGCCCCGTGGTGCCGACCACACCGGCAGCTCCGACTTGTGTCGCTCTGCTGTGATGAGTGGGTGAGTTTGGAAAGAGTCTGTGTGCTGGGAGACTGCATGGGACGATTTGCCTTCCGTTTTCCCATCTCTTAGCAAGAGTAAGGTCTTTGCAATCAAGGGCTAGAAAGGCTGGAGCGCACATCTGTGCAGAGCCGGCATTGCCTGAGGATTCAGTCTACTTCACTATGCTGCTACAAAAATGGGCATCTCAGGTACAAGTCTGTTCTCTCGTTGAGTTTCCTTGGTCCTCTGTGATCGGTCAGTGCTCCTGGTGTTTGCTGCCTCTGCTGCTGCATGCAGAGCCTGGGAAAGCAGCTTTCTTGTCTCAAAACATGTGTTCATATGTTGTAGAGCAAATACTACTTGTTTATGGATGGATAAACTGGTTCAGTCGGGTCAAGAGTGATTGAGTTCCCTAGCAGGGGTACCTGCCTTCCTTAATGCTGCTGCTTGGAAAAATAACGTTTGTGATGTTTAACTGGACCTCAGCTTTATCTGCTGGATTTTTACCGAGGTCTTTTGTGGTCTGGAGAGTGGAAAATATGCTGGGGGGAACAAGTTTGGCACATTTAAGGACCCTAATTAGAGGCAGATGAAGTGCAGGGGCAGGGAGCAGATGCATTTTGGCGTGCTTCACCCCGGGGGAGCTTTGCCCTTCCTCTCACGGTGGATCAGGCTTATCCCTTGCACTGGAGCTGCTGCCTCAGGGTGGCACATGCATCCTGTACTGGAGGCAGGGTCAGGAAATGTGAGTCCAGTTCCCCTGGCAGTGCTGAAATGGGTTTTAACATTCAGTCGCCTGCTGTGCTGTGTGCCTGCTGCTGCTGGGCTCCGTGTGGGCAGACACAGCTTTCTGCCTCCTCCCTGTAGACCTTTGGCCTTTTTTTTTTTTTTTCTTTCCTTTAACAGCTGCAAATGTGGAGAGGAGAAGCGGTCTGGGAAGGGAACAGGGTGAATGATCTTCACAGAACAGGTGCGTTGTTTTTGCTTTAGGTTTTGCAGAGCTTGATCATTGCTGAGCAGGGAAGGGCATTGGGGTCAGTGGGGCACGTGACAAGGCTGCTTGATATCCTTTGGTTTTGACCAGATCCAATGGATTGCTTGATGCTGTAGGCTCTTGAAAGCAAAGGCATAGATCATTAAGGTTGGCAAAGACTTCTAAGATCACCCAGTCCAACCCACTGCCACCAATCCTGCCCACTAACCATGTTCCCAAATGCCACATCTCCTCAGTCCTGGAACACCTCCAGGAATGGTGACTCCACCGCTCCCTGGGCAGCCTGTGCCAGTGCCTGACCACTATTCTGGAGAATAAATGTTTCCTAGTATCTGATGTGAACCACACTGGCACAATTTGAAGCCATCGCCTCTTGTCCTGTCACTGGAGGATGTAGCATGTTGCACCCTGCATTGCTGCATCCTGAAGGCAATGGGAAATCATAATTTCTAGGTTGATGTGGGGCTGAAAGGCCATCTGGAGTCAAAGATGAGGTCTGGCAGATGCTTTTGCCCTGATGCAAACATACCTGGTTCTAGAGTGGCCCTGCAGGCACCAGCACCCTGCTTTCCACATCCATCTCAGCTGTACAGTGCTACTGTGTGGCTTTCCTACAGAAACAGGACAGTGATGTGTCATGCAAAGCTGTCTTTCCTTCCTGCCCATCCTGATGCAAACAGGGCTTTGGGCTAATGTCAGCAGAGAGCCCTTTGTCAGGCACTGGGGAGTGCAGTGCTGTGAGGAACAAATGAGTAATGAATAAATGATCTCCTGGAGGAGAACAGTCATAGTGATAAACAATATCTGCCCACCCACAGGTTTCAAAGACCTTGAAAGCTTTAACTTGGCTTATCACGGTCAGAATTTTCCCAGGAACAGCCTCAGAAGAGCAGGGTTCTGCAGTCCTTTCCATCTGCCCCTGTCCCCAGTGCAGCCAGCAGCTGCGTTGGCCCCGTGGGGCCCTTCTTCCATCACCCCCCAGCAGAGGAGATGAAGCAGTTGGTGAGGTGGGACCATGTGAGCTGTCTGCTTCACCTGTCCTGTTCCCCCATCTCTGAGGAGCAGATGTAGGTGGAGCACGGGGCTCAGGTCCTCTCCGAAGCAGATTTTGTCACCAAGCCCTTTGCTGACAGCTTTCCACCTTTAAAATTGAGTCACTCCCCACCTGACTTCCAGAGTGCAAAGCCCTGTTTGTACCCCCTAAACATTCCCCAGATGGGGCAGGGTGTTTGGTGGTGGTCCTGTTCGGTGTTTTTAGAGGGAGTCATGTGGAATTGGCCTTGTGACTGCCGAGCTGTTATGGCGTTTTTTCTTCTTCTGCACCATTTCTGTTTCAAAGGGATCTGTGCTCCTCATCAGTCACCATTTTGCAAAGCGAGCTCAATCAAAGCCTTTGCTGCTGTCTGTCTTGGGGAGTGTTTTCCTTTGATTTTTGTCACGTTTCTCTTCCTTCGAACCCCCCGCAGGTTTCCCATCAGACAGACAGCGGTTTGGCACTTTGTGAGCATGGGAAGTGCTGCTGGGAGTCATCCACACAGGGACCTCCATAGGTGGTTTGGTGAATCTCTGCTGAAACTTGCCAAACTCTCCATGAAATAACACTGAAATGGCGCCCAAATCCTTAACCTTGCTGGAGGCCAGACTGCCCCAAAATCTCAGTGTGTTTGGACCTGAGTGGTTTTATGGAAACCACTTAAAGTGGGACTTGGTTTGGTGTGTGTGGATGTGTCTGAGCTGGGGATTGGTGGTCCTTGGAGGTGCCCAAGGCCACACGTGTGGCTCCGGGCAGCCTGATAGTAGGGGGCACCCAGCCCACAGCAGGGGGTTGGAATCGGATGTCTTTTAAGTCCTTTCCAACTGAGCCGTTCTGTGATTTCACGATTGCTCTGTGGAGGAGGGGAGCACCCTGTAGCATCCTCTGCACGCTGTCTTTGCATGGAGCTCCTCCCTGACCACGTGTCTGGAAGGGGGATTTGCAGCCTGGGGTTTTGCACTCTTGCAGGACAGCCTGGGTCTGTTAGGATGCTCGGGTGTCCCAGCACCTGTAGATGGAGAAATCCCAGAGGAGGGCTGTGCCTCAGGTTTGCTTTTCAAAATACAAGCAGCTGTGCCCATGTAGTGCCCACTCAGCCAAGCACACGGCTTCAGGTGCTCCAAACCCTGTGGGGATGCTCTCAGCTCTGCTGCCTGCAGCCAGCGGTCCTTGAGAAAGACCTCAGTGCTCCACGTCCCCTCTCCCCTGGCTCCAAAGAAGCCATGACATAAACCTTCGCATTTTGGAAGGCCATTTTCTTCCCCAGCCTACTACTTGTCAGCCCTCATCTGGGACAAACGCGTTTCTGGGAAGAAAATAAAGACTTGGCTCCCACTCGCTGGCATAACATTCAGGGCATCCCAGCGTGCCGAGGGCGTTGTGGGGATTCTTCTGTGGACAAAGGGACAATTGATGAACTGGGTCACAGCAGGAGGAGATACGTGGGAAAAGCAGGGAACAGAGGGGGCAGTGGGAAGGAAGCCATTCCCATTGCAGGGGCAGCTCCCCTCAGCCTGGTTGACTGGAGAGGAGCTGTGCGTGCTTGTGCGGGCGCCCTGCAGGCACGGAGGGTGAGTTTCTGCCCCCGTGCTCCCTTGGCAGCTCTCCCTGCATCTCAGTTGCAGGGCTGTGGGAGGGTGGGGATGTTGGTGCAAGTGTTGTGGTGCAAGACCTGGGACAGGAGCTCGGGGAGGGCAGAGCTTCCTTGGCTTCAGCTGGAAGCTTTGGAGCATCCTTCTGCCGACTGTTGTCTCCTTTGGTTATGGTCTGAGCATGTGCTGAGAGGGGAAAATGCTCAAACGGCTCTGTTAAGCACCAGTGGCTTGCGAGGTACCCAGAAGTAGTGCTGGCTTAGACATCAGTGTCAGAAGCCCATTTTCCACTTTTCCTGGATTTGCCTTCCCTGCATCTGGGGAGAAAGTGATGCAGTTGGGGAAGTAGGGGTGGCATTGCTTTGGAGGGTTCTGAACACGGTCCTAACAAAGGCAGAAAGAGCCTGGGGGGAGAGGGCTGTCGAGAAAAGTATTAGTGAAGCAGCGAGACAATTTAATAGAGAGAGTTAGACACAAATTTGGGATACATAGAGAGGCAGGGAGTTGCTGGGGCATTTCCCCCATACATCATTCTTCAGGGCTTCTGTTGAACAGAGGGGACCTGCTGAGCGAGGACTCTTTTAAGATGGCACGTTTTGCATTGGCACCCTCAGAAGGCTTGTCTGGAGGCCTGCAGTAAGGAATGTGGCGTTGGTCAGTGCCACATGAGCTGTGTTAGGAGCAGTTCTGACACGGTGTCTTGTAGCCCAGTGTGAGCCGGTCAGGTCGAGCAGCGTTCCCCAGGTTTTCCTCGGGCTGCACTGTCAGGCCGTGAAGGCAATGCATCCTGCCTGTCCTAGAAGGTAGAAGTGAACGTACATTAACGTGACATCTTTACATTCTCATCTGAAGGAGTACGAACGCAACCCACACGAGGCAGGGCGCCTCACCACAGAGATAGCGCCCGCGGGCAGCACGGCATGTCTGCTCTCCCCGTGTTGTTCCGGCTTCGTCCAGCTCTGTTTCCCGGTGCAGGCGCTGGGTCGGAGCGCAACGTGCTGCTGTCGGCTCCCTGCGGAACGCGCTGCGTTTCGGCTGCCGCCCCGCGATGTGCGAGGCGGGGCTGCTGGCACCGGAGCCCCGCGAGGCGGCGCGGCGCTACGGCGAGTCGTCGGACACCTGCTGCCGTATGGACCGCTGGCAAAGGCTGCGCACCGCCGTCCGGAGGCTGGAGTTCTGGGAAAGCTTCAGCGCCGAGCTGGTCGGGAGCGGCTTCTTCTCCAAGGTGTACAAGGTGAGAGCGCTGGGGCCGACCGGAACCGTGAGGCTGAACTCGGAAATGGGGAAGAGCGACTGTGCGCGGTGTGATAGCGGCAGAACGGGGGTGTGGCTTTGAGCTAGAAGGGGGCGACTGAGGTGAGATGTGAGCTGGAGATCCTTTACTCAGAGGGCGTCTTTAATCCTCTCTCAGGAAGCACAGAACCGGTGTCCCGCTCGCTTTGCCCCTCTCCGGTGCTGCTCCTCAGCCCATGAGTGCTGTAGCATCGCCCCACTGCTCGCTTTCGGGTGGGGGTGGGGAGCTCCTTCCCTGCAACCCTCAGCCATTTCTTTGAGCAACAAAAAGAAGGGAAGACCTGGCAACTGAGGCAGCGTTTCAGAGGGTACAGTGCTACCAGGTCTGCCCACATCCTCCTCCTCCTCCGTGTGGCTGCTGGCACTGAGCTTGTTTGCTGGGCTGTGGTGCGGACCCAGTGGAGCCAAGCTGGGTAAGCTGCAGCTGGAGATATGGGTTCTGAGTGAAAATGCAATGACTTTCCACAATAGAAGGTGAAAAGGAAATGTCAAAAAATAAAGCAGGAGTGAAATGTTGTGGCTCGCATAGAAGACAGTGGAGGAGGACTTGGAACAAGGCAAGGCCTTTGTTGTGACTTGACATTTGCTGGGAACTCGAGCTGGATGCTCTGGTTACTGGCGTTCCTCTGGGGTCGGCTGCTGGGAAGCACCACAGGGATGGATGGCTGCAGAGCCTTCTGCCCACAGCTGCTGTTTTCCAAAGTGCTCCCTCCTATGGTCACCAGCTCCTGGCCCTGTGGTGCTGGCACAGAGGGGCTGTGTGCTGCTTGTGCTGCCCTTGTCCTCTGGTTCAGCCTGCGCTTGGGGTCCCTGGTGTGCAGACTGGCTGTGCACAGATTCACTTGTGCACAGGGTTCAGGCCGAGAGGTCCTGCATGGCCTTCTGCTTGGGGAACAGTGTGCTGTGTGGCTGCTGTTTGGGGCAGGCTGAGGAATACTCTGAGTTGGCAGGAACCAAACGCTGGCCGTGTGCTTGGAAGAGGCCTCTGCAAGAGGCTGGTGTCACCTGAAGTCTGATTCCCAATGACTTGGGCTGGGCTTCCAGTTTGGAAAAGGGAAAAATGGCTTTGCAAGGCACATTGTGTGAGACCTTGGGGGCTGAACTTTGGCTGTGATCCATTACATCTTTTGCACTTACAGCTGTGTGGTTGTGACTAATAATTGATGACACCCGAGCAGCAAGTTGGTGTGGTTACAGTGTCCCATCAGGGGATGCTGTCAGAGCCTTACTCTCTTTTCGGCCTCTGCAGACTGCTGCCAGGCTGTGTTCCATCAGGAAGGAGGAGGCAACTTGTGTTACTTCCAAGATGATTTGTTTTGTGGTCCTGGTGGTAATGAACCTTTCTCTCCTTTCAGCTCAGTGAGGTCTTAACATGCATCTCTGTGTTCTCCTCACCTCTGCTGGTCACCTTAGCCATAAAGCAGCCATAAAGAGAGCAGTGGGTGATGCTGTGGGACTCAGACTGCTGTTCTGAAGCCATCTCAGGCTGTGTTTGGGCTATTTCACTATCAAAATAAACAAAAAAAACCCAAAGCTCTAAATGAAAGTGAAACGTGGGCTCAGGCGGCAGTGGGGACGTGTGGTGTGAGCAGCAGTGATGAGATCCAGCAGGAGGGAGAGGGGCAGATGGACAGATGAGGCACTGAAGTAAGGGGAAGGGAGAAGGTCGGCTCTTCTGTAACTCAGCGTGGGCTGAGAACCTGCTCCAGCCAAAGTGACTTAAATTTTGGCTGAGTGTCCTGGTATGCTGAGGCAGGAGGGCGCTGGCTGTCCCCAGCCACCATGTCAGGTGTCACAAAGTGGAACTGGTGTGGGAAGGACAGTACCTTGCACTTGTGCTGGTGGCTGTCCAAAGCTCTGGGCAGCAGGGAAACAGGAGCCAGGGCTTTGGCTGGGAAGGGGTGCAGCTGTTTGGAGGGGCTGGCAGACACCTGGAGGTTGACGTGTGTCCTGCTCCACCCTTGGCTCCAGGTGACCCAGGCTGCTGCTGCTTGTAAAGTGATGGTGGTGAAGATCTACAAGAATGATGTGGACCAGGAGGTGATAGTGCGTGAGATCAGCCTGCTGCAGAAGCTCTCCCACCCCAACATCGTCAGGTAGGCAAGACGTCTGGCCGTGGGCAGGGGCACTGGTGGGGGCTGGGGCTGCCTCAGTGTCTCTGTGGCAGTTCTATGGGGAGGGATCAAATGGAACCTTGATGGCATGTTTTCTTTGTTTTGGTGCATCCTTCTGCTTAGGTACCTTGGGATATGCGTAAAGGATGACAAGCTGTACCCCATTCTGGAGGTAAAAGTTTATTGCCTTTAATTGTGCTTTGGGCAGGCAAGGAGCTGTGAGTGACTGGATGAGCAGACTGCCTTGGGGAGGCTTCTGGTCTGCTCTGCCCCACAGCCTCTCGTGGCTGGAGCTGGGCACAGGTGCTGTGAGGTTCAGGCAGAATGGCCATGAAAGGTTTCGTGGTGGCCCAGTACCACCAGAGGACCAGGACAGGCCAGCGTGGGGGAGCAGAGGAGCAGGATTTTAAGAGTAGGCATATTGGGATGCAGCCTGGCAGTACCTTTGAGGTGGCTCTGACACAGTGTTGTGGCTGACTGGGAAAGCCTGGGCTGGCACTGGGAGGCCTTATTTTGTTCCTACACGTGGGGGGCTCCAGGAGACCCTGTGTCCAGCTGCACAGGTGCTGCCTTTTGTCTCTTCACAGTATGTGAATGGGGGCTGCCTGGAGGAGCTCCTGGCCAGCAAAGACGTTGCTTTGTCATGGAAGGAGAAGGTGGACTTAGCTTCTGACATCACCAGGGGCATGATCTACCTGCACTCCAAGAACATCTACCACCGAGATCTCAACTCCAAGGTACACAGCTGGAGGGGAGCTGCGTTAGGGGACCCTGCAGAGGCTGTGTAGGGCAGTGACCTGGAGACCTCAGGTTGTGGGTCCTCTGCTCCTACTGGTGGAAGGCAAGGAGTGCTGGCAGGTTGCACCTCACCTTTCAGTCTCACTGCGGAGGTGCAGCCCTGGAAGAAGTTCGTGCTTCTCTGGGGAAACCTGGGAAACCTGGTGGGAGGCTGGCTGAAGAGATGGAAGCCTTTACCTGGTGTCTGGCTGTTAGTGAGAACTGGAGCCATCTGGGCTTTTTACACAGGCAGACAGCGATAGGACGAGGGAGAATGGCTTTAAGCTAAAAGAGGCAAGATTTAGGTTAGATGTGGGGGAAATCCTTTACCCAGAGGGCGGTGAGGTCCCGGCATTACTGCCCAGAGCTGTGGAGGTGCCCAAGGCCGTGAATGGGCCCTGGGCAATCTGAGCTGGGGGGCAGCCAGCCCATGGCAGAACTGGGGCTCGGGGCTGTGGGGGCCCTTCCAATTGGAGCCATTTTCTGTTTGCAGTTTCTGCTGGCTCCCTGGGAGCAGGTGCCAAGGAGTAAAATCTAGGGATCTGAATAGGTTAAAGTGACTGGGGTTTTTGAGAAACCTCAAGATGATTTTGTAGAAATTCCTTCAGAAGCCATTATTAGGGATGTACAGCTCTGCACAGTGAGGAGGGCCGTGGCTGTGATTTGCCTGCCTTGGGCTGACTGAGCAAAGCTGATGTGCACGTTTCTAGGTCTCTTTCAGATGAAAGGATGTGGATCACCGTGTCCATATTGAGTGCCTTTGGGAATCTCAGTGCAGAGGTGTCAGGATGGGGCAGCGCTGAGGGCTGTGTGGCGCCAGGCAGACCGCACTGTGAGAGCACGGGGTGGGCAGTGAACTGATGGAGGTGCGCTGAGGAACGGCTCCTTCCCACTACTTCTGGCTCCGGATGTGATCAGCTGCACACTCAGGTTGCAGCCTGTGTGCAGGGCTCTGTAGCAGCTGGCCCCTTCCTTGCCACAGCCCGTGCCACATCCCTGTGGTCTCCTTTCAGAACTGCCTCATCCGAGTGACACCGCGTGGCCGCGAGGCGCTGGTGGCAGACTTTGGGCTGGCCAGAGAAGTGGTGGAGCTGCCTGTGCAATATGCAGAGAGGAAGCTGTCCCTGGTGGGCTCTGCCTTCTGGATGGCTCCTGAGATGCTGCGGGGAGAGCCCTACGACAGGAAGGTACGACATCACTGCCAGCTCCTGGCTCATCAGCAGAGCTCCTGCACGAGATGACAGGCATCCCCTTAATGGAGGAGCGTGCTGCTGTTGGTGCTCCTCTTTCCTGCAGTTTGCCTTCTATGCAGCCCTGAGCCCACCTCTTCCACCCTTCTTGCAGGTGGATGTGTTTTCCTTTGGCATTGTGCTCTGTGAAATCCTGGGCAGGATCCCAGCAGATCCCGAAGTACTTCCCAGAACTCAGGTAATAATTCCCAAATTTAACAGTATTGGGGTTCATTCCTTTTGTTCCTTTTTTGTTCCTTTTGTTTTGTTTTGTTGTTTGTTCATGTTGCTCCATGATTCTGGACTGCAGCTTCTCTCTGGGCCATTCAGACTTGCACGCATATATGTGTGCATACTGGGGTGTCACTCCAGAGTTTTAATTGTGGGAAAATCTGATGACAAAATTTTCAGTACACAAATGGAATCATCTGCTTATCAAAACTTTGGTTGCACCAACAAAATGAGAAGTGACTCTTTTGTTTACAGGTCTTAATGCCAATGCTCCATTTGGCATTGGCATTTCAATATCTACGTTGAAGTGGCAGATGAAACACAACCATCATCACAGGAGTATGTAGGTTGATCTGAAAGTAATGCCTCCTGTTTGTTTCCATGGAAAGTTAAACATACAGTGAACAGAGTAACAGTGTTTGATGGAGCAAATTCTCAGCTGCAAAACACTGTTTTTCAACATAGCAGCACCAATAGCTCTGCATTTTTGCCAATGATGAGCAAGAGGTGCATTCTGTGCTGTACAAACCCACACCAGCAGAGGTGACCACTGCTGCTGTCACCACTGCTGAAATGCACCACCACCCCTCGCTGTGCTCACATCCCCTCTTTGGTCTCCATCAGTGTTCACAAGCATCAATGAATGGCACTCACTGGCATTTTTTCTGCACGGAGGAATTCAATTCCACATGTTTGCTCCATACACACTCCCATGTCATGCACCATTCTGTCACACAGCACCAACACAATGGGATGTTGATGAGGTTTGGCCTCTGCTGCCATCCCACCAATGTCTGTTTCTGGTGTTGTGGGCCAGCATCATAGAACATGAAGCAGTACTTTCAGATCAGCCCTAGTATATTTTCAGATTCATTGAGGCTAATTCACAGGTTATTTGAAGACAGTTGGCTTCTCTAGAAATGTGGCCTTTTTATTTCAATATTTACAACATTTCCCTCCTGCAAAGTGAGATAGGGAAGCGTTTTCCACAACAAGAGTGAAAAATCCAGTGAGAAAAGAGCAAATTGCTGCTTTCCATGCAGAGTAAAGGCTCCACGGTGCTATGGGAACAGCTGGTGAATCCGGTGGCTCTCAGCAGCTGTTGGAAGCCTGGATGGTCCTCCACATGTTGGTTCTGCTTTGTGCTGCTTGTTGCTGCGCTTTTCCTGGAGGGTGCGTTGCTCTGCAGGAGAGCACAGAGCAAGCAGAAAGGTGTTCACAGAATCACAGAATCACAGAATTGTAGGGGTTGGAAGGGACCTCCAGAGATCATCGAGTCCAACCCCCTGCCAAAGCAGGTTCCCTACAGTAGGTCGCACAGGTCGGCATCCAGGCAGGTCTTGAACATCTCCAGAGAAGGAGAAGGAGACGTGTTGCTACGTCTCCCTGTTCTTTTAGTGACGACCTGTGCCCTCCTGGCAGAGCTGATGGTTCCCTTGTGCCATCAGGGAGACAGCTGTGATTGAGACCCTAAAAGCTTCAGTCCATGAATGTAGAATCATAGGTGGCATAGGCTTAGGTGGCAGGGGACCTAAAAGATCATCCAGATACTCCCTCCTGCCTTTTATCCTGGTGGCTGGGAGGTGAAGGAATGGCATTCCAGCTTAGGGGAGTGTAAAACCCAGACAAGGCCCATCTCTGTAAGTGAGGAGTAGGTGGGACACACGTTGAGCAGGAGAGGAGCCTGTTTTCCCCCTTTTCCTGGGGAGGCCCCATCCCTCCTGCCAGGCTGGCTGCTGCCCCGCGCCCTCTCCTTCCCTCAGGACTATGGCCTGGATGTCGCTGCTTTCTGCAGGATGGTCAGCGGATGCCCTCGGCGGGTGCTGGACCTTGCTGCCTGTTGCTGTCGGGTGAGTCCTGCCTGTTTCTCCTGAGTAACTCACCCCGAGTCAGAGCACAAGTGATGCAGCAAGTGGCTGTGATCTGTGTGGGGGTGTTCTACCTCTGACAGACGTCCCCTAAGGCAAGATGTTTGGTGATGGCTCTGCTAAAGTGTTGCTGGGACTGCTCTGTGCCCAGGTTGGAGCGGGGGCTGGAGCTCCTGTGCCGGGGCTGGGCAGCCCCAGGGCAGCACAGTGGGGTGACCTGGACTAAGGGGTGCCCCCACCGTGTTGCTTGCTTTTCTCTTGTAAGGAGTGCATACAGATCTGGACCTCACTGTCCTTCAAAAGGAAAAGGAATGAACCCCAGCTGTGGGAACACCCCAAAAGAGGTGGGGAGGAGACGTGTCCTCTCTAGCTTTTCCCCTGATCCTGTTCTGCTCAGACTGCCTTTGGGCTGAGCAGTTATCACACCCCACTGATGTCAGGAGATGTCAGCTTTCAGTGTGTGATGCCAGAAAGCTCTGTGTGCAGGTGCACAGTCCGGGCATTTCTGGCAGTGGGTGAGTGCTGCTCAGCCATGGGGGACCCAGGAGAGCTGCTGCCCTGTACCCACCTGTCTGAGATGTCCTCTTCAGTTCTCCCTTCTCATTCCAGGTGGAAGCATTCAAGAGGCCGTATTTCTCCGATATCTTGGATGAGTTGGAAGATGTTGCAGAGAGCCTGGAGCCCAGGAAGGACAATCCACTTTTGAGCTGAGCTGTGGGCCCCCTGCAAAGCCCGATGGATGGACTGTAAATGGAGGGTCAGAAGTGAAGAAAGAGGGTGGAGAACGGAAGAACTAAGTGACCCACTGGTATTTATTTAATCATAGTCTCAGTCTCTAATTTCTGAGATTGAAAAATGGAGAGGAGACTTAACCAAGGTCTTATCTGAGGTTTTTAACAGATGTAATTCAGACAGCAAACAGCCTTTGTTGGCTTGTTAAAAGTAAATGATCCTGGATGGCAAGTCAGGGACCTGGATTCCCTTAGAGGATGCTTTCCAAATCCTCTACAGAAGTGCAGCCCTCTCTTGCTTCCCTGCGCTCCCTGGGCTCATAGCCTTCTCCTTCCATGTCTCCTCTGTGCTTGGGGAACCTCTGTGGGGGCTGGAATCCCTGTGGAGCAAAGCTGGGGGCTTTGAGGCTCACAGAGAGCCTCAGAGTTGCTGTACGCTGCAAAGCCTTAAAACCCTCCTTGGGTGGCCCCACAGGGATGGCTGCATTGTGTAGAGATGCTGGTGGGGCACACCAGCATTCAGTGAGGTTCTGGGGAGCAGTGTGGAAGGTGTGCCTCGCCGAGGTGTGAGCCAACCAACCAGTATCTCCTCTCAGAACTGGGGCTGTGCTCTGTCCCAGCGCTGCGGCTGTCTGGATTTCTCCCCACAGCCCTCTGTCAGGGTTTGGAGGTGGGAGAGGTGCACCTCTTATCCTTCCACAGGTCTCCAGTTCAGCTGGTTGCCAGGCCTCATTGGGAGGGATGTGTTGTACTTAGGACCAAAATATCTGTGGTTGTCAGTAGGTGTGATGGCTTTGTGGCAGTGGAGCTGTGTCTCTTCTTGTACACTGTAAGCTCTTGGAATAGTGGCCCTTTGTGCACCAAAAAGCACTTGAAGATTGTATAATGAGGTGTGCAAATAGCATTGCAGATCTACATGTGGACTTGATCTCGAGATCTCGTGCAGAACTTGGTGTCACATGTGGCTCAGTGTCTCTGTGCCCTGGCACCCACATAAAGGAGTGACAGTAGTGTGCCGAGATGGATGTTGTGGTGGAGTGCAGTGTTTTCAGCAGAGATTCCTCATGATAAGGAAGATGAAACACACTGAAGGGCACCAGGACCATTGGCTCAGCCACATGTCCAGAGAATCCTCCATCCCTGGAGCTACCGTTGTGCTTTTCTGGGTTGTGACAGCTGTGCACAGGAAATCTGCTCGACAGCAACACACCAGCAAACAGCTTCCTGCTGGGGAGTGCTGCCAGTAGGAGGAGTGAAGCCTCGGGAAGCAGAAGACCAAAAAGGATGGAAGCTTTTCAACCTGGTGGAAGGCAGAGTTCCAACTTTTTTATTTGACCAGTGGAGTGAAATGGACTGCAACGGCAGTGGAAACAGCACTGATGTACCCTTGTGTCTTCAGGGGCAGCCAGCCACCACCAGCACTGCAGCAGTTGGTCCCTCTGCTGTGGGCTTGCCCCCGACCACCAGCACTGTCCCTTGGACATGATGTGAGGGTCATTGCGAGCCTCATGGGCCAGGGGGTCTGCATGCTCTCCTGGAGGCAGAGGGCAGCGGTTGGACACAGCTGGGCTGGGTTATGCAGCTCAGAGCAGGGAATGACACTTTCTGTCTGCTGGCATCTGTATGGCTGTGAGACTGCATCTGCTTGGCATCCCGAGGGCAGCCATGGGTGGGTACAGAGCTGTGCTTCTGCTGGGCTTTCTGTCTGCCCCATCCGCTCCCATAGAAGAGACATCTAGCCCCATGCTGAGTCTCAGGTGACAAAGGAGATCTTTGCTAGAAGGACTTGTGGTTCTGCTGCTGCCTGGCTCCATGGCCATTTCATCCTGTGCAGAGTGCTGCTGCTGAGGCACAGTACCAAACACAGTGAACATCTTCATGCTCTGTCAGCACAGCTGGCAGGATAAAACCTTGGTGAAGACAGAGCACTGTTAGCTGTGAGAAGGGGGTGCTTTGCCTGTGGTGCCACTTGGTGCCCGTGGCGTGGGGCTCCTTACAGCATCTGTTGCTTCAACTAGGGGCACAGCAGCAGCACAAGCACCGTGCAAAGGGCAGTGGGTTCATCTTTTCCATCCTAGCAGCCCATGATGAGCTGAAGGGATCAAAGCACAGTGAAATAACTTCTCTTCCCCTGATGCAGCTTGTTTTGTGCTGACTCATAAATGGCACTGGTTGTTTTTCAGTGCAGCTGCCTTACAAGGACAGCTTAAAAAGTCAGAGGGAGATGTTTTCTTTTAGACCACCACATCCAGTGCATCCAAATGCAAATTGTATGGAGGTGCTGAAGCTGTTTTATTACATTCCCATGTGAGCAGTTGTTGGTGTTAGGTAGGAAGGAGATCTCTCCTTCCAAAGCTCCATCCCTTAAAGTCTGTCATCTTTCAGTTCTGGCTGTGAAATCTTGGGCGTGTGGAAGAACTGCCGTGTTCCTCCCTGCGAAGAACTGCTGCAGAGCCCCTGGGTGCTGGCAGCAATTCCATGGGTGTTGGGCTGTCCCAGACTGCACAGGAATATCTCTGAAAGTGGCTCTCACTGGCTACAGGGCTGCTTCCCCTTTTTGGCACCAGCCAGCCATCAGAGCTGCTTCCAGCTGCTCACCTCCTTGCTCCCTGCCCTGGAGTGAAGCAGAAAGCAGGTTCTCACCTCATCCCCTTTCCTTGTCCATCATGATTTACACCAGAGGGAACAACAGGAGGAACCCAGGGATGCTGTTATTCCTGGTCTTCAGGGCCACTCCTTTCCAGAGCTGCTGAAGAGCAAAAACAAAATGCAAACCAAATTCTTGAGCTTTCTGGGACACAGAAAAGCTGAGGTGAGCAGTGACCACCGGGATCAGTCAGAGACTGACTGGAGCTATTCTGCTTTTCTTCTGGAGAGACTCATGGGAAGGACAGCTAGCAAGAGGCACTAGATGGCATGCTGACAGTTTGGGGGTATGTTCCTTTAGGGCATGTCCTTCACAACATCTCAGGACTCCTCTCTGCACCTTCCACACTGTCAGGTGTAGGAGCTGATGGAGGTGCAAGAACCACTCTTGGAGAAGTGGGATCTCTGGGTTGGTGACAGTGACATCTCTGGTGACAGTCACCAGACCTTGGAGGCTGCATGGAGGAAGGTGCTCTTCCTGTCTGCAGTTACAGCAGTGCCCTGTGTGCTCAGGGTCTGCTTCCTTCTCCTCACCATGTTTCCCTGCAACTCCAAGCAGCAGGACCTTTGCTGTGTGGCTTCTTTAGGATCACTGTACCCTACACTGCATCAACTCCACTAAGTTCTGAATAACTACAGAGGAAATCCACGTGGACTAGTGCATATTGGATATGATGTATGTCTCCCCAGGGGGATGGATCCTGACCTAGTGCTTCAGTTCTTCCTGGCTGGAGTCTGTGCAAGCCCTCTCCATGGCCGCTGTAGCTATGGGACTTGGGGAGGGCCGTGAAGCCCTGAGGACCCTCTCCTTCACACAGCTGTATCACTGCAGGGAGCGCTTTGCTGCCTTGCAGAAGGGGCTGCAGTGCCAACTCACTGTGCTGGCTGAGGGATGCAGGAGAGCATCATTCTCCTCTCCAGCCAGGCGCCACCCACCTCCCCCAGCGCTGCTGGTGTGGGCATGAGGTGCTGGGAAGGGACAGCCCCAGCTCAGTTGACCTTGGGGGTCAGCTTGCTGCACACTTGTGTGCCAAGTGTGATAAATGCGGGATCCTGCAGAACCCACACAAATAAATACACTATTTCCACTGATTGATGTGTCACTGTAATGCAGTTAACACTTGGTTTCCATGGTGTCTCCTTCTACGAGGCTTGACTTGGAACTGCTGTACTGTCCTAGTGCCACTCACTGCTGGACAGACTGTTTTTTCCAGCTCTTGGTCCACAGTGGCGAAAGAGAGATCCTGAAAACACGGGAATGGCTGGAGCTGGCTCCAGTTTGTTGTGAGATTTGTTGGGCAATGGGGAAGAGAATTCAGTGCCTTTCCAACAGCTCTTGGATCCAACAGGAAAAAAGGCTGTAAAAACACTGAAGGTTTCGTGTACGTAGATTAGAGACAAAAATAGCAGGATGTGCCACGTAGGGTCAGACCATCTGAGAGTTTTACTGAAAAACAGTAGCCTTACCACCAAGGTAGTCAAACATCAAATCTTTACATTCAGAAAAGCTTACTCAGCATCAGCAGGGCTGCTGGAGATAGAGCAGGATTAAAGTCAGGGCTTACAAAAGCTCAAAGCAGTACTGTTCCTTTCTGATCTCTAAAGGCTACAGCTGCTCTGGGCCAAAGGCACAACTTACAGTGTCCTTCTTGGTCTGATCTCGCCCTCAAACAATGTGATGTTTTCTGTCTTCTGTTGGGTGGCA
This sequence comes from Lagopus muta, assembly GCF_023343835.1. Lineage (NCBI taxonomy): Eukaryota > Metazoa > Chordata > Aves > Galliformes > Phasianidae > Lagopus > Lagopus muta. The sequence goes on from NC_064451.1 coordinate 1,314,089, forward strand.
TCTGCCAGTGCCAGTCAGACAATCCTCCTGCACTACTGGCCTGAATTTCACTTCTGTTCATTTATGGGAGTCATGGCATTCTTTGCCCATCTTCCAGTTGATGCTGTCAGCACAGCTCCCACGTGCACCCAGCCGGTACGTGCTGCTGAGGTTAGAGGCATGTGTGGCAGTCGTTGCACCCCCACCCTCCTTGGAGACTGTGGCACAGTTGAAGGATCTCATGTCATTGCCCTGATCTGCTGTTGAAAATGACATGGCCTCATGCTATATAAGGAGTCTCCTGCAGGGAGAACACACTCAGTTACTGCAGTAGTGCAGAAGGGAACCTCGTGTTCCTGAGCACCAACTGCAGGGCAGCAGGGGCCTGGTTGGATGTAAGGCAGTTTGTTTGAATCCCATTCTCTTGGTTGCCTGCACAGTCTCCTTGGTCACCCAGAAAAGGAGCGGTATCCTGAGTTCTGCTAGGACTGCTAACACAGAGAGAACCCACCTATGGCTGTGCAGCACATGGGCCAGATTCTGCCTGCAGTCACACAGGTGTCCACTTTCTTGCACCGCTTGCATTCTCTGCACTTTCTGAGGTCAGGACCAGCAGCAGACAAAGCTCATAAACCCAGAGCACAGGGCAGTGTGAGTCAGTAAACGTGAACGGAAACATTCTGTGTATGTCCTGCTCAGCTGTTGGTGCTTCCTGTGCTGATCTGAGTGCTCAGTGTCTGTGAAGATGGACATGTATGGATGTGTATTTGTGTCTGTTTGTATATGCATGCACTACATCTGTGTAAGTTCCTCCAAAAGTAATGCCTCCTATTTATTTCCCTGGAATCTACAACAGATACAGTGAGCATAGTAACACTGTTTGATAGAACAAATTATCAGCTACAAAAGACAGATTTTCAGCATAGTCACCATTAGCTCTGCTTTTTCACCAGTGATGAACAAGAACCTGCATGCTGTGTTTGTATAAACTTGCACTGGCAGAGGTGACCCACTGTAGCCACTGCCACTGCTGAAACACAGCACCCACCCCTCCCTGTGCTCACATCCCCTCTTTGGTCTCCATCAGTGTTCACCAGCATCAACGAATGGCACCCACTGATACTTCTTCTGCATAGAAGAATTTAATGACACCCCTCTGCTCCATACACACTCCCATGTCATGCACCATTCTGTCACACAGCAACAACACAACGGGATGTTGATGGGAAGGTTTGGCCTCTGCTGCCATCCCACCAATGTCTGTTTCTGGTGTTGTGGGCCAGCATCATAAAACAGGAGGCAGTACTTTCAGAGCAGCCCTTGCAAATTATCTATATTTATTTTAAGTATATGTATGCCTACTGGGAGTGAACCCTCAGCCTCACTACCAGTTGGACCTGGGACATGGAGCCTGGGGCTGTTGGACCCCTAATGAGATTTTTTCCTCCACCAGCTGGTAAGGGGTCAGGATGTCCATAAGGCAAGGCTGACATAACACGTCTCTATTGGACCTGTATGCTCTGCCTGCCCACTGAGCGGGGTGCAACACTTTGTGCCACACACTCCCACTGTGATGGGACACATGGAACAGGAATAGGTGGGAGTGGGAAGGAGTTGGAAACACCTAGAGAGGGAAGCAGGATCAAAAGCTCCAAGAGGGGAACAGCTACTGCTGGGAAGGGCTTTAAGAGGTGTTCTGGGAGCAGCTGTGACATGGAGCAAACTAGTGACCATGCTCCCATGCTGTGGGAAGCTCTTGTTGGTGACAGGTTTGGAGAAGGGCTGCTCACAATGCCTGGGGCAGCAGCAAGACCCTGCAGTGAGCCCCTGCAGCCCAGGCCCTGCAGTGCGGGGTGGCTGTTGTCAGACGGCCCTACCCACTGCCCTTCAGGGTGCCTTTATTTTTCTATAGCTGCTCCCACCTGGTGTGTTTTTCCAGAGTGACTCAGAGTGGAAGCTGAACTGAACACACATCATAAATTCAGCTCTGCATTGTTTACCTTTTGGTCCAGGCAATACAGGGTCTCCAGCTGCTCCTGCAAGAGACAAGAGGAAAATTCATCACAGGTGGCTCAAAGGGAGTGAATTCAGCTCCCCAGGCAGCTGCCCCTGTTCCTCCAGGTACATCCCAAAATGTACAGGAGAATGCTGGAAATGGCGCAAAGCCACGGTGCTCTCTGCTAACTGCCTTGGCTGAAGGCAGGGCCAGCAGTGCTCCCCATATCTGCAGCAGGTTGCAGGCAAGAGATAAGTGCCCATCCTTCTTGTGTAGGCTTTCTGTTTCCAGTCTGGGATCTGTAAGATCCCAGATGCTGATTCAATACATTCACCCACCTCCTGCTGGGGGTTTCTGCTGAAGTCTTTGATTCTTTTGACTAGGAAATATGCACATATTCAACATGCAAAGGGGCTGCTTTCCCAGCTGTTCAGTGTGTCACACTCAGTTCCTAGGTGGCACCTTGTGCTGGGAGCTGGAAGTAGCAGTTTGTTTCCAGAGACTGGGCCATGGCTTTGAATCCTTCAGTCCAACATGCTTTCATGAAGTTGTGCCCCCAGCTTGTGCAGAGCCAGAGGTGAAATAAGTCAGCTCCTGATTTTGGAGGTGGTCAGCCCATTCCTTCCTTGCTTCACCCCGTACCAGCTGTCTCCACTCCAGCAATAGGAGAATGAGGAGAGGTCTGATTTTATGGAACTGACAAGAGAAACTCTGTAAAGAAGAGCAATATCTTACTCTGAGATCCCACCCAAGGACGCAGTTCCCAGTACCCATCCCATGCGAGATCCACATCTCAAATCTGCCCAACCTATAGGACTTCAGAGCTGTTTCTTAAGAGTTTCATTTCTGTAGATCCAGTTATCCTATGTACACCCTGGATTTTCTGGATTAAAGCTAAATATATTACGGGTTACCTTTTGCACCGGGCGGTCCTGCTTTCCCAGGGGATCCCTTGATTCCCATTTCTCCTACAAGAAAAAACACTGTTCATATGTGTGCAATGCAGTGTGACCACAGGAAAGATAATACAGAAGTTGGGACAGCTGGGCCTCAACTTCTGCAAAAGCAAGAAAGTTTTTTTTCATCAGATCATACTTGACAACATATCTCACTCCATTTCTTCTGCTGAAGCTATATTATATTGGTACTGGGCAGCCTGATCTGGTGGTTGGCAAGCCTGCCCACAGCAAGGGGTTGGAATGTGATGATCTTTATGTTACCTTCCAACTCAAGCCATTCTGTGACTCTGATTCTATGATATTGCCAGTCCAAGTCCTGATTTACAGCTCACATGTGAATTCCTATGAACTTTGCATACTCTGGAGCCAGTCTGTGGCTTCTGCTGCAGTGGAGCTGCTCCCTTACTGAGGTGATTCGCTTTCCCTATGAGTTGGCTGTGAAAAACTCCAGGGACTCCCATGGGTAGGGGTGTCCCCTTCACACATCTTTCTACAAAGGAAAAAGCAGTCTGATATCTTTGGAATCTTACCTTTTGTACCTGAAAGGCCTGGTTCTCCCTTTCGGCCAGCTGCACCTGAGATCCCTGGGCACCCTTGAAGAACAGCAAGTCGGTCTGCCTCTCCAAGTCCCACTATTTTCAGCTCTGTGTAAATGAAGACAATCATCCTGGAGATTATTACGATTCTGAAATGTTTGGGATAAGAAGTTGAGCCCTTTGGGCTTCAGAAACAGTGCGAAAGGCAAAGACAGGCAGAAGTCATGTCCTACCTGAGGATGGGAGCTCAGCATGATTGTATGAGTTAACATTAGAAGAGAGAGGCATGGAACCTCTCTAACTTCAGAGGAGTTTACTGGGAAGAAGGCTGTTATATGGGATATTACACGCATGACAAAGGTACTATAGCTTGATAAAACAAAAGATGTGAGGCATCCTGTGGTGTATTGATGGCAAAGAGTAAATGGCAATGGCGGGTCTGGACTGTAAATGTTCTGTCCCATTTTATGACACTAGATCAGTTTCAAATCACACCTTTTGCCTTCCCGGGGAACACAGACAGAAGACTGCATGGTGTGGTGTCCCTGGGCTGCCAGGTGCCAGGCACACAGCATGCACTGGATTGTCCCTTCATACAGCTCTGCATCTGGCAGAGCCTGGGGCAGATCCACAGATGGACATCTTGCACTGGGAATTGAAAGAATCGGGAAACCTGTTCCTGGAGACCCCACTGCTGAGGGGACCTCTGACCAGAGCCAGCAGCTTTGTAAGGACGCAGCTGAGGCTTCGTCACCCACCCACAGCCTTCCATCTGCAGCTGAATTAAAAAGGTGCATAGAAGGAAAAATCCCCCGCTCTCCCCCAGGGCCTTGTAATGGCCCTTGTGCCAGGAGGGCGGACTGAACAGCCTGCCCCAGGCAGCAGGACTGGTGTGGCACTCACCTGGACAGGAATCCTGGGTGCTACAGGTGGTGGCTGATGCACTGAGCAGGGCGAGGAGGACGGCGGCTGCCCTCCCCACCACCAGCACTGCGCTCTGCTCTCTGCTCCCTTTCTCTGTGCCCCAGGAGCTCTGGTTGGTACTGAGCTGTCTCAGGCTTTTACACTGACCAAAAAATCCCGTGTAAGCTCCACTTCTGCGCTTGCCCATTGCCTGTGTTCCCAGTCTGTGTCTGCAGAGCTTCTTCCTTGACCAGCAGCTTCCCACAGACCCACAGAAAGCTCTGAGGCAGATGTTTCAGTTCACACAGGATTCAAGACTAATTTGGTGTTTAAACTCTGCAGATCTGGGACAGTGAGGTGGGAAGAGGATGGCTGATGTCTTTTTCCCAGCTTTTATTCTCCCCAGTTCCCAATCAGAGTTAAACGTGAGGTGTTCTGTTTTGCTTCGCTGTTTCTACATTATGCACATTTGTGGGAGCACTACACGAGGCTCAGACTGCCAAAGCAAATCAGATTCTTACTAGCTTTGGATACAAAGCCCTTAAAGTTTATGAGTATTAGCAGAGCGTTTAATTTAAGCTTTTTCTCCTTATTCTTCCATCCGATCAGCGGAGACAGTGACTTCTTGGAGCTTTTCACAGCTATCAGGATATCAGAGGAAAAACCTCAAGCTCTCCTCAAGCATTCCCTTTTGCAATGAAGCCACTTCAACACTCCAAACTCAAAATGTAGATGAAAGCCTACTTTAATACTAAGCAAATGGGAGAAAGCAGGGGAGAGACAAGAGAAGTATGTGGTTCTCTCTTCAATTCGGTATCCCCAAATGGCTCACATGCTGCAGGACACACAGACACTTTTGGAAGCAATGCATCACTGGCCAATGTAGGTTCAAAGTAGGTCAGGTCCCTGGAGGTAGTCTCTGAAATTGGCCTAGTGATCAATATGTCCTAAATTGCTTTTCCTCACCCTGTGGCCCAGTGAAGATCACACAGTGCTGCTGTTTACACCATCAGAAGTCTTTTTTTTCTGTGTTCTCCTTTGAGCCCTGGGAAATGTCCTGTCAACCTCAAAAGCCCCATATCTCCTTGGAGATGCAGAAAGGAATTTAAAGCACATTGCATGAAATAGGGACTGCCTCTGAACACTGCCAGTCATCTCTTCGACTCCAGAGATGTGAACATCCAGAGCGAGGTCTCCAGAACTGAACTGATTTGCAAAACCTCAAGCAAGCTTAGCAAAGCTTAGCAAATCAGAAGGCACAGATTGACAACAGATCTTCAAAAAGTGTGTGTGGGAACATGAAAACTACGCAGCAGAGGATTTAGCACTGGTCAGTGTGAAGTCATAGGTGAAATCCTGGCTCCTGCTTGGGTCCTGCTCTGTCCCATAGCTAAGGACATTGCTATGCGACTCCTACAGCTGCCAGAAGGGCTGACAGCTGGGACTGGGGAGCTGAAAGAGCAACTCTGTCATCAGTAACTCCAGGCAGTGTGAGATAGCAACTCGCCTGAGAGAGTAAGAGATGATTCTTTTACATCATGGTCTCAAAGCTTGCTGGGGACACAGATGAATGAGTCCAGGCAAGTCCTGAGCAAAGGTTGTGGAATCCTTTCTCTGGAGAACTTTGATGGACGAGTCCTGGGCAAGGGTTGTGAAATCCTTTGTCTGGGGGACAAGATGGACAAGGCCGGGGGCAAGGAGGAGAGATGAGCTGCAGCTGAACGGCTGTGAAGTGCTCTTTTGTGTGGACTTACCTCAGGATGATGGCCACCATCACTGGCTCCGCGGCCGCCTCCTGCTGCCTGCTTGCTGCCCCAGGCCGCCATGCTGCTGCTCCCCCCCCCCTCCCCCCCCCCCCCCCCGCTGCTTCTGCCTCGGACCTTCACACGCCGTGCTGCGGGACACTGCTGGATCCTGGCGCTGACCATCCCCGCTTTACGCAATTCTTGCTCCTTTCCTATCTTTTCTATCGCCCTTCTTCCCTTCCCCCTCCCCCGATTAGGATTTGTAATAAACTGGTTGGACCAACACATGAACGGTTGTTTCTTAATCTCACGCCGGGTATACAGATATTAAAAGAACCTCACCTCCCTCCTATAAATTGGAGCGAGACAGAGTCAGCCCCATGGGAGGTGCCTTTGGGGAGACTTGCACTGCTAGGATGGAGTGCTCTAACCTTCTAGGGTAGTGTATCATCCAAAGCAAAAACGGGAGATCCGGGTTCCCCTTGCCTGTTCTATGCTATTTACACCTCTTCACTATGTGCCAGTAACAAAGTTTTCAGGTGTCTTTTTGTGAACACTTACATTTCCAACGGATAATTTATTTCACTACTGATCTTACCATCTGTGCTGGGGACATTTGCCCAAACTAAGCAGTTTTTTCCAAAGGATGTTACTTGGTTTTGCCTTTCTGCTTCTGAGTTTTGTAACTGCACTGTGTCTTCAAGTGCTCGAGTGCTTCACTGCTAGGGGCTGTGCTGTGCCTTTGGTTTGCACATGATGTGCATCGTAGCTTCCAGGAGATCCTGAGGCTCCAAAAAGGCACAGGTAAGTGGCAGAGTTTCTCAAGACAGTTTTCCTTACCAGGGGGAGAAAATGCAGGGAAACAAAGAGGAATTTCCTCCTGCTCGTATCCTTGGCTTCACATGCTGTGCTGCTGAACAAAGTGTCACTGCTTTCCCAGGAAAACTTCAACGGAAGTTCTGGGCTATCAGAAGAGTGGGCTGGTGGTTTCACTGGTCTTGACTGGTGCCCACATAACTGCCCTCCAATGATGTCTGCTGTAGCACGTCTTTGTACTGAGCAGCCAGGCAGTGCAGTGATGTTAGAACATAAAGCATCCTCTTGAACCTGCATCTTCCTTTCCCCACATTTCCATAAATTGTTTGTTCAGGACACAGTGGTTTCCTCATTTCAAGAGTCAGTTAGGACACATATCTCTCAGTTATTGCATGCCAGCTGTGTGGCCTTGCTGAGCATTTGCTTTGCTTCGTTTCCTCTGAGAGCTGCTGTCATGGAGCCGTTGCTTAATTCTCCCTGTGGTGATAAACAGAGGTTGCCTACAAGAAAGGCTTTCATTTTAGTGGTTCCTTTTCTACCAGCCTCTTTGTGAAACTCTGCTTCAGCTGGGTATTTTCTATTTCATTCCATTTTTAACATCTAGGAGCAGGTAGAACAGGCAAAGTTGTTACCTGTAGGGTAGGCAGAGGCAGCGTTTAACCCTCCATGCTATGATGAACCCCAAAAGGTATCTCCCAAGCCCTTTTTCTTTGCTGATATTCTGGAAACTGAAAGTGTATATTTTTCATTAAAAACAAAGGAAATACAAAAGTTGATAAAAAGCTTAAGAGTTTTGTTTAAAGCTTGTTTCACAGGTTTAGTGCTCAGTGGAGGCTAAGGAAAACCTCCTGTTTGTTTTACTGTAAATTCATTTCAGATTGACCGTTTTCACATAAAAATGTATGAGCTGGCTTCTCAAATAAGATAGCCCATGGCATCCTAGGAGCAGCATTGCTTAAGACATAGATGACATACGTTCTGAATCGCTGTGACCTCTCCAGGCCAACAGCCCGCAACCCAGTGATCTGCAGTGCTTGACTTCCTGCGCTGCTCGCGTGCACCATGGAATCCTGCCACAAAAGGGTCTGTTTAATTAAAGAGGAGGCACAGGGCGTTCTTTCTCTGCTTGCACTTCATCAAGAGGAAAAATGACTCCACTTGCAATTTTTCCCCCTCTTGCCCTTAAGTCTCTGCTTAGACTCACAGTGCCTAAAATCACTACAATCACCCAAAATACCATCCCTCTTTGGGAGACAAAGTGTGGGGGCAGCTGTTTTCTGAACGCAGTGAATGCAGTACAGATTTAAAATGTGTCACACGAGTCACTGTAATTCAGAATAACTCAGCAGATGAAATAGGAACAAGACAAGCCCAAGCTGCTGTGCTCAGAAGCGGGAAGGCAGCCTCCTCCAGCAGCCCTGGCCCCAGACCCTCCTGCCGCCCCAATTCTCTGCCCGCTCCAACTCGTGTTGCTGCACGCTCACCGCACCGCACGCCCCCAAGGCGCACCCGAAGGCCTCCCGACCGCCCGAACCCCCGGCCCGGAGCTACAACCCCCCGCACACCAGCTGGCCCGGCCCAAAGGACCGCGTACAGCAGGAAGACGGACAGGCTGCGTGAGGCACACGGTGCCATGCTAGCCGCCGCTGGCCGTGGGCGCCCAGCAGCCACCAGGTGCCAGCCGGCAGCTCACAGCCCCAGCGGCCTGTCTGCAGGATGGAGCACCCCGCCCCTCCGCGCAGCGCCTCACGCTAAAGGGCTTTTTCCTTACGCTCTACATCTCCCCTCTTTTACTTTGAAGCCGTTGCCCTTCGTGCAATCACACACACACGGCCCGGCCCGCCCCGCCTCCTCCCTCTGCGCCGCGTTCTCCCTCACGGCTTCCGCAGGACCGCCGCGCGGCCCGGCCCCGCTCTGAGGTGACGGGCCGCCGCCGTTCCGGACGCCCCGCCGGTTCCCAGGGCAACGCGCCGTGCCGCAGCGGGGGCCATGGCGGACGGTCCGCCCGCGGCCGAGGAGCGGCGGTGGCACTGCGAGGTACTGCGGGCGCGGGAGGTGCCGGAGCTGCCGGTGACAGCCGTTGGTCCCTGTCGTTCTATGATTACTGTTCGCTTGGGATGTCAAATTTCACCGCTGCTTGCTGATGAGGAGCAAGTGTCTTGGAGTAGCAGCTGTATTCATTACAAACGCGTGGTGTCTAAAGGTTGGATCTGCAGCGGCTTCAGCTGCAGCTGCGGACTGCATGCAGGTTGGAGGTGCAGATGAGCAGCAATCATCTGTGCTTTTTTAAAAGTCCCGAGTCGTTCCGTGGTGACGCAGTGCTGCTGGCTGCTTGGTGCAGCAGCTGCTGGCTGGGGCAATTCTGGCCAGTTCTGCCCGAATTTTGAAGCTTGTGAGTAAAATGGACTTGAGATCTGTTGAGATCTTGAAATCTCTCCATGTTTCAGTTTACTGCCCCTTGTTAGTCCAGTAAGAGCTGAATAATGACTTATTTCTGTCTTCTCGGTTAAATCATTCTTGTCTTTTCCTCTGTTCTGAATCACAGACATATGTGGGGCAGTTCTATGTGAGCCATCGCCATGGAAAGGGCATTTGCTACTGTCCTGATGGCTCCCAACTCCGAGGAGCTTTCTATCTTGGCCACGTAGAAGGCTATGTGACCCAGGAATGGAAGGATGGCAGAACATTTCAGGTAACTGCTGTCCTACCATTTTGACTTCTCCTTTCAAAGTCGGTGTAAGTACAGGAAAACGGAGTTTCTTTTTCCTTTCTTTTATGTTTCTCTCTCTCTCTTTTTTTTTTTCCAAACAGCTCTCTGTAGCTCTTAGTGGTTTTCTTGCTTAGAACAAAAGCTTCATGCTTTGGTCTGTGAATTAGGGCGCTCTTTTCAACTGCTCACCTTATGTTGTACTGAACTTTTGCATAAGAAAATCTTGAAGGAGTGAATGTGGTTTCTTCTAAAATCTTACATTCCTTTGTTTTCTCACAAGGTATTACTGAAAAGCCTCGAGTGGAGGAAAATAATCCTCCCATTGTACAGTCTTTTCAGTGGGGAGTTGATCAGTAATAGCAATTTATTTTTTCCTGAATATTGATGATGTATTACTAGTTATGGATTTGGGAGAGCTTTAATTTCAGTAGATAACATACAATCTGAAGAGGCAAATAGAGAAGCTTCAGATCATAGCCATACTTAGAGCTGTACTGTTGGCAGTCAGTTCTTTTCTCGTGTTTCTTTACAGTTAGACAGTTTGTCTAACTTTTTTTGGAGCCTTTTCACTCCAAATAGCTGTTCTGGTATTGTGGCAACTCAGGATGAGCCTGCCGTGAGCAATATGTATGATGCAGAGGCATGAGGCTGCTTCAGTTTGGTAATGCTCATGCCTTACTGTCACAACCTGATCAGATCAGGATTGTTGAGATTTTGAGATTCTTTTGGGTTAAATTAAAGGGAAGTCGTAGACCCATAGAATGGCTTGGGTTGGAAGGGACCTCAAGGTCATCGAGTTCCAAACCCCAACTGCAGACAGGGTTACCAACCACTAAACCAGAGAGTACATCAGACCATCCATGGCCTTGGGCTCCTCCAGAATTGGGACACTCACAGCTCTCTGGGCAGCAGTTCTAGGGCCTCACTATCCTCTCAGCGAAAATATTTAATATTTAATATAAATATTTAATATTTAATATAAATGATATTTAATGTAACTCTCCCCTCCTTTAGTTTAAAACCATTCCTCCTTGTTCTGTCACTATCGACCCATGTAATGAGTTAATTTCTCTCCTGTTTATAAGCTCCCCCTAAGAACTGGAAGGCTGCAATGCGGTCTCCCTGCAGCCTGCTCTCCTCTAGGCTGAGCACCCCCAGCTCCTCAGCCTGTCTTTGCAGCAGAGGTGCTGCAGCCCTCTGAGTGTCCTCGTGGCCTCCTCTGGACCCGCTCCAGCAGCCCCACGTCTTTCCTGCGCCGGGGGCCCCAGGCCTGGACGCAGTACTGCAGATGGGGCCTCACGAGGGCAGAGCAGAGGGGGACAATCCCCTCCCTGCCCGCTGCCAGCCCTCTGTTGGTGCAGCCCAGGGTGCTGCTGGCCTCCCGGGCTGCGGGCGCACACTGCTGCTCGTGTGCAGCTCTGTGCCCACCAGGACCCCCACGTCCTTCTCTGCACGGCTGCTCTCAGGATCTTCCCCCAGTTTGTATAAATGCCTGGCATTGCCCCAACCCAATGCAGCACCTCACACTTGGCCTTGTTGATCCTCATTAGGTTTACATGTGCCAACCTTTCGTGCCTGCCCAGGTCCCTCTGGATGGCATCCCTTTCTGCTGTTGTATCAGTTGTACCACTCACCTTGGTGTTGTCAGCAAACTGCTGAGGATGCACTTGATTCCAATGTCTGTCATTGATAAAGATTTGCATTCATAGTTTGCATACAAGGTAGGAATGGGGGAATTCAACTTTTGCACTTGCATGCAAGTGTAGCATTGACCCTTTTCTCCATTTGAGTCAGAGGTCACAGAAGCTCTGTCCCTTACCATGTTGGTCATGTAGGTGTCTCTTGCAACAGGAGAATTAGCTCAGGTCTGCGTTGGGTAGAGCCATACACACCCTCTCATGTACTCTGCACGCTCTTCAGCAAGCACTTCTGGTTTCATATTCCAGCTGCCAGCTGAGAACACAATTTTGTTTTTCTCTGGTAAGCAGTGCCCCAGTGATGGAGGTTTTCCATCAGACCTTACACTTGCCTGCCATAGTGTCACAGCCAAACTGAGGTACTGTTGTAGGAAGATTAAAACTCCTCTCCTCTAGTGTTTTGTGACCAAGTCTATTCTGTTGGTGTCTCCTACCATGTTTGTTAGTTACCATTGTAAGAAAATAAACTGCTATCAATTCTATCTTCCATGTCAGTGCAGATGTGTATCAGAGGTGCTTGGTTTCTGTTTGGAAAATCTAGATGAAAATCTGTCCTGGCCTGGCTAATGAATCCCCATTTACTCATTGAATAAATTAAAAGAAAATCTTGGCTGGGCACAAAGTGGTCAGGGAGTTTAATCTAAACATTGTATCTCAGTGTTAGGGCCTTCCATTGCTTGTGAGCTTGAAGATGTTTGCCACTGAATGTGCCCAAGTGAATGTGGGGGCTTTGAAGTTCAGAATGGCTTCAGCTATTATTGCTGTGTCAACAGGAACTGGTCCAGCAGAGTCAGAACTAGCCAGATCAGTTGTATAACAGACTGTTGTGTGCTGTGTTTGATCTCTGATACTAATGAGCTCACTTGTTTCCTAAGGGACTGTACAAATCTGACGAGCGATTTGGACCAGGGATTGAGAGCTATCCAGATGGCTGTCAGGACGTTGGCTTGTGGCTTGGAAATCATCTCATTAAACTGTGTACTGAAGTACCTGGTTCTTTTTCTGTCTTGGATTATCCAGAGCATTACAGATATTTTGATGACAGTTCTCCAAAGAAGTATATTTCTGTCAAGGAAGATCCTTTCCTCCGTAGCTACAAACATCTTCCTTTTGATGATGAGGATATTTTCCCTGAAGGAGTCCTTGCATATTCTTGTAACATGGATCATCTTACCTTGACTCACTCTTTCCTGGAAGATTGTGATGCTCATTACTTCGAGAACACCAAAGAGCTGCCTGAAGAAGACCTCTGGCCTGTTGCAAATGGAACTCCTTTGCTAGTTAGGATACAAATGCATGCTTATAAGCACAGGTAATGCTTGATGATTTGTTTATGGTATATGGACTGTTAGCATTTTTTATCTACAAATATTCATTATTTTCAAATTTACATTGCATGAATGCAGTGCACCAGATGTTTTTTATGGCCTTGAGATTACAAGTTGAATTTTTAAACAAAACCAACAAATAATATATTCATCTCTTAGCTCACAAATTAAATTAAATGTCATTCATTAAGTTAACCCTCAATTTTCTTCTGGCTACATCTATAAAATTGGTCTGATTAATTTTTTGCTTGTGAAATTACTGGAAGTCCAGTTTTGATAGCAACAGGGAGGCAAAGGCTGTAGAGACCTGCGAGGAACGACCACGTCTCTTTTGAGAGCAGTGTTTTCTGCAAAGATGTAAATATGAAGGAGAACAGTGTCAGCTTTTCAAAAGAACTGGGAATCTGGCCACTGATACCTTTTGGAGGGCATCCTGACTCTTGTTCTCCTCAAGGCAGTATAAAATATGCTGCAGCTAGGCTAACAGCTAACTTGGTGCTGTACATGGGAGTACTGCACGGACAGGCAGAGTATCTGCTGTTTGCTTTGTTGATGGAAACACAGGCTGCATAAGCATATTTCATAGTCCTAGTTACTGCAAGTGATGGAAATTTAATTGTAAACTGATGGCAAGAGTGTGTGTAACTAATTGGTTCATTGAAATAATTGGAAGTTACATTTTGTTTCCTTCTTTTAGTTGATGTTTGATGGCTGGATATTTGAACTCCTCTTCATTACCGTCTACATGCTGCTGCCAGCATCCTGTACTCTGGTTTGCCTTCAGCAGGTTCATGCTATTTGAAATGGATCTTAAAGTGATTGCTGGTCTGATTTGTCCACCCTTCTTACCATCACATTTTGAACTGCCCTTGTGGTCAGGGAATACCTGCGTGCTTCAATGTGCAGTGGTTTTTTCACTCTTTTTTCTAGGCACTCTCAAGCAGAGTTCTCTTCAGATATGAAGCTCATTCTCAGAGGAGTCCGCAGTAATTGTGGACATCCAGGCCCCAGGGAACTTGCCTCAAAGCAGTTAATTGAGAAGGCAGCAAGAGGAGATTTTGATGGAGTCTGTGCAGTTCTGAGGAATGGATTGGCTCATCCAGATGTGGCTGATAAACAGGGATACACTGCACTTGCTGCTGCTGCTGTAAGACCCTAAGCATGGTGCTACTGCACGGTAACATTCCTGCTATAGTAGGCTGAATAACATGTTGGTCTTGTTTTGTTACAGAATATGAAAGGAATGCTCAGTAAACAAGAAGAACAGAAAAGAGGGTGGCATGAGTAGTGCCTGTAGTGATTGGTATCATGCCAAACCCCACTGTGAATAAATAATCTAAAGGAAGTCCTTCATTAAGTATTAGAGATGGCTTCAAACGCCAGGTTTGATTTCAGGTTATAGCTGTGCATTGGACCTACATTCTTGGTTAGAACTGTGCCCTTATTTCTTCTCCTGGCTGAAATCAGAGTCAGGTGGATTTGTTTTGTTTTTGCTGAGAAGTGACAGTGGCTAGAATCCATGCATGCACAACTTCAATTCCTGTAGGAAGGGCATGAAATCCACCCCTAATCTTTTTATTCCTGCCCTTTTCAGTTTCTGGAATACTTGGCATTCATTACAAATTGCTAGCAAAATCAAGATAATAATTGAGAACACTGTTTTTCTGTAGACATCTTGGTCTCCTTCTGTACATAAATCCTCCCTCATTCTCAGAAAGAAGGAAGAAATAAGGGCAAGTGTATACTTGAGGACAGAATTTAGTTGAAAGATGCATAGTTTGAACCCTGTAAGACACGGTTCTATATTGTATATGTTATTTTGTGGGAAACATACATTTGAATTAGCTGAACAGTGTAAAGCCCTATTTAAAAACTATTGTCAATTCTTTCAATGTCTAAAGCTAGAATTGTGCAAGTATGGATTTTTCCCTTCTACAGGTTCATTCCCACTGTGATATTGTGAATCTACTTCTTGATAGTGGAGCTGATGTGAATAAGTGTAGTGATGAGGGATTATCTGCTCTCTCCATGTGCTTTATTCTCTATTATCCAGAAGAATCTTTTAAGGATAACATTGCTGAGAGCAGCTTGCACTGTTACCAGGTTTGTTTCTGTCTAATTTGACAAAACATAATGTATTATATCCTCAGGCTGTAAGCTTGCGCTTTCAAGTTCTGTGTAGGAAAAATGATTTTTTTTGCATTTTGCACTCTAATGATGCATAGTAATCCTTCCTGTCACTACTGACTCTGAAGTTAAAAGGCTTGGCTTAGTAACAAGCTTTCTCTGCAAGCAAAATAAGGCATTGTATCAATAACAGATATGTGAGGCCATGTTTGCTTGGTGTTACAGACAGTGAAGATGCAGCAAGCTAATTAGTGGGAATTACAAAAATGTAATTAGAACAATAGGAGACAGGTGGGTCGCCTGGTACTACGGAGTCATGCTGGCATTGTTAAGGTGGCAAGCAAAAAGCTTGTCAGAAGTCTGATTGCTATGGGGTGGATCACAAAAGGAAAACTCCAATCCGTCTGCTGCAAAGAAAAACACCTGCTCTGAATCTTCTCATCTGGGAGTATTGCATTTTGTAACAGTGCAAACCTGGAAATGAAAACGAAAATGAAAACAGGGATGTCTGGAATCACCAGCCAGGATGAGAAAATGGATAAGAAGGGGGACTAGGCAAGTAGGAACTGCATGGTGTTGGAAGTATTTGGAAGCTGAAAATGGAAGAGTAGTGCTGAGATGTTCAAAATAAACTAGAGAGGTACTGGCCCATGTCCTGTGGAAGCTTCTGTGGAAATCAGCACCTACCTGTGGCATTCTGTGATGGACAAGGGAAGAGACACTGATACCATCTATCTGGACAAAGAAAGGCCTTTGACATGGTCCCTCACAACATCCTTCTCTCCAGATTGGGAAGATCTGGATTTGGTGTGTGGGCTGTTCAATGGACAAGGAATGTTTGTGAGGTTGTACTCAGAGAGTGGTGGTCTCTGCTCAATATCTGGATGGAGATTGGTGACAAGTGGTGTCCCTCAGGGCTCAGTAGCAGGACTGGTGCTCTTTAACATCTTCATCGATGGCATTGACAGTGGGACCTTCAAAGGCCCCTTCAGACTCAAATGATTCTGTGATTCCATGATCTCTGGATGTTCTGAAGTCCCTGTTTCAGTTACAAGAGGATGTCTGAGTGGTAGTTCACTGCTGAAGTCGCAATATTTTTATGGGAAAGGAAGAAGGAGAGTGAGAGATGAATATACAACAGGTGCTCAAAGCTTCACAGAAAAATAAATGTGAAACTATTATCTCTCATTTTAGAGATAATACCAAGTAATTTGGGATAGAGAGAAGATCTTTCTGTGTTTATTTGTGCCTGTCATGTCTCTTGAGATTCAGCAAGAAAAATGCACGTTGCTTTCCCTTTTTTTTCTGTGTTGAATCATATGGTGGTATGGGTTGGAAGGGATCTTAAAAATCATCTAGTTTTAAACTTGCTGAGAGCAGGGTTGCCAGCCACCAATTAAGCTGTCCAAAGCACCTGGAGCATTGTGACCGGTTCTGGGGCCCCCAGTAGAAGGAAACATGGACATACTGGAAAGAGTTCAATGGAGAGCCACCAAGGTGATGAAGGGACTGGAGCAGCGTTCCTGTAAGGAGAGGCTGAAGAAGCTGGGATTGTTCAGCCTGAAGAGGAGGCGCAGAGAGAATCTTCTCAACATACACAAATACCTGCAGGCAGGGTGCAGAGAAGGCTGGTTCCAGGCTCATTTCAGTGCTGCCCATGGACAGGACAAGGTGCAATAGGCACAAACTGGGACAAAGGAGGATGCATCTGAACATCAGGGTGACCTTTGTGGTGTGGAGGTGTGAAGGTGTGAGCTGCTCAGCTTGGTATCATCCACAAACTTGCTGAGCGTGCACTCAGTCCCACTGTCCGTGTCACTGACAGAGTTGTTAAATGTTAAATACCTGCAGATCTGGAAACACAAGTTAGGAGCTCCTAGTTTAAAGGTTTCATGCAAACGAATGCAGGTTGAAAATCTGTGTCTTGTTTTATTTCAAAGAGTTTTTTTTTTCTTTAAAGCCAGGTGGTGGATGCTGGGGGAAGCTTTATCTTTCTGTATGTACTTGAGTCACCAAGAAAGTTAGGCAAGAAGAATACTGTGTTTGAGTATTATTCTTAGTTTTTAATATTAACTAGAAATTACTTCTAAAAGATCTCTCGACCGTATTCTATTTTAACTCTATGCTGCCCAGCTTTTATTTTATTTTTGTAACCTCTTTCTTTTCTCTTTTTTCTTTTTTTAATCTTTGAAAGTGGAACAAACGATCAGAACCCTCAGAAGCGGTCAGTGTGGCTGGGAGCGTAACCTCAGAGTAAGTCTTGCACTTACTGTGTAAGCAGACAAATTCTCATAAACCTTTTTGTACAGAGTAGTAATAGTATTTCACAGAAGGGTGCATCCATTGCAGGGAAAGCTAATTTTTTGTATGTATAAATAGGTAAATGCTGTTTTCATGCTGTAGAAGGCACTCACTGTTTATACACTGATAGTTCAGGCTGGCAGCGGGAGAGACTGCAGTTGAAAAGTGTTGCTGAAGCAAAGATCTTCATGCTTGGGGGACACAAGGTTTCTAGTTAGCTTGACGTGAAGAGCTGCTAAGTATGCAGTGACACGTGCAATGTAGTGCAGATGTGAGGAAGGAAAATAATTAATTCACTCAAAGTCTTGACTCCATATGAACTTAATGGTTATTTTATGCAAGTGTCTGTTCATTTGTATTGACTGAAATGTGGCACAACTATTTTTGCTATGTGTATCCTGGAAAAGGCCACATTCTCCCTTCTGTTTTGCTGGCAGTCACCAAACATAATGACATTTTTGTGTTGTGTTTTATGTTGCCATAGATAATTCTGCCTTCTTAAAAATCCCAAATTGAAACTCCCTGATTGACATTGGCCGTGACTCCTTCCTTTTGTGGCACGTCTTTCCATGAGTCCTGTCTGAAATATCGTGTATAGTACCTGATGTTGATTAGTATACAAAGATCCATTGAATTGAGCAAAGCTTATTTAATACCATGCTTGAAAAGATGAGTCTTTGCTGAGAATGATTTGCAGTAGAGTTTCTGGGTGACTCCCAAGTTTGCCTTTAAAAAAAAAAAGAAAAAGTGTTTGTGATGGTGTCAGGCTTTTTTGTGGGATGTATAGATAGCTGTGTGTCAAGGAAATACTGGTCCTAGTCTAGCCTAACTACTTACCAGTCTTTGATCAAGGGAAGCATTACAGCCTTGATTCCTTAGGGAAATGAGTGAGGTGTGAGTGAGGAAAGAACCCTCCAGGAAGCAGGAAATCTGCTTCTGTGATTTAAAAAAACTCCAGTCACAAGTGAGTACCTGATGGAGGTGCAGAGAATCTTGCCTAGTTTTGCCTGTCTGTTCCCATGCCAGACTTCTCATGATCACAGGGGCTGCTTTAGCAAACTGCTCCTTTAGCTCAGAGGGCTGAGGTACACCTCTTCAGGTCATAACATTGGGTGTTGCTGTAGGGTAGTTGTGATGCCACGTCCTGCCTCTGCAATGTGGCAGCTTTCATTTCTATTACCTGTGGTTCATCTTAGTGTAGTAGTTATTCTGGTGTTTTTTTTATGTCAACTTTAGGCAACAGAAGAGATGGGAAACAATCCAACTGCTGCTTCGGCGAGGTGCAGATCCCAACGTCTCCTGTGTCCCATCACACCTTCTCTTCTTTGCTGTTAAAGCTGCTGATGCAAAGGCAGTGAAACTCCTCTTGGAAAAGGGAGCCAGGACTGATGTGCGGCTTCCATCCAAGGTTTTACTGGATTGCAATTCACAGTGTGTGTGACTGTCAGTGAGACACAGCATGGGTGAAGAGTGAGCTTGGACTGTTCTTCAACTGTTTGAACAGGTTGTTCTTCAAACAAAAAATTGTTTGAGTCCTGCTTGTGACGCACTGGCACAGGCTGCCCAAGGAGGCTGTGGATGCCCCATCCCTGCAGGCATTCAAGGCCAGGCTGGATGTGGCTCTGGGCAGCCTGGGCTGCTGGTTGGTGACCTGCACACAGCAGGGGGTTGGCACTGGGTGAGCACTGTGCTCCTTTGCAACCCAGGCCATTCTAGGATTCTATGATAAACAGGAGTCTTAATGCTGTGTTTGTGTTTTCAGTTCCAGGGTTTATCTCCTCTTCACATAGCTGCCTCTATTCCTGGGGAGGAAGGAGTCCAGATAACAGAGTACCTCCTGAGTTCTGCCCTAGATCTTGATGCAAGGGCAGAAGATGGAAATGAGGTATATGGTCCAGATGAGGTCAGTTTCTCTCCCATCTCATCTCCTTTCACCTGTTCAAGTTCAGACTGCAGAGGACATAAGCAGGAAACTGAGCCTCCTTCCTCCTTGCAGAGAAGTCTTTGCATTTTACTGGACTAGCTTTTAAAAAACAAGAAAATTTCATGTGAAGTTGATAATATTGATTTGCATTTGTTACTAGAGATATTACTTTAAATTCTGTGATTATGTGATTTTTATTATAAGAACAGTTGAAAGATTGGAAGGGATCTCTGAAGACTGTGTAGTTCAGCACCCCTGCTCAAAGTTGCAGCAGGTTGCTCAGTATCTAGACCTGTTGTTTTTTCAGTATGTCCAAGGACAACTTCTGTGGACAGTCTGTTCAGTGGCAATGTTCTTTGTGATGCAGCCCAGGGTGCTGCTGACCTATGCTGCAGGGGTGTGTGTATGCTCAAGTTCAACTTGTTGTCCACCAGGACTTCCAGGTCCTGCTCTAGAAGGTTTCTAGAAGGTTTTCTAGAAGGTTTTCCATCTGTTCAGCCTCCATGGTGTACTGGTTCCCTCTGCCCAGTTCTCCAGACTGTCCAATTCCCTCAGAACAGCAGCAGCACTGCCTGCTGTATCAGCCACTCTGCAGTTTTATATCATCTTGCAGAGCATGCACGCTGTCCCAGCATTGAGGTCATTAGGGCTTTATTATAGTATCTACCCTAGGGGTATCTCTACGGTATCTGCCCTGGGGCACAGCACTGCTGGATGTCATGCTGCTGATCACAAACCAGCTCTCTGTCTGAGGCAGTACTGAATGCCTTGCTAAACTCAAGGTAAAGAACAGTGAGTGTTTTCTTATCTTTCACTGAGCTGCTCATCTCATTGTAGAAGGACGTATTTGTCAGGTGTGATCTCCCCATTGCAAAGCTATTTTGACTGCTCCCCATAAGGAATATGTTTGGAGATAGTCTTTCAGATTTTTCCCTCAGCTTCCCATATGCTGAGGTGAGGCTGTCCAGCCTGGAGATCCCTTCAGCCTTGCCCATAAGATAAAAGTGGTGTTTACTTTTTGTAAGTCCTCAGTAATGTCTCCTCAGAGGTAAGCAGGGTCTTGTAAGGGCATTGTCCAGCTCCTTAGCATACCATCAGGTCTCATTCACTTAAAAAGGAGTCAGCTTGTGTAACTAGTTTGATAACATTTATTTGGCTGTGACAAGGACTAAGATGAATGTCTGTAGCACAGGGAGATTTAGATGGCTTTTTCAGTTTGTATTTCTATACTTTATCTGTAAGTAGAAATATTATTCAATTGCAGGATGCCCAGACATTGTGCAGGTAAGATTTGCTTTCTCATATATACATATGCATACATGTATATACATATCATATATACCTATATCATCTATATTTATATGTTGGTCTGGTGAGCCTATAGGCATAGACCTGAATTGAATGACATTGGGATGAATTTGACTCAAGGAAGCCCCCTTGTGCCTAAGAGCTTGCTTCTTTTTTTCCTGCATCCCACACGATATAATTTGGCCCAGTAAGTTATTCTGTCTCTAAAATTTTCTTTCCATGGACTCCTTCAGTGGTTTTACTGCACTCTTTAGAGTGCACTCCTAAAGCAGTCTGGCAGATGAAAACCGAATGAAGAAAGCAGAAAAAGGGGAGCAGTGGATTTTGTAGGGAATGTGTCTTATCTATATTTAAGATCCAGACCAATGAGTTACCAGACAGGCTTACTTTTGTTAACTTGTCTTTAAACTCTGTTACAAATAGGCAGATGATTTCACTTTGATTTCTCAGCCTCAAGACAAAGAATCCAGTTTGTCAGCTGATGTCTCTTGGCCACTGAAAAATGAAGCAGGACCACCACAAGAGTACTTTGCCTCCTATAACGGTCCTGTTCCAGAAGAAGGTGGGAGGAGTGCGCTGCATATTGCATGCCAAAGAGAGGGCAACAGTGAGGTAAGAGCACAGCATCTGAGTAACCAACTTTGGCAGTGAAGACACTTCATCTCTGAGGTTGGTGATTGAGTTCCAGGAATAAATTCTTTTCCTACTGAACTATCAGTGTTGTACAGATCATAAATCTATTCATGTGTGAGGTGAAAAAGTTTACTCAACTGTGGAGTACCATTTGGCATGGGAAACTCCTGTACTCAAATTACCATTTGTTAGTTGGCCATAAACTTTTATCATCCACAGGGCCAATTTGAAGTTAGGCAGTCTTAGTGTTGGCATGTGCCTCTGCGAATTTGATTTTGTAAGATTCTTGTCATCGATTTAGGATGCATGCACTTGGAGAGTGGTATATGAGAGAGGGGATGTGCTTCCTCGAAAGCAAACCTACATATTCCCCTGGTGGCAGGGTTAATGACTTTTGGGAATCTGGTTGTTTATGTTTGACACTACTGTGCTTGGGCTCTCAATCTGATGAAAACGGATATATAATTCTACTATAACACCACAATTTGTGAAAGCTTTAAGTGTGTTTTTCGCAGCTTGTTTAATTAATTACTCTATTATTATGATGCTGATCTGATACTAAAAAGTTGACTTCACTATGTTCTGTTTCTTCTTTTTTCCATGCCACCTACCTACAAAGCATGCCAGAGATGTTATCCGCCTCCTTTTGAAGCACAAGGCAAACCCAAACACGCTGTGGAGCGGCCATTCGCCACTTTCCTTAGCGATTGCCAGCGGCAATGACTTGGTGGGCATTTCAAAGTATCTTCAGTTTTTGATGTCTTCCTCGTTTCTGTAGGCCTTCTCTGATAGCCAGGCTACACAGAGCTTGCCAGTGTACATTTCTAGCAAGAATGTTTTTACTTTTCTTTTAAACCCATGGGTGTTTCATGAGCTGAAATGACTAATGACTACAGAATGAGGTAGCCACAAATACTTGGGTAGAATTCAGAAGGACTTAATATTTTGATAAATGTGTTCATGTTTGTGAATTCATGAGAATCATCTAATGTGCAATCTCCCTGCCCAGAGTGATTCAACCAAATATCAAAGCACTTCTTTCTGGGTAGAAGACAAAAATGCAGTCATTGGTGATATGTGAAATATGGTGATAAGTGAAAAGATCAATGATCAGACTTCAAAGTGATTTTGGTGCTAATGAGACTAAGCATTCCACAAATAAGGTTTGTAGTTGACACAGTAGAATTCAGCAACTATCTTCCCAGAGCAAGGAATGTACTTTCCTCTGCCCATTCTGGGGCAGGTCCACAGCTGACACCATGGTGCAACAGATGTACATCCAAACCAGGTAATGAAGCAGATATGTGTGTTGACAGCATCCGCGTCTCTAAGTTGGAGTGAGATGGATTTGAAAGGTTGACTGTACAGTGGGTCAGGAGTCGGCTGGATGGCCACAGTCAGAGATGTGGTCACAGCTCTATGTCCAGGTGGACGTGCAATCACAGAGCAGTTCAGGTTGGATGTGACCTCTGCAGGACATCTGCTCCAGCCTTCCTGCTCAAGCAGGGACACACAGAAGAGGATTCCCAGGACCACCTACAGATGTTTTATGAAGATCTCTGAGTGGGGAGACTCTACAATCCCTTTTGGCATCCTGTGCCAGTGCTCCAGCAGCTGCACAGCCCAGAGTTACTCCCTAATGTTCAGATGGAACCTCCTTTGTTACAATTTGTGCCTTGTATTGTGTGTTCTTGTATTGGCACTGGAATGAGCTTGGATTCAACCTCATTGTGCACACACTGATAATGTCTAAAAATGCATCGGTAAAAGACTTTGATATTATTGTCTGTAATGTCTATAGACATTATGTATTATTTATAGATAAACATATTTAAATAATAATAATACAACATGATAATAATACTATAAATTATGTTTGCATGATAATATAGATATTACATATCTATTATTAGGTACACCTTGAGCTTCGTGTCTCCTGCAGGGGGGAGCCCAGAACTGGACTCTGTGGCCTTAGCAGTGCTGAGTGCACGTCCCAGCTCTGTGACAAATACTAGTGGATGTTCCAGGTGTACTCTAAAGCTCTATGGCCTTGGCTGATGTGACTAGGATCTCACTTTCCTGCTGTGGAACTGCCAAAAATGGTTACCTCAGCCACTAATTTGTAACGTTTACCTTTGCAGGCAGTGGTTGAACTCCTCAAACATGGGGCTGACCCAAATCTGCCACTAAGTGGAGCCGTGGAAAGTGCCCTCTGTGCAGCTGTCAGTACCGCATATGAACACCAGAGAACAACAGCACAGAGGATTGCTTTGGTGAGAAAATGTCTTTTTTTTTTTTAACTTCAGAAAAAGCAATGATATTTATCACGTGCATTTAATTCCCTTTCTCTTTAGTGGGTAATAAGCAGTTAATATATATGAAGAACAGTTCATATATATGCATTCCTAACACTGCCTGTTCCTGTCCTGTGGAGCAGGGTATCTGTGTGGCCATTTGTTTTTGTGTTTGAAGAGGATGACAACCTTTTGGTTTAGAAAAGAAAAAAATGTCATTAAAGGCAAATAGGATTACTGTAGAACCCACAGCTCTGTAAGATCTGTTTCCTTGTTTGTAAACACACCATTCACATGGAGAGAGGTGTGTTGTGCTACTGTGGATAGGGGAATCCCACTCACTTTCTCTCTCACTTTCTCTCTACGTTGAGGTCAATGGCAGTGTTTGTGTGTATGAAAGTTGGAACTTTTCTTCTCACCCCAGGAAGCACAGAGCTGATCTCATTCAGAATGCAGGATTTTGAGATATCCAGAACCAAATAGCAACTGCCTGCAAGAAGGCTTTACTTAGAAAACATGTTTAGATCATCAACTGATGAACAGCTTTAATGGAGCAGAAGAAATGTGTGGTTTGATGCACAAAGCAATCTCACAAATAGATGTTAAGCTCTGATAATCAGTCCTGTCTCTTTAGACATAGCATGAAGGAGATTTTTTTGGGAGCTTTTGTTTTTGCTGGGATGTGCAATGGTTTCTTGTCTTCAGGTTGATAAGCTGCTTGAAGCTGGCGCAGATATCCTTGCACCAGTGACTCTTCAGGAGGGAAAGAGAAAAGCTGTGGGAACTGCTGTTGACTTTGCCTATTATAAATATTATCAGGTATGACTTACATTTCTGTCTTGAAAAATGCAGTGTTCTTTGTATCCGTTCAGATATGTGTTCTGCTTCATCCTCACAGTTTGTCTAGGGCAGCCTTCGAAAATGCTCAATGGAAATTTGCTTTCTCCTTTCATTGCTTCTGAACTGTTCACCATTTCAAGTCTGAATGTCTCTTAAGCATTTTGCCTGTGCAGATAATTGTTACAACAACACTCCATTCGGAACTGAATTGGAGAAAGCTAAATGTAATCATACATTGAGAAACTAAACACAAATGTCACATCTGTTTCTGTGAGGCTACAATGAAATCAGGAGAAGGTATTGTGATGTACTATATATATGATTATTATATATAACATGGTATTATACATATAAATAATAATAATATATAGTACATATTTATGATAATAACTTGAAGTGTGTTACAAGTTATGAAAATGCCTTATCAATCAAACCTTAAAATAATGAATTTAAAAAATAAGGGAATTAAATAAAACATGTTAAGATACGTATGTATGCATATGTATGTTGTATATTATCTATAACATATTCTAAGTATATTTGCTAAACAAAATGAGTTTATTTGTTTACTACATACATGAAATAGAGTGAAACTCAGTAATTCATTAGTTCCTTTCAAAAGGGATTTTACTGTAGTAAAAGCTCGTACTTACTAATCTTGCAGTGAACATTTCTGCCGGATTCTTTTTATCCTGGCCTACCTGATTCAGAAAACAAGCTTTGAAAAAGTCAAGGATTCTTTGATGGTTCCAATTGGAAGCAATTCTGCCTTTATTCATATACATATATATAGCTTTTTTAGGGAGAAACATAACAGTGGGCAAGCAGCACCCTCTGGATGTCTTTCCATTTCCAGGAAGCTTCTCAGCACTTTCACAGGTGCTGGGAGAGGAGCTCTGCAAGATGAGGGCAGCTTCCACCTTATTGAAACGTTTGAAAACTGTTTTAGTTGACTCACTGAGTACTCGCCAAACTGATAAGCACAACAACCACAACTTCAGACCTGGGCATGTCCCGTGCCCCTCACTGCAGGTGAAGCTCCTAGCCAGGATCTATTAGGGACAGTGCTGTGCTTTTGGAATGGCTTGGTTTAGCTTTGAGAAAAATGCATTAGATTTAATGCTGCCATACGTCAGTGGATTAACTCACACTATGTTTCAGGACAGGAGAATTGCTAACACACCGTACCACATGCTGTCAGCATCTGAGCAGGAAGTTGTTCAAGCACGCCAGGCACTGCTAGAGCACATTACAGCAAAGCTCCGTGAGCGCGTCATTCTGAAAGAGAAAGAGTGGGATCAAGAAGAGCTGAGAAGGTCCAAGAAATGTTAGTTAAGGCTTTAAGAGTATTTCGAGATGAAGGGTAGCATCAACAGGTGTGAAGAGGAATTTACTGTTAGAGTTCCGGTTTTGCTGCCTGAAAAAGGAACTCGGTAAAAACTGGGCTGACATATTTGGTAAGGAGAATGTTTGGGGTTCCTGCAAACACCAAAGGGAGCAAAAAAGGCACGGAGGAAGAAATTTCAGTATGAGCTTAGTGACTGTCTGTTGCTACCTGGTAGATTCCTACAGAAGATCTATTACCATTTATTAATGAGTGGTTGAGGGAGCTTGCTTTCCTAGCATCTCTTTTGTGCTAATGCTCTAATTAATGTGTTAATTAGTGACAATGAATTTATACAAGTTAAGATGATCTAAATGGTCTTCCTCAGTAGTTCTCAAATGCTTCCTGAGGCTTATAAGCTCCTGATACCAGTCTTTGAGGCAGATGTATCACACTTGAAAAGTGACATCTGAATATCAGATTGTTACCTTTGCAGTAACAAACTTTGCAGATAAGGCCCTACAGGGAGATCGGGACAGGCTGATTGCTGGGCTGAGGCCAGTGGGATGAAGTTGAACAGGAGCAAGTGCCACATCCTGCACTTTGGCCACAACAACCCCATGCATCGCTACAGGCTTTGGGCAGAGTGGTTGGAAAGCTGCATGGAGGAAAAGGATCTGGGGCTGAACGTGAGACAGCAGTGTGCCCAGGTGTCCTCTGTACTCAGCGCTGGTGAGGCTGCGCCTTGAGTACTGTGTTCAGTTTTGGGCCCCTCACTACAAGAAAGACGTTGAGGCCCTGGAGCACGTCCAGAAACAGGCAATGGAGCTGTGAGGGTTCTGGAGCACAGATCTATGGGCAATGGCTGAGAGCTGGAATGGGTCAGTTTGAAGAAAAGGAGGCTCAGGGGAGACCTTATGGCTCTGTACAACTCCATGAAAGGAGGTTGTGGTGAGTCAGGGGTTCATCTCTGTTCCCACACAGTGATAGGATGCAAAGGAAATAGGCTCAAGTTGTGCCAGGGTTGGTTTAAGTAGGAGAACAAGAAGAATTTCTTCACATAAGGGATAATCAAGCATTGGATCAGGCTGCCTGAGGAAGTGGTGGAGTCGCTCTGCTTGGAGGTATTATTAACAGTGCAGTGATGTTCAGGACATGGTTAGTGATGGACTTAGTAGTTTAATTGGATGGTTGGACTTGATGATCTTCAGGGTCTTTTCCAACTTTAATAATTCTATGATTCACTAACAAGAGATGCTTTGTATTCAGTGTCTTCAAGATTTATACAGTGGACAGTTCACCAAGTAGTGTGTGGTGCCCCAAATTTTTAACAGAGGTTGATTTTGTGACTAATGCTCTATTTCTGTAGTTGGAACGCTGATTTTGGTCTCCTCTCTGTCATGTTGTTGTAGTGGATTCAGCCATTCGTGTATGTGCTTCAAAGAAAAAAGAGAGGAACCATCATGAGGAACAGGGAAGGTAGGACAGAGATATGCATACAAGTATTTACTGTTCTTAGTCAAAAATAACAAGGCCTGATATTTTCCAAGCACTGCCATTTTTGTCTTTCATAACTTTTCTTTCATCTATTCAGTCTTACCAGCTGCAGTTGCCTTTTTTCTCTGTCCTGATCACATCACTCCATCTTCAGACTCTACCACAAGAGTCGGCATAATATTCAGTCATCTTGTGGGAGCAGCATATCTGCATCTTTTAAACTCAGTCATCAGTACCATAGAGTACCCTGCAAATGCTGAGAAATACGCAGCCATGCTTTCCATTTTGATACAGGAATTTGAGAAGATGTTTTAAGACTGTCAAGAAAAAACATTTTTTGGTGTGTATTTGGGACTCCATTTTCAGTTGACACGAACACATGACATGCAAATTTTCAAATGGAATGTGTAGATTTGCAATCAGATATTCAGCTGGAAGAAAAATCTGATCTCATCTTTACCAAATGTTATAAGCCCTCTCTTACCAGAGAGAAAACGCCCCACTTCACAATCAGCCTTATTGATGTCATTGCTTTTTGGCAGTACATACTTTTATGAACAGCTGTTCTCAAGGGTACAAGAAGAGTAAAATGAGATTAAATATATCTGAGGACCAAGAGAGCTAAATGAGAACTGCAGCTACTGCCACTCAACCAGACTGACATTAGTTGCAGAAAAACAAGATCGCATATCCCACTAGTTTTACGGCTTTGTAGCTTTCTCATTTTATGTTTTAATAAAGAAAATAAATTCTGTTGCCCATATACTTTAGATTGCATCTGGGGACTGCTCTGAAAGTACTGCCTCCTGTTTTATGTTTGCCCACAAGACCAGTAACAGATGTTGGTGGGATGGCAGCAGAGGCCAAACCTTCCCATCAATAAACTATTGTGTTGTTGCTGTGTGACAGATGGCAGCAGAGGGGCAGTGTGACAGAATGGTGCATGACAGGGGAGTGTGTATGGAGCAAACATGTGGAATTGAATTCCTCTGTGCAGAAAAAATGCCAGTGAGTGCCATTCATTGATGCTTGTGAACATTGATGGAGACCAACCAGTGGATGTGAGCAGTGGATGTGAGCACAGTGAGGGGTGGGTGGTGCATTTCAGCAGTGGTGGCAGTGACAGTGGTCACCTCTACCAGTGCAGCTTTATACAAGCACAGCATACAGGTTCTTGTTCATCACTGGTAAAAATGCAGAGCTAATGGTGGTGACTATGTTGAAAATTTGTGTTTTGTAGCTGATAATTTGTTCTATCAAACAGTGTTACTGTGCTCACTGTATCTGTTGTAGATTCCAGGGAAATAAATAGGAGGCATTACTTTTGGAGCAAACGACATATTTTATATGTGGCCCCAGACAATTCCTCTTCACTTAGCGTGGCCCAGGCAAGCCAGCAGGTTGGACATGTGTCCAATGTGTCCAGCATGGGCATAAAAAGAACAGAAAATCTGGAAGGTTGAAGCACACAAAGATCTTACAAAGTCAGCAATGACTTACTGACAGAGGTGAAGTGTTAGTGCAACCTGCTTGCTGCTGTGCAGGGATAAAGCAGTGTTTCTAATAGAGTCTGTATCACGTAGCTGGAAGGCTGTAATAAATTGGTAGCATATAAAATATATTCAGTATTGCCTGTGAAAGCTATGATGTATTCAGATGTATCTTAGCTTTTAAGAAAATTCTATCACAGGAATGAAAGGTTTTGCATGAACAGCCTTTGGCTTTAGCTTACATCTAGTCCTGTCAGATTTCACAAGCACAGAACTGTTTGGCTTGGACAGGTCATGCTAAGGAGTTGTGTGCTGTAAAGAGTTCCTAAATTTTTAAAGAACCTGTAAGAGCAGAGCCCAGCTTGCAATTAGATCTAACAGTCTGCTTCCTAGTCCCACCAGCAGCCTCAGCCCAAGTACTCTTTGTTTTATATTTCAACTGCAGAATAATTGTCAGGACTAAGGCTAGAAAGAACAGTAATGTACTTCTGTTTGACAAGTACCTTTGTTCCAGGCTGCCCATCTTTAAGTACTGCTATCAGTGTGGACGTTCTGTTGGTGTCCAGCTGTCACCCTGCAAACGCTGTTATGAGGTCTTTACTTGCAGTGAGGCTTGCAGAAGGAAATCCTGGAATGAACGACACAGTCGTGAGTGCTCAGGATTGCTGGGTAGGTTCAGTCACCATTGCTGTGTCAGCATGGTGATTTGTGTGTATGTAATAATAACCTGGGCATGCCTTCCTTTGAATGAACTGTTCAGATGCATTTTATGTAGAAATTTAAGAACATTCACTTGAATGTTTTGGAAAACCACCAGCTTTAAGACTACGCAAACCCACAACAGAAGCAGTAGAAGATTGGCACAGAATCACAGGGTGGTTGGTTGGAGGGGACCTGATGTGGCTTCAGGGAGGAGAGAACAGGTAGTCACCCTCCTCAATCCCTGTGAAGCTTGTGGAGCCAATTAATGCTGGAAACCTCCAGATGTGTGGATTTCCAGTCAGCAAGGATTTAATGTAGGAAATCACACCTAACCAGACTGATAGGTTCTTACAGTGAGCTTGGGTGGATGAGAGGAAAACAGAGGAGGTTGTTTACATCACCTTTATTAAGGCTCTTGACACTGGCTTCTGTAGCAAACAGTCTTCTCACAGACAAACTATTGAAGTTTGGGTTAGAAAAGCAGACAGCAAGGTGGACTGAAAACTGACAAAATGACTGGGCCTAGAGAGCAGTGACCAGCATCAAACAGTCTGGATGGAGCACTGTACCACTGGCACAGACTTGGGGCCAATAGTATTGAACATCTTTGTTAATGGCAGCAGTGACAGTGTGTGCCTTCAGCAACTGCCTGTGATTGGGAAGAGTGACTGCCAATGTAAATGGGGGCATTCCTAGTCAGAAGGAGCTGGACAGGCTAGTGGAACAGGAAGAGAGGGACTTCATGAAATTCAATGAAGGAAAGTCCTGCGTCTGGGGGGAACAACTCAATGAGCCAATAAGTGCAGGGGGGTGACCAGATGGAGAGCAGCTCTTCAGAAAAGGACCTTAGGGCCATTCTGGGGACAAGCAGCAAAGAAAACCAAGAACATACTGGGCTGTGTTGGGAAATGCATCACCAGCACGTTGAGAGAGGAGAACCCCTGCTCAGCATGGCTGAAATCCTGTTGGGGTGAAGGTACCTGTGTTTTGAGCTCCTCTGTGCAAGGAAGATGGACTCAGTGCACTAAGTCCAGCAAAGGACCACTGGGGTGATTAATGGCTTGGAGTGTCTGTGCTGTGATGAGAGGCAGAGATGTGAGATTCACCATCCTCAATATGAAGAAGATGTAGTGGAATCTCATCAATATGTAGATATACCTAATAGGACTTAATGAATATGAAAAATTCTTCACTGTGACAAGACCAGAGGTGATGGAAACACAAAACACATGAAATGACACATGAACACAAGAAAACACGTTTTTACTGTCAGGGTGGACAAGTGGTGATACAGGTTGTCTGGAGAGGTTGTCTCCATTCTGAGAGGGCATCAGACCCTGGCCTGGACGGAGCCCTGGGCAGCCAGCTCAAGTGGCCTCTTCTGATCTCAGTCATACTGTGCTTTGTGATGAGAAAGAAATGAGATGTGATGGGAGTAGGAAGACGAGAAAGCATATAGATAGAACGGGGAACGGTTTGATTTAGGGTAGCAGTAGAGTGTGAAATGTTTGTTGTTCATAGTTTGATACTTTCAGTCTTTTATCACCTTGGGAACACTTGAAATGGTGACTCTGGTGCCACACACCAGAGCTGTTTATGTCTGAAGAACGAATTACTGTTATAAAATGTTCTGAAGGAGATACAGAAAAACAGTTGCAAAGCACACCACCCCAGTGTGGTAGGTGAATCCTGTACAGACCTGTACCAATCCATCCAACAGCAAACTGCATTTTCAAGGAGTAGAGGAGCAAAAACTCTCCAGTGAATTTGTTACTTTTCCCACCAAGAAAAGGAGCGTAAGATCCAGAAAATTATTTCAACGTTTTCCAACTTGCCCAATGATGTTTTGTTTGGAGCAGTTCTTGTAATTGTCCAAAACATTGAAACTGCAATCAAACAAAGCCAAACAAGCCTCTCCTACCTCACAGAGTAGTTACAATTCATTCTTAAAAAGCAAAACCAAATAAATTAAATTTTACTATGTATATAATAACAATTCTTAAACATTGGAGCTGTATAAAGCATTTTCCATCTGCCACGTTTCTGGTAAAGGCCTTCACTCAAATGCCCAACCAAACAGACCTCACTGCACACAGCTGTTTGGCACCTTTCTCATGATAATTTGTAGGTTTATGTACAAGAGAATCATCCCCTTTCATCACTGATGATGTAGTCCATCCTGTGTATCCTGAGGTGCCTTTATGCACTGTTCTAGTGGTGCCAAAGAGGAGGTGACGGCCTTACTAATGGCTGTGACCACTCTCAGTATGAAATTGAGAGAATGTCAATTAATGCTCATTTTGATGGGAAAATTACAGCTATATTGTTAAATGTGTTTGTCCCAGATCTGTGTTAAGTAACGGTGATAATTAAAACATACAAGCTTGCTTATGTGAGAGGACTGCTAACAAACACTTTTCAAACACTGTGTTCCTTTCTGGTTAATTTCAAGGTGAAAAGGTTTATTTATTTTTATTTTTGTTTTGTTTGTTTCTTTGTTTTGTTTCTTCTCTCCAAAATAAAAAGATGTGAAATTCCCTAACTTACATCAGTTTGAACCATTCAGTCTGTTGCTCCACAAGCTTTCTGCTCTTGGATTTCTGCTTCCTTTTTCTGCTTCCTGTGCTCTTAACTATGGGATAATACAGTTAGCATTTCTTTTGCACCTTGTGAGGAAAACTCAATGTTTAACA
Organism: Lagopus muta; assembly: GCF_023343835.1. Taxonomy (NCBI): domain Eukaryota; kingdom Metazoa; phylum Chordata; class Aves; order Galliformes; family Phasianidae; genus Lagopus; species Lagopus muta. The sequence continues at coordinate 1,345,891 of NC_064451.1, forward strand.
AATGTCCTGAAGTAATTAGCAGCATTAGCAGCAGGTCTAACAGTTTTAAGATGCTTACAAGAAGCAGCAAGTATCAGTTGCATGTGGTCAGTTTGCTGGGAAGTTTATAGGTACGTAAGTAGGTACAAATAGTGGATTGACAGCTGTCTGTTAACAATGCATTTGTACCAAAATAGGAATATTCTCAAATCTTATACCCAGTTTATGGTTAATTAAAAAAAAAACAACAAACCAAAGCTCACTTTATTTATCTATTTTCAGAGAAGAGTACAGGTCAGACGTTTCCATCTGCAAGCACAGCAGGTCACAAAGGACACAAAAAGAACATCATTTGCAAAAATGGACGAGAAGGTGGAGAAAAGAGAGGTAGAAGAAAGGATACGGTTAGGAGTGGTGGAAGAGAGACTCACCAGAAGAATGGCTGACTTGTTTCAAGTACCACGTACTATTGTATGGCCATGTTTGAATGCCATTTTCTTTCTGCCTTGTACTCCACTTCTAATAAGATTAAAAGTGACAAAATCTGACAAGCTTTGAGGAAATAAAGAGAAAGCATCTTTCCGTGATGCCACACGAGCTCCATACCATCAGAACTGGTGTGTGTGGGATGTGGGTACATCCATGTTACGCTTCACAGAATCACAGAATGGCTCAGGTTGGAAGGGACCTCAAGGATCACGAAGCTCCAACCCCCTGCCACATGCAGGGCCACCAACCTCCACATTTCACAGCAGCCCAGGCTGCCCAGGGCCCCATCCAACCTGGCCTTGAACACCTCCAGGGATGGACGGGGCATCACAGCCTCTCTGGGCAGCTGTTCCAGCTCCTCACCACTCTCTCTGTAAAGAACTTCCCCCTGACATCCAACCTCAATCTTCCCTCCCTCAACTTCAGACCATTTCCCCTTGTCCTGCTGTTATCTCCCCTTTCAAAGAGTTGATTCCCCTCCTGTCTGCAGGCTCCCTTTAGATACTGAAAGGCTGCCATGAGGTCACCCTGCAGCTTCTCTTTTCCAGGCTGAACAAGCCCAGCTCCCTCAGCCTGTCTTTGTAGGGAGGTGCTGCAGCCCCCTGCTCATCTCTGTGGCTCCTCTGGACCCTCTCCAACAGCTCCCTGTCTTTCTTGTACTGGGGGCTCCAGCCCTGGACGCAGTGCTGCAGATGGGGCCTCACAAGAGCAGGGCAGAGGGGGACGATCACCTCCCTGTTCCTGCTGGCCACCCCTCTTCCGATGCAGCCCAGGATCCCATTTGCTTTCTGAGCTGCAATGCCACTGCTGGCTCATGTTAAGTTTTTCATCCATCAGGACCTTCAGGTAGCTCTCTGACCAAGTAACCAAACGAAAGCACATCTGTTGGCCTTGCACAATCTTACATTTGCCTCTTTCTATTATGGATACCAGCGATATTCCATCACCTTTCGAAGAGAGAATTCTTAGATGAGCATATATCGTGGATGCACCGACTGGTTCTGTTAAACGGCCTCCTCATATTTGTGCTGTTCGTTTTTCCTCATAACCAATGATGGTAGGTGAAGGCGCCCTCAGTTCCTCTGTTTAGTCAAGGGAAAGGAAGGGTGACTGCCGGCCCCGTCTGGCTGCTGCTCCGGGAAGTGCAATGGGGGACCGAAAGCAGGGTGCTGCTAAGAAGTCACTCTGTGATTGGTTAGAATCCCTGCCATCTCTGAAGGACGGCGGTGGGGATTGGCTGGCGTCCTTTCTCCACTCGCTGTTGGACAGCAGTGAGAGCTTCTCTGATTGGCCATCGCTTTCCGCACCTTGCAGCAAACCTCCTGCCGAGTGGCTGCTACCTACGGCGCGGTGGCGCGGCGGCAGTCATGGCAACGGCAGGGAGCAGAGAGGTGGGAGCCCGCGGAGCGGCTCGGGGCTGCCGTGACCGTGCAGCCGACTGCGGTGGGCGGGCAGCGCCGGCCGCGCACTGCAGCACCTGTCCGGTGTTGTGTCACCGTGGCAGCCGTAGTGCGGCCCGCGGGCTGTAGTGAAGGGCTTGCGGTGATGGACGATAAGGTCCCGCCAGCGGTTTGGGACCTTCCCGTGTCCTCAGGGTCGGGCTCTGAGGCGGATGTATTGAGGCTGGAGAGGCCCCGGTGCTGAGGTCGGCTGTGGCCGCGCTGGCAGCTCGAAGGCGCCCCGTCGCTGTGCCTAAGTGTGGGCATGGAAGTGGCTCTGCTCGGCGGGGTGGGGCTGCACCTTTCCCCGGGGCTGAGACGGCGATGGCTCTGCCGGTTGGATTGTGGATGTCATGTGCCCATCCGTGCCGCGGATGGTGCCGGCCATGCTGGGGCTCCCTCGTTCCTGGACTTGGGCTTGGGCGGTGGCTTTGATAGTGCCTGTGCTCACAGCCCTGTTCTTTTTGTCCCAGCCTGACAGCTGTGAAACTGGGATCCGTCCCTGGTGAGTATTGCCGTGTTCTGAAATATCCACCCTGGAACTGCTTTACTGTCCCCAGCCATGCTCAGGTCTCCTATTCTCAGCTGTCCACAGTTGCCCCTTCCTCCTTTCTGTCCCTTATTCTTCCTTTCAGGACTGTTCATGTCAGTGGGCTCCCAACTGCATATCTGGGCACCCACATCCCCAGCTATTTTCCTTCTTCCTCAGATTCTACTGTCTCTATCTGTCCCCATGTCCCTTGTCCTCTCCTGCCTGCCATTCCCTGGTTTATCTCTGTCTCTGCAGGACAGACCTGGATGTGGTGGTCATGGAACGACTTCAGGCAGCCCCAACCCAGCAGGATCGACGTGTGTAAGTGAGGGAACAGGGTTGTCTGTAGGGGTCTTGGACACCTAGCACACTCTAGAACACCCTGGGCTACCTGGGTCACTTGAGACATTCAGGAGAAAAAGCCTATGGGCTCAGCCACCAGAACAAGAACAGGGCACGCTGGAGACACTGTAGAAGCATTCTGGAACACCTGGGACATGCTGGGAACATACTGGGACATTGTGGGACACTTGTGGGACAACCCCAGAACATGCTCAAAGTATGCATGGGACACCTGAAGAATGCCTCTGGGAATCCCTAAAAAGACACCATGCTTTAGTCCACTGAGACAACCCTGGTACCCCACCTCAGAATGCCCAGGGATGTCACTGGGTTAATGCCATTCACCTTCACATTCCTATAGTCTTCCTCTCATCCATGTGGTATCCTGGTTCTCTGTCAGTCCCAGTGTCCCACTCAGGACACCTTAGAACCCAGTCCTAAGTGCATTTGTTCCCTTCTAAGATGCTCCCATATCTCTCACTGGTGTTGCTGTTCTCCTTCACAGCCCTCTAGGTGTCCTTGTCTTCCCCACAGGGTGTTACCACTGTATCCTACCTCTTAGAGCGTCCCAATGTATCCTTTTTCCTCTCCCTAAAAATGCCCGCATTGCACCTCTGAAGGATGTTCCAGTCCCTTTTGGTTTCCCTGCTGTGTTGTCCCAAGTTGTCCCTTTCATGTCCATGTCCCCCCTGGTGTCCCTGTCTGGCCCTCCAGTGGTATGCCTGTTCTTCCAGTGTACTGGCAGAGGTCCTGCCGGGTCCCCCTGTCCTTCTGGATGCCTATGAGGCGGCTGTGGAACTGGGCCAGGAGTTAGAGCTGGCCCCAGGGCCGCTCTCAGCCCTGCTGCGCATTGTGCGTTGTGCCATCACCATGTGCACCCGTGAGTGCAGGGCTGGGGGGTGGCGGGGGGCACAGAACTGCGAAGGTCTCATTCACCACTGACTGTCCCAGAGACACCCCTGCCTGATGTGGAGGAATGCTATGCCTACTTCAGCGAGCTGCTGCTGTGCCATGCTGTGCATGTGAGTCTTCACCCCTCACACGCTTATTGGCCCCCAGGTGCTCCTTGCACAACCCCTGCACACTCCCCATATTTCCCAGCATCCTCACAGCAACCTAAATATGTCTCATGAAGTTATTGGCATTGACACACTCCATCTATGCTTACTGAAGCCTGCATGGTCCTCACATTGTCTCTACGCACTTGTAGGGCCTCCTGTGCTCCTTGCATGCTTTCCATATGCTTACTTATGTCCCCAGCACTCCTGGCAACATGAAGTTGGCGCCTTCATGTTCTGTACTCTTTTGCCTTGTATTTGATTGAGCCAGCACACTCTTGCACACTTCCTGCAGCCTCACCAGAACCTGCATGTTCCTTGTGCTCTACACCCTCAGACTCCCAACACCCTCCCCTCCTTTCCCACGTGCCCTGCGTGCTTCCCAGCCACTGACTTTCTCTTGCCCACTGACTTTCTTTTGCCTGCTGCTGCCATGGTGCCATTGCTGTAGCATCCTCCGGTCAGTGTGGCTGTATTTGGGCTGACCCAGGTTGCCCGCATCGCAGCCCACCTCTTTGGAACTGTCCTTCGGCACGCCAAGCTTTATGCCTACGTCCTTACGCCCCAGGTGAGCTCAGCACTGTTGAAAGTAAATGTGCAATGGAGGTCAGGCCTGCCCTGATTCCACTGCCCGTCTTCTGTCCCTGAGCCCAGGCTTGCCTTGACTTGACCCTGGTTTATGTGGATAGCCCCGAGCATGGCCCAGAGGGACAGATGCCTCCCACCCTCCCCGAGGAGCAAGGAGAGACCACTGGGAATCCCAGCACAGGTGGGGCTGAGGGGTTACAAGGGAAGTGCTGGGATTTTAAGTCTAGGGGACTACAGGGTAATGAAAGGGACTGTAGGGTAAGTGGAGGAGCTCCCTCATATCTGGGATATACTTTGGGGTCTCAGGGAGCTGGAAGGTCATGGGGAGGGTAATGGGAGGCCCATGGGTTCCTGGGGGCACGCAGTGGTCCCAGTGGTCTAGTGGGATTAAAGGGGCATCTTGTGGTTGTGATTATGATGAGGGCCTTGTGAAGCACGACAGCATGCAGAATGATCAAGGGGAGTCCTTAGGGTTGTGAGGTTCTGGGAGAAGTCTGGAAGGCAGCCCAAGATCAGGGGTGGCTTTGGGAACTCCCAAGAGCAGCACATACATTGATTAATTCCCATGGTTCTTCTGTGGCCTTTTTTGTCCATCAGCAGCTTTGTCTTGAGACCTCTCTTCTCCATGTCTTGCTGTGTTTCTGGTGACATGTGTCCCTTATGTTCCGAGTCTCTGCTGTCCCCTGTGCCAGGTTCTTAACGTGTCCCCAGGCACTTCCTTGCCACTGGAGTCAAGCTGTAGCTTCTGTCACCCTATGTGCCCTGTTTGCATGTCCCCCCAGCTTTAGTGTCTGACCTCTGCTTGCTTATATCTCCTCCTTATTCCCAGGGCCTCTTGTGTCACCTGTTCCCCTAGTGTCAGGTCCTAAGCCCTGTCTTCCCACATCCCTGTGCCCCCATTGCTAATACCTGTGTGTGTCTGTTCCCAGAGCCTCTGTTACAGGAGGCAGCAGTACCTGAGCTAATGCAGGTTCCTGCAGAGATGCATTTGAGTAAAGAGGATGTCTCTGTGTCTCCCCGGGCCTCTCCTAGGAGCAAGAAACACCTTAGAAGACCTCGGGGATCCCGCCAAGGAAATAAAAGGCCTTAGACTGTGCCTTAGCATCCCTGTTATCTCTGGAACCCATTATATGTGCATTGCTTATTTGACCTGGTTTTGTGCTGTTGCACAAACAGAAATGCCTGCAGAATTGGCATGAAGGACCGCACACATCAGTATAGGTTAGGGGATGACCTGCTGGAGAGGGTCTCTACAGAGAAGGACCTGGGTGTCCTCGTGTCCAGCAGGGTGATCATGAGCCAGCAGTGTGCCTTGGTGGCCGAGAATGACAATGGGACCCCAGGGTGCATTGCCCGGAGCTGGGCAACTGGCTGTATGGAACAGCTTTATTGGGGTGGCCTAACGTGGTCTCCGGAGGTCTGCTCCAACCCCTACAATTCTGTGATTATGTGATCAGACTCTATGGGTCCCTGTGGGGCTCTGTGGCGCTCCCTGTGCTCTGTGGGGCTCTATGGTTCCCAGTGCCCCACATCCTCTCTGCCCACCCCCTTGTGTCCCCGCCCCTTGTCACGATAGCCCCACCCCTTAGGGGGGAGCTGGTGGGGGAGGGGAGGTACATGGCACATCACTGTGGCTCCGCTCACATCTCCCCATGGTCCCTTGCCCCAAGTCTCCCCATAGACCCTATAGTGTTCCACACCTTTCTCAGCCCCATAGCACATTCAGACTGCTTCCCCACAACACCCCATAGCAGCCCCGTAGCATTCCTTGGCCCCACAGCAGCCCCACACCTCCCACAGTCCCATGATCCCACCCTCCTCTCCACAGCCAATAGGAGGAGGGGCGGTGTCCCGGCCACCACCATAACTGGGGATGGGGAGGAACGTCGACGAGTCCCATGGAGGGTGAGGTCACAGTAAAGAGAGCCATAGCCTACATAGCCCTGTAGAGTCCCATGGTGCCATAGAGCGCTACAGTGCCCCATAGAGACCCATAGCGTACCCCCAAGAAAGCAAAGTCAGAGGGGATGGTGCAGCAAAAAGCATTTAATCCTGCCCATAGCTTGGAGCTGAGGGCAGAGGGAAATGTATACATCCCACAGATTACACTGTACCAGCGGTGGGGGGACACCAGAACTTGCAGGGCAGGAGCTGGGGCTGGAGGACTAAAAGCCTCCATCAAGATGAAGGATGGATGTCATAGGATTGGAGGAGCTGGAATTGCATTTCCATAGCGTGGAAATGCAATCTGTGGATCTGGATCCTTCTTGAGACCCACTGATAGATTTTGAGGGTTGAATGATGGATTTTGGAGATCTGGTGATGGATTTTGGTGGTCCTTGTTCTCAACCATCATCTCATTGTCCTCAGAAACCCCTGGTACCTCCCAAAAATTCTCTTCCTCTTCCTCATCCTCTTCCTTTTCCACTTCCTCCTCCTCCTCCTCATTCTCCGCCTCCTCTTCCTCCTTGTGCTGTGGCCATGCCACAGGGCCACCACCTCCAGTCTTTGGTGGCCACTGTGACAACCTGTAGAGCCCCCCTTGTCTTTTGGGGGGCTGTGGAATGTACTCTGAACATTGAGAACCCCCCAGGCTTGGCCCACACGTGGCACTGTAGCTGAATCTCAGGTCACCGCCTCCTGGGAAACACACAACGTTGCGCTGCTGTTTGCCTGTAGCCTGCACCGGTTCTTCGCACACCCCTAAGCGGTGGTCATTCCACCCATGATCCTGATCCCACACCTCCAGCTTCATCTTTTGATGCGGGTGCAGTGTCACCCACCCCAAATCGAACTGTGCACCCCACTTGGGCCGATTGTTGTTCCACACCGTTGCTGTCCGTAGCCGCTGACCATTGAAGTACAGCCGCACATACGCATCGGTTGCGGTGAAAACGTCACCGTGCCACCCCCTGCCCTCCTGCACTGTCACTGTCACCCGTGCCATCCCATGGTGTTTGGAACAGCAGTCGGCATTGACCACGCTGTTGGCTGCACACCCGCACTGACACAACCCAACCATGCCGTGAGCAGCGCACTGTTGGCTGCAGTTTGCCCTCAATGCTCTCCATGAGATGTAGTGACCGATGGCCGCCTTCAGTGCTCCCCGGCGTGGGTCCTGGCGGGGCAGCAAGGTGTGCAGAGGCCTGACGTTAGAGGCAACCAACCCAGGCAGGCGTTGCAGGGATCTCAACCACTCGGCATAGTTCTGTGATGTGCCGTAGAGGAGGTCGCCATGTTGCTCGCCACCTTCCACCTCCACCATCCGTTCATTAAAGAGTTGATTGAAGGCGCTGTGGGCGCTGTTTTTTGATTTGTCTTTGCGGCACGCACTGGACATGGCGCTGAACGTGGTTGACTTCACGTTGGCTGTCATTTCTGCACCCAAACAATCAGCCACTTCTTGGGCGCCGGCGCCCATCATGGCGGCGCGGCACAAGCGGATGGCAGTGATGGAGCGGAGGAGGCCGCCCAGTTGGGCCGAGTGGACGTAGTGGGTGCCATAGGCGGCCAAGAGGTCGGCATAATCTGGGGCGGTGGCGGGGGTGAAGTCGGGTGGGAGGGATCGAACAGCATGGAGGAAGTGGGGGGACGGTCTGGGTTTAGGTGAAGCTGAGATCCTGAAGCAGGGGGAGAGAGAGAAAAAGTCATTGGGGCTCTATGGAGCCTTTGTGGTTAATGGGGATCTATGGGGAGGCGTGATTGAGGGAGGATTGAGAATATGGGGAGGGGCGATTGAGGTGCCTATGGGGTGATTGAGGGGTCTATGGAGTGTTGGAGGAAAGCTGTGGGGTGACTGGAGGGGTCTATGCAGGGATTCTTTGTGGTCTATGGGGTGACTGGGTGCTGGAGGGGGGTCTGTGGGGGGCCTATGGGGTGATTGAGCCATGTGTGGGGTGATTGGGATCTATGGGGTGTCTATGGAGGTCATTTCTGCACCAAAACAATCAACTGCTTCTTGGGTGTCCGTGCCCATCATAGCGGTGTGGCAAAAGTGGATGGCAGTGATGGAGCACAAGACACTCTGTAGATGGGGTAATTGAAGGGATCTGTGGGTGAGTTCTATGGGGTTCTGTGGAGTGTCCCTGGGGTGTCCCTGGCGTGGTTTGAGAGTCTATGGCGAGGCTACAGGATGATTTGGGGGTGTCTGTGGGGTGTCTATGAAGTACCAGTGGGGGGTATGGGCTGTTTATGTGATGATTACAAGAGGCTATGGGGTGATTGGAGGAGTCAGTGGGGGGCCCTTGGGTGCTGGAGGGGGTCTATGGGGTGATTGTGTGGAATCTCTGGGGAATTTTAGGGGAATTTGGGGTGTTGTGGAGGTGCTGGAGGGGGGTTGTAGGAATCTGTAGGGTGGAGGTGGAGGGATGGAAGAGATATAGGAGAGGAAAAGGAGGAGAGATGGAGAACATGGAGGAGAGGGAAGAGAGGGAAATGGAGAGGGAGGAGATGGAGGAAAGATGGAGAACAAGAAGGACAAGGGGGAGATGGAGGAGAGGGAACAATGGTGGAGGAGATGGAGAAGAAGGAAGACATGGAGGATGAGGAGATGGGGGAAAGGAGAGAGAAAAGAGATGGAGATGGAGGACAAGAAGGACAAAGTTGAGATGGAGGAAAGATGGAAGACAAGGAGCACGAGGAGGACACAGTGGAGAGGGAAGAGAAGGAGGAGATGGAGGAGAACTGGAGGAGAAATGGAAAGAGCTGGGGAGATGGAAGAGGAGAGGAGATGGAGAAGCAGGGAGAAAGGATGAGGGAGCTGGAGCCCTACCAGTAGTGCACGCAGCGCAGCTCGGTGCTGGCGAATGAGTAGCGGTCCTCCCGCTCCTTCTGCATCCCGAACTCTGCCACGCGTGAGTGGGACCCGGCCATGGCCAGGGTGACCCCCCCCCCCCGGGCCGAGGGCTGCTTCCAGCCCCACTCTCCAATTCTGCGCCATCTTCTCTGTCTGGGCCACCAGCATCCTCATGGATTGGCTGCCAGCAGCCAGTGAGGACCTCCGCTGGCACTTACTCCCTGCTCGCCACTTGCTGACGCCATTGTAGAGGAGGAGGGACTGTCCTTTGTGGAGATGGTCCACGCAGACCACACAGTGCCTGCCGGTGGGTTTGGTGATGGCCAACACTTGGCCCTCAGTGAGGGACATGGTGGTGACATCCAAACCTGAACCCAGAATGTTGGTGCCAGGAGCCGGGGGGACATGGCAGGATTTACCAACGGCACGGTGGCACTGGGGGCAAATGGTGGGGAGATGATGGAAGAGGAGGAGGACTGAGAAGGCAAGACATTGGGGAGTGGACTTCATGGTGATCGGCTGCAGGGGAATGGAAATGTGGTGAGTCCACGGGGGTGTGGGCATGGAGAAGGTGGGGGAGGTGGAGGAGGTGGGGACACAGGGCTATGGGAATGGGGGGGGCATGGGGATATGGGAATACAGGGACTTGGGAATATGGGGATATGGAGACGGGAACATGGGAACAGGGACAAGGAAATGGGGACATGGGGACATAGGAACACGGGGACACAGAGACATAGTGACAAGGAGTCGTGGGCAAATGGGCACATGGGGATGTGGGGACGCAGGGACATAAGTATATGGGGACAAGGGGACAAAGGAACAAGGGGACGCTGGCACTCACCTGTCCTCTCTGCTGTGTCCGCTGCTGTGGGGTGCGTTCCAACACCTCCTACCCCAACATCCCCACCCCCACCGTCACCCTTCACACGTCCCCGCTCCACAAGTTGGGGGGTGATACTTCCTGTCCCCTCTAAAATAATTATATGTGAGGTTCCCGGCAGCTATGAGTCACCCCGAGGGGGAGTGACATACACCTCCTAGCCACGGTGATACAGGATGTGGGTCACAGCATGGGGGTGACAACGGGGCTGGTGCAAAGTGCTTTTTTGGAGGGGGACAATAGGGACGTTGTGTGCAATGGGGGCAACGGGGACACTGTAGGCATTGGGGATAGTGGGAGGTGTGGGGACATTGGGGACACTGGGGACACAGAGATGGCACCATAGTGACAAAGTTGGGGCTGAACTTGAGACAGCTGGGGAAGGGGAAGGGCAAAGAGTAAGGGAGAAGAGGAAGGGGAATGGAAATGGAAGAAGGTGGAATAAGATGAACGGGAAGGGAAGGGGGAGGCAAAGGGAAAGGAAAAAGGAAGAGAAGGGGCAGGTGAAAGAGAAGGGAGAAGAAGAAGGGGGAAAGGGAAGGAGGCAGTGGAATGGAGATGGGGAAGGGGAAAGGATATGGGGAAGGAGGATAGGGAAGGGGGAGAAAAAGGAGGAAGGGGAAGTGAAGGGGAAGGGGATGGAGAAGGGAAAGGAGGAAGGGAGAAGGAGAAGGAGAAGGAGAAGGAGAAGGAGAAGGAGAAGGAGAAGGGGAAGGGGAAGGAGAAGGAGAAGGAGAAGGAGAAGGAGAAGGAGAAGGAGAAGGAGAAGGAGAAGGAGAAGGAGAAGGAGAAGGAGAAGGAGAAGGAGAAGGAGAAGGAGAAGGAGAAGGAGAAGGAAAAGGAGAAGGAGAAGGAGAAGGGTGTAGAAGAGTGAAGATGAAGGATTCATTGAAGGGGGAGAGGAAAGGAAGGGAAGAGCGAAAGGGTAAGAAGAGTGGAAGGGATGGTAAAGGAAGAAGAGAAAGGGGAGAGGGAAAGAGAAACAGGAGGAGGTGGGGGTGGGGGGAAAGAGAAGGGGGAATAAGAAAGGGAAATAGGAGTGGAACAGGAGGGGAAAGGAAAAGGAAAGGAAGGGCAAAGGGTAAGGAGGAAGAGGAAGAGGAAAGAGAAAGGGGAGGGGAGTGGGAAGTGGGAAGTGGAAAAGGAAGTGGGAGGGGAAGGAGAAAAGGAAGAGAAGGGAGAAAGGGGTAAAGGGCAGGGAGAGGGGATGGGGAAGACAAGAAGAGGGAAGGGGAAGGGCAAGGGCAAGAAGAAGGGGAAGGTGAGAGGGGATCGGGTGGTGGAAGGGAAAAGAGGAAGGAGAAGGAAAGGAGAATGGGAAAGGGAAAGGGGAAGGTGGGAAGGAAACAGGTAGTAGAAGGGAAAGGGAGAAGAGGAAGGAGAAAGGGAAGGTAGAAAGGGAACAGGTAGGGGAAGGGAGAAGAGGAAAAGGAAAGAGGAAGGGTGGAGAGGAAGAAGAAAGGGAAGGAGGAAGGGGAAATGGATGGAGAAAGAGGAAGGGAAACAGAAAGGGAGAAGAGGATGGGCAGGGGAAAGGAATGGGGAAGGTTAAAGGGGAAATGAAAGCAGAAGGGTAAAGGAGAAATGGGGGGAGCAGGGAATTGTGGAATGGAGGGGGAGGGAAACAGGAAGGGGAATTGGAAAGCAAGGAGGAGGAGATGGGAAAGGGGAAGGATGATAGCAAAGCAAAAGGGAAAGGGGAATGGAAAGGAAGAGGAAGGGGAGTGAGAAGGGGAGAGGGGAAGATGGGAGTTGAATGGAAAGGGCTAAGGGAAATTGGAAGGGGAAAGAGATAAAGAAAAGGGAATGTGAGGTGGAAAGTAAGAGGATATAGCAAGGAAAAGATGGAAAGAAAAGAGAAGAGGAGGGGAGGGCAAAGGGGAAGGAAAAAGGGAAGGGGAAGCACAGGAGGAAAAGGAAGCAGGAGAAGGGAGAGGGGAAATCAGTAAGGGAAGGGAAGGGGAGTGAGTAGAAGTAAGAACAAGGTGGAAGTGAAAGGGGAAGGGCAAAGGATAAGGGGGAAAAGTAAGGGGGAGGAGAAAGGGAAGGGGAAGGTGAAGTGCAAAGGAAAGAGGAAAGTGGAAGAAAGGGAAGGAGAGGGGAAGGAGAATGAATAAAGAATGAAAGAGTAAAGGAAGAGCAAAGTGTAAGTGTAAGGGGGAAAGAGGAACGGGAAGGGCAAAGGGTAAGGGTAAGCGTAAGGGTAAGGGAGAAGGATAAGAGTAAGGAGAAAGGGAAGTGGAAGGTGAAGTGCAAGGGGAAGGGGGAAAGAGACAGTAATAGGAAGGGGAAGAGTTAAGACAGGTGGAAAGGGAATGGGAAGAGAAATTGGAAGGGGAAGGAGAAAAAGAAAGGTAGCAGGGAAGTGGTTAGGGGAAGGGGCAAGAAAAGGGAAGAGGTGGAGGGACATGGAAGGAGAATGGAAAGGGGCAGGGGTGGAGGGAAGGGGAAGGAAAAGAGGAGAGGAGAGGTGAAGGGGATGTGGAAGAGGAAAGGGGAGCGGAAGGGGAAGGGGAAAAGTGAAGGGGAAGGGAAAGGGAAGAAGAGGAGAAAGGAAAGTGGTAAGTGTAAGAGGAAGGTGGGCAAGGAACAGGAAGGGGAAACGAGAACTGAGAGAAAAGTAAGGATAAGGTGAAGGGGATGTGGAAGGGGAAGGGGAGAGGAAGGGGAATTGTAAGGGAAAAGGGGAGGGGTTAAGAGTCACAGGAAACAGAAGGGCAAGGTGAAGGTAAGGGGAAGGGGAAAGGTAAAGGTAAAGGTAAAGGTGGAAGTTGAACAGGAGGGGGAAGGAGAAAGGGGAAGGGGAGGGGAAGAGAAAAGGAGAAGGGAAAGGAAAGAGGAAGGGCAGGAGAAAGTAAGAGAAAAAGAGAAGGGATGTGGAAGGAGAAAGGGAAGGAGAAGGGGAAAATAGAAGGTAGAAGGGGAATGGGAAAGGATAAGGGGGAAGGGAAAGGCAAGTGAAAGGGGAAAGGGAAAGGTGAAGGTGGGAGGGAAGTGGGCAGAGAAGGAGGCAGTGGAATGGGAAACAGAAGGAAAGGGGAAGGAAAGGGTAAAGGGACATGGGAAGGGGAAGGCATAAAGGAAGTTGTGGGAATAAAGCAATGTTTTTCTTTCTGGCTCAGACTCTATGACACCATATAGAACTGTAACATGGTGATTTCTCACCCTCCTGATGGGTTGGACTTGCAGCCAACTGGTGACTAAAAACAGCCACAACAGTTGTGTGAAGGCCTCAGAACCAAACCTTAACTGTCACACTTCTGTGAGAGGTGCAGAACAGAAACACACATTGTACAAAAGCATGACAGAGAAGCCAGGGGTGAGCTGTCCTGCTGTTGGTGGCGTTGGGTCTTCCTCTCCCCAAACACAACCACACAGAAGGGAGAAGCACAGCGGTGCTCATGGCACAACAAGTGAAAAGTTAAAATCCTTAGCTTGCCCACATACCAAACAATACTGATATGCAATGATGTTTTCCATAAGAGATACATAAGCATTTACATCAAGTGCTGCACTCATCAAATCAACATTTCTAACAATTACAAGAGCCCACATTTCTGCCTTTGGATTCACAGTTCTAAGGGTCCAGCTGACTTCAGTTCTCATTGTGTTCGAGGGACCTTCTTACCTCTAGTATGATGTATCCACAGTGCTTTTACTGTTGTGTGGGATGTTAGCAGCACCTGGAACAGACCTACCCAGCTTGGTTCCAGGGGCGAATCTGAAGGAGATCTGCTATATACATGTTATCGAGCCATATCAAGGGCTCCAGCTCCAAGAACCAGTTTCTCTTTTTCTCAAAGCTTTTCCTGTAGACTTTTCACATGCTCAGTTAGTATTTCTTTTTCATCTTTATTTGTATGAGTTAAGCAGAATCGTTTCCATTAGTAAAAGGTGCAAGTTCAGTTATGCAGCAATGGTTTGCTTTGGTTTTCCAACTGCAGATTTAAGGAGTGTGCAGTCATTCATCCCTGACTGGAGACAATAAGCGCAATATTTTCACAGCAGAGTTCGTTTCAGACTTCCAGGCCATGAAATCCAGAAAGATTTCTCTTTGACTGTGGGATGGTTGTCTCTTCTTCCCTCTTCCTGAGCAGCGGCTGTTGCTGTGATCAGAAGCAGTGACACGTTAGATCCTGTATGTCAGCACCCCACAGATCCTGATGGGACTGTTCATCTGCATTCACACATCTTAACCAAAGCCCACACCAAAGAGAGCAGAAATTCTCACATTCCTCTTCTTATTGCCATGCATTAAGATCGGCTCACAGGCATCTGATAAAAAGGACGCCTTCGTCATTGGACAAAAAGCATTCTTGCAATATCTAAAGAAAGCAGCTGAGCATCAGTGTGCCACTAAATGACACCAAATCTCCTGTGCAAACAGTGCAAATCCAAATCCAAATGTTTCACACTGCAGTGAAGGACACATTACAAACACTGTATGATTTGTAAGTATGAGACTAATGAGAAACAAACAGTTTCTCCTAATCTTATCTCCTGTGAGAGTATTGCTATTGCTGTTTGTAATTAAAAAGTAATTGGTCTTCTCATTTCTTGCAACTATATGGCATGGCCTTATAGGAACATATGGATTCCAGAAACTTGAGATACCTGTTCTTCAAGAAACACACATTGTGCAAATACCCTGCTGTACCATTTACATGTGAGCTTGCAGCTTCACATACAGCACAGGTTGGAGTGACTTTTTTGGATATCCTCATATTACTAAAGCATGATAGACATTTCTTCCCAGCAACGATGTTTGCAATCCTTTTCTTCCAAAGTTTGCCTCAAATGCAGGTGTCCATCTAATCCATGACAATGTTCAGATGCCTCCCCGATGCCCTGCCCAGGCTCTGGGCTGTTATCCACTTGGGAGATTCAACCCAGGATCTTTCCAGATTCGGCTGTTCTCCTCCTCCACCTGCCAGCCTCATCTGCTCTTGGACAGCAAAGCATGCACTCCTAAACACACACAAGAGCGAGCACACTCACACAGCAAATACCCAGGAGCAGGGCCAAATAAGGAGGCACAATGATCAGGCAGCGTCTGTGCAGGCAAGCACTGACCAAACCACCGTCCACACTGAGTTGCGTCCATCTCCTCTATATTTCAAGCTGTTTCTTCCTCCTTGATCCACTGTATTTCCTGCCTTTCATTACTGCAATCCCTTCCCCACTTATCAGCTGTCACAAACGTGATTTGCCCCTTGGGTCCCTCCACATCGTTCATCTGGACCATAGATGGCACCATGGGGGGTTCTCTGAACTCCACCGCTTTTGCTAGCCCTGATTTCCCAGCGGGCCCCGTGCTCCCCTCCAGCTCTCAGTGCCACTTGGCTATCTCTTGTATCTTGTACCTCTCTGCCCCTCAGTGCCACGTGCTGCTGTTTCCCTTTGCTGATCCCCCTGTGCAGCACTCCCTTTCCTCTGTTCCCTTCTCACACTGCTCTCTGTCCCATTGTGCAGCGTCCATGCCTTGTCCCACACTTTCCCTGGTACAGACACTCCCTCTGGCCTATGAGCCACATTTCCCTTCCAACAACAGATGGCAGCTATGGGAGTCTTAGGATCACTGCCCTTCCTTAAGGGGCCTAATAGCTTAGGGTAGGAGACATGCAGATGGTGGCGGGATGAGCCCACCACAGCTTTGGAGTTAAAATGATCCAGACAGGATTTAAAGATTAAAGCTCACCTTTAAAGATGGGGGATGAGGCAAATTTTCAAGAGATGGTATAACATGCTGCTTAGGGTACCTGGTCACTTTTTATGGTATGGGCTTTCTTTGCAGGCTGTTTTCTTTTCGGCCTGGGGCAAAGGAGAAAGCTCAAGCTCACATTTCAGTCCTAGGGATAAGGGCTACTGGTTAGAGTGACCAGCAGAGTCAGAGTAAGAGTCAGGGCCTATGGGTTTGGACTTTGTCGTGAAAGCAAGATTTGAGGTAGGGGTTTAGAGTAGTGACTCCTTGTTGGGGTGAGGGATTGCATTTACAGGTAGGATTAGAGATTAAGGTTACTTGTCGGTGTCACACTAGCTTCAACAGGACTTGAACTCCTCCCTGTTCTTCAGTTATTCACCTCTCTTGGTCAAGCCCCTCTTTCATCTCCCAAGCTCCCCTAGACAACCAAAAAAGTGTCACCTGGCTGAAAGCTGCTCTCTGATGGCATTCATGACTGCAGAATGTCTCGCTGCCATTGGCAAATCCATTCATGAGACAGAGGTGACCTCTGGGCCTGGATGAAAACGCAATACCAGAAGGTCGCTGCATAGCTCACTCAAACACCCTGAACCACAGGAGGCGAGCAGCCAGCCTCAGCTCGTGCCACTACCCACTGTGAAAAGACTTCAGCAGAGGTGACTTGGGCTTAATAGCTGATGAATGCACAAAATTTTACTCTGTAATGAACTTTTACTTCTCTTGGCCATGTGCAGCTGGTTCCCCAAAAATAGCCAGTGGAAGCTAATAGTGGGTATGAGCTGTAAAATTCAGCTAGAAACTTTAGTGTACAAAACTGACATTTGAGAAGGCAAGCTGCAAGCAAGGTCGAGGTGGCTAATGATGGCAATGACTGCACTCCTGGAAGCTCCCAGAACGGCTGCACTGGTCCTGAAGAATTAAGATATGTGATACCCAGAGACTCGGCTTGTTTGTATAGATTGCAGGTTGGTGAGCCCTCTGATGCCCAGCTCCTGAACTGCAGACACAGAAAGCATCAGGAACAAACCTCTGAGGAAATAACAGACCAAAGCCAGTCCCAGGTTTCTGAGGGCAATGGGGGCATCAGGAGCAAAACCCTGGGGGCTGATCAAGAGAGAATGCAGACTGCTGGAGACGGTGCCAAAGGTGACGTGCAGGTGGCTCTGATGCCACGAGGGCCCTGGATGTTCATTCATCACCAGAAGGACCCGCTCCTAAGTTCCAGGACCTGCTAAAGGAGAGCCTTTCCCTCATGCTTTGCCTCAGTCAGCATGGGTGGAGGGGTGTTGCTGCCAGGTGCTCTGCTGTGGCTTTCTGAGGATTTGGCAGTGCTTCTGAGTTCCCAGCAACCTGCCCAGCTTATTTCATTGCTCTTCCATGGCTCCTCAATCACAGTACATGCCAGCCCCTACACAGCCGTTTGTCTCCGTGTCCCAGTGCTGAAATGCATATCCCTGTTCTTCTGCTGCACTAAAATACTAACACAGCTTGTCCAATCATGGACAAAGTTAATTTAGTCTACTTCCTGATTATGATAAACTTTTAAAATTTAGTTTATTTCCTATGATTCTTTCTTTCTGTACCAGAAAACTAATTTTTTTTTTCTTTTTTTCAGAGCTTGGCCTTTAGCAGGAGGTTTTTAGAACACTGCTTTTTCTCTCATTGCTAACTCTGTGCTATCATTCATGATAAAACCTCTCAGAAATTATTTATTTATTTAACAAAAAAAGCCAGCAGACACATGCCATACTAATGAAAGGCACAGTGCAGTCCAAGCCTTTATGTAATGTTCAGTGGTACAGCACCATTACTGACATTTTTGATTTCTTATGTCCTAAATGATAGAATCACTGAAACATAGAATGGCTTGAGTTGGAACGGACTTCAAGGATCATCAAGCGCCAACCACCCTGCCACTGATGAGACCAGACTACTGAAATGCTCTGGAGATATTCCTCCACCTGCACAGGAGTGCAAGTAGCCTCGGGCTTGCTTAAGGCAACCAAGTGTCAGAAAGCTGATGGGCAAGTACTGTTTGAGGGCAATTCCTTTTG
Organism: Lagopus muta; assembly: GCF_023343835.1. NCBI lineage: Eukaryota > Metazoa > Chordata > Aves > Galliformes > Phasianidae > Lagopus > Lagopus muta. The sequence goes on from NC_064451.1 coordinate 1,363,751, forward strand.
GTTCTCAAACCGACCTACTGACCCCTCCCCTAAAGGCCTCTGCTGCTGCTCATCATGGTCATTACCACCTGCACAGCCCCTCTCTCTTGGCTGGGACCTCTGCTCTGACCTAAGAGCCATTTCTGTGCAGGTACCTCCTTGCAGCCTTTCCCCAGGCTGCTCTCAGCCTCACTGGGGCTGACTCTTGGCTTTTCCTCCAACAAGCCCTATTTCTTTGCCTGCCCTGAATCCATAGGGGCCTGGCACTCTCATTCTGCAGCCAGAAGGATGGCAGTTGTCAAAGCACTACTTTCCTTGACTTTCCCCGTCATCCCATGGCTACTCACACAGACTATGTATATGACTATGAACGGAGCCCTGCTGAGAGCAGGATTGTTAAGCAGCTGTTAGCTTCCTATACAGGCTGGGTATCCTAATTACTTGTGATGTAGGTATGTTTGCCAATCTGAAGCGTCTTCCATCTCCTCCACTTCCCTTGCACTTGTTGGTGCCTCCAGCATTGAAGCCCCTCATCTATAGTGTGAGGAACCAGGAGCTCAAGGATGTGGTGTTGAAACTGATGAATTTTTTAACAAACTTCAAACTGCCCATCTTTATCTGAATATGACACGGAATAAAGCAGTCAGAAGGAGTAGCCTCTTTTCTAATGTAAAATACTGCAGGAGCAGCCCGTTTTGATCAGTGTATTTTTGCTGTACACCTACTTCAGGGTACATTCCATCCCACTGGTAGTCCTTGTAAGAAATGCTATGGCAAATCCACCTGCAGAAAACACTGTCATTCCATTTAGTAAGGAAGAAACCACTTTGCCTTTGCTCTTGACCCTTATCCCTGCCCTCAGACTACAGCCATCTTCTCTTGAGGACAGTAAATAAAAGTGATAATTTATACTTGGTTATCCTGGCAGTGTTTGTGGGCCACCAAAAGCAATCCCTGCATTCCAGAAAATACAGATCAAAAGAGACAGACAGTGGAGTAGCACTAACACTTCTTCACTTGTGGAAATCTCAACAGAAAGTGCTGCGCTAGTGGTGTGAGGTTAAGGGAACAGCCCTATCAAGACATATGTCTTACTATGGAAGGTTTAGCTATGGCATGCTGACTACAAGAAAAAAAAAAGGCTACTGCCTTGTACTTTTTACTTTCTGTCACTCTCATCATGTAGATCTGAGGATGACCAAGCCTGTTGCCATGAGCTTTGCAGAACCCATCAAAACTGTGGCTCAGAGGTATTACACAAGCACATAGCATAGAAGAACTCTGTAACCTATGGGACAAGAAAAAACAAAGGGGACTCTTTGAATTCATTACCTCCTCTAAACTGATGGTCACTGACTTCTGGTCACATTCTACTCCTGTGTAGCAGGATAACAAAGATGTAGTGATGTTTTCAACTGCGTAGGGATTGCTGGATACAACCAACCACACAAGGCTGAGCACACTCTCCTGTTTCTGTCTCAGTTCTAGGAAGACCCAGAAAAGCTCAGTGCTCTCTCACTTTAATTTGCTTACATGAACCATTTTAAAACACATGCTGTTAGAGGCCGGCACAAACTCTAGGGCCCAAAGCCACATCCGGAGGGGCCAACACCATCCGTGAGGCCTGAAGCCACAGCCAAAGCCAGATAGGCCCCAGGACCGAAACCTCAGCCAGACAGACCTGCATTGGCCTTGGCACCTGAAGCTACAGCCGCAGCCTGAGAGACCAGAAGCAGTCCTGGGGATTAAAGCCACAGCCACAGCCTGAGAGGCCAGAAGCAGGCCAAGGGCCTAAAGCCACAGTCACAGCCCAACAGGCCACCACTGGCCCCAGGGCCTAAAGCCATAGCCGCAGCACAAGAGGCCACACCAGCTTTGGGCCCAAACCCACAGCCACAACCCGAGAGGCTGGCACCATCCCTGGGCTGCAAAGCCACAGTTACGGCCACATTGGCCCATAGCAGCCCTGGGGCCTAAAGACAAAGCCTGAAGGGCAGTCCCAGCCCTGGGGACCAAAGACACAGCCTGAGAGGCCGGAGCCGGTCCAGGCACTTAAAGCCACAGCCACAGCCTGAGAGGCCAGCACCGGCCCCGGAGCATACAGATGTGCATTCCTATTCCTACTAGTTGTCTGGGCACCAGCCCGGGGCTTACAGCCACAGAGAGGCTGGCACCGGTGCTGGGGCTGAAAGCCAAAACCGGGGAAGAAAGCACCGTCCCTGGGAATTAAATCCACAGCCAGAGAGGCCAGTGCCGGCCCCGGGGCTTAATGCCACAGCTGCGGCCTGAGAGGCTGGCACTGGCTCCAGGGCCTGAAGCCACAGACACAGCCAGGGAGGCTGGCACTGGCCCCGGGACTTGGAGCCACAGCCTGAGAGGATGACATCGGCCGCGGGGCCTAAAGCCCCAGTCAGAGATGCCAGCACCAGCCACTGGGTTTTCTTTTCTACTGGTTCCTATGAGACTCCATTGACCACAGTGAGGCCACATTGGTGTTTACCGGTTTTTATTGGGCTGCACATGAATCATCTCCACTTCTCCGTTCTTTTACTTCAAATAATCCCATTGGGTGACCCTGGTGTTGGTTTCCTACAAATTGGATCTGGGAGGTGTCCACCTCCTTCACTTATGATGAAAGCACAGCAGTGATGCAGGCGCTTGCTGAGGTCACAATCGTCACTGGGCTGGGAGCGTTTGTGCCACAGCTGGTGAGCAGAGCCAGTGCTCTGGTGAGCGTCCTGCACGCGGAGACTGAGCTGTGTGTTTTTCTCGAGAGATCTTCCTGTGAGAGCCCACTGGGAGCACCGCTGCGGCGTGTGCGTGAGCTGGGCACAGCTCCGGCTGAGCAGGCTGCCCAGGTGAGCTGGGGCTGGTGCTGGATGGGTGCCGGGAGGTGTGGCAGCAGAAAAGCTGAGCTGGGGAGGAGTTGCCAGCTCCAGCAGTGCCCCTCAGCATGGCTGTTTCCAGGGGAAATGGGTTTTTGTTGAGGTTCCATCCCGTGTTTCAGTTAGGATGATGAAGTGTTGTTACTCCCCTGGAAGTTCACTGCCAGGCCTCCACCTTCATGTCAGACATTAGAAAGCAAAAAGAGTGCAAACTTCACAGAGAGCAACTTGTGCCTCACTGCCCCCTGGATGGCTGGGTGCATTGCTACTGAGGAGATGGAGAAGAGCACTTGCTGACATGAGCCGTGGCAGTCAGACACAAGCTGGAGCGAGCATTCGGGAGCTCTTGCAGCCAGCTGGTTTCCAGACATTGCCCTCCTCAAGAGGCCGAATGGCATGAAGGAAGAAAGCTGGGAAAATGCTTCTTCCTCATTAATTTTTACTGGTTGATACTTTCTGCAGGTTTCTTCTCCAAAGGGAGATTTTGGGGACCAAGGCAGCCCTAGGAAGAGTGAAGCCAGCTCCTTCCAGGAGCGAGAGAAGTTCCTGTGGAGAGAGCCTCAGAACTTGGGCTTCCTCGGAGACTTCAGCGGCATGTCTCAGCAAGGAGACAACCGTGCTTCCAATTCCTGCTCTGTGAGCGGAAAGGTATGGCTCAGTTTCTTTTGCTTCGTTTTTCTTCCCTTTTTTGCATTTTTCAGGGGAAGGAGTGGAGCAGGGGGAGCCCTACTGGTCTTTTGTTACCTCAATAACCAGTTGGGTTCTGCACTGCCTGCTGACAGCCTGGGCTAATGGCATGGGCGCAGCTCAGGCTGTGGTGCTTTCCCTTAGAGATGAACAATGTCCTAGCACTCTGCTGTTCTCTCTGTGGCACAATCTGGAACTTCTCTGCAAAGCTTGGCTGCCCGTCCCCACCGACATTTCTTCCTTTCTCTCCTCAGAAGCAGCGCGGCGCGGTTCCCCGTGTTGGGGAGCAGCAGCCAGCAGGCTGCCAGGGATCCCACAGCGCCCTGCAGCGCGCAGAGGGACGTGATGGCGATGGACCGTCCTCACTGCCACGCAAAAGTGAGTTTCTTCAGTCCTCTGTCATGAAGTACAGAAGAATGAATTTTGAGTATCACTTGTGAGCAGGTGCAGTGCTGTAGGGGATGTCAAGTGAGCCACTGTTAGAGAGGCTGACAGCGGCAGGTGATGGCAGCAGTGAGACAGAAGTCTGTGTATAAATGTTTAGAGTTGAGTGAATTCCTTTTAGAGCCAAAACATGTGTCGCAACATTTTGACCTGACTGCATTTTGTTTCCTGAAGCACCATTGCTCTGCAGAATGTAGAGCTGTCAGGCAGTGTAGGGTGCATTGGCTGCCATCTGAGCAGGAATGAGGCTAGTAATGCTGTTGTTAGCACACTGTGGTTTAAACATCAGTTTCTGTTCTGTCTGTAGAAGAGTGTCTTTTGTTTTTTGGGGGTTGGACATGGGCTAACAGGACAATGCTGCTCCTGGTGTCTCTGACATCAACACACAATCTGTTGTAGGGACGGAGCCTGCGCGTCCATGGGATGGTGCTGGGCATGGGGGGAAACGGAAAGCCTCCACAGGTAAGAAGCTCTTGTGAGCTGTGGTGTGGGTTCTTGCCGCTAAATAGGGCTGCAGAAAGGGCTGTGTGTAGTGGAGGAGTGAAGAAAGTACACTGCAGATCTCTGCTGACTGCAGAAATGGCACAGAGCTGTAGCAGCAGCAAGGCCAATTTAAGAAACTAAGGTTGAAGAGTAGAAGTCAGTAGTTGGCTGTGCTAAAATCTTGCTCCAAAAAGATGTCTTGTTTCCTTTCTGTCAGAAGGTGATGCAAGCGGCCTTCCAGCGAAGCGCAGCCTTGCGGAAAGTCTGGGGAGGAATACAGAGCATAACATGGCACCCAAGAGAGGTCCCGGAGCAGGGGGAAGACCCTTCCCTGCAGTGGACCCCCATTCTGTCTCCACGACCCTGGCTGGAAGAAAGCGCAAGGGCTTGGAGCAAGAGAAACAACTGGCAGAGCCGTTCTGTGCCAATAAGAGAGTGAGGAGTGAGAGCAGTGGGGAGAACGCCATGAGAACGCGTCGAGGCAGCGTGCCGGCTCCAGCAGCACAGCCTGGGCCTGCCGCAGCGCGGAGCTCCAAGCGGAGAGGTAAGAAGGTGCTGTGGTACCCGCCCTGGTGAGCTGCTGCCCTTGGCGAGGCACTGAGTTTGCTTGGGGTTGGCTTTGCTTTTTCTTTCTCCGTCAAGGGGGAAAGAGTTGAAGGCTATCAAGTCCAAAGGGCAAAATATGTAAGCCCATCTTTTTCCATCCACTCCATGATGGTCTTCTGCACGTCCCCCTGGAAATGTCATTCACTGTCAAGCTTCCTAGTCCAATTTCCTTTGTCTTTTTTCTGTCATTTGTTTTTGTCGTACCCACGTTTCTGCAGTTTTGCTGTTGACAAAATGAATTCATCTTTTCTCTTGCCTTATAGCAAGAAGACAACGACAAAAAGAGAGGAGAGTGGAAATGATGAAGGCTGCTCTGAGAGCTGCCGCTGCACGTACAGAGGTGAGTCCTTGGTGAACACAGACCTGCGCCCTCCTGTTGTTCTCAGTGCCTCCGTCTGTCAGACATCAAAGAGATTGAAGAATCCCAAGGGAAGCCATGTCGCAGAAAAACACCCAGCTGTGTGTTTGAGGAAATCACACTGTCAGTGAGAGCTGCCATGGGGAGCTTGGATGCCTTTCTCCTGCTTGAGAAGGATGCTGTTGGTAATGGCTGGAGGGTTTTGCTGTGATGAAGTAGCTTGCCATGTCAGGCACTGCGACCTTTGAAACCGCGTTCCCAGAGCAGAGCATGAATGTTACCACAGGCAGCGTGTTGTGGGAAGTAATGACACTGCCCTGAATGGCAGGAGCATGCTGTTCTGCATGGGGCCGTTCTGGAATCTTACTGATCAGACCTTCTTAATGAGATCTCCCTAGATTGTTTCTGTCCTGTTTCTACCCTTGCTTTGTTTCTTTCCAGTCCTCCACAATGAACGACCTAGTGGAGATGATGCAGAAGCTGCAGCTGAATGACTGAAAGGAAGAGCATCAGAAGGCAGCAGCTGCAGCGCATGGCGTTCCAGGGCAGCGCTGCGAGTGCCTCCCGACTCGGCACTCTGTGTCTTATCTGGTTATCTCAATCAATAAACGATCTCAATTACAGATTCACAAAGAGCACACGGCCCGATTTGTCCAGCAGTGTTCCGTGCACAACTTCAGGTCCAGAGCAGCATCTCCGCAGCTTCAGCCCACCAAGCTCCCATCCTGGCGCTGTTCTTCGAGGCACTTTTCTGAGTGCTACTGCTGTTGCTGACACCTGAGGTTGCCCGTGGAGCTCGGTGCCTCACAGGACCTGGCCACTGCACTCTGCTCCACCCCCCCGTGCCTTTGAACGCGGTGTTCTCTGTGCAGGCCTGCCCTTGTGCAAACCCACGTGCAGACATTGCAGCCCCATCCCTTTGCACAGGGCTGTGCGTGTCCATCTTTGTACACACACATATGAACACGCACCCACATGGGCCACCCCTACCGTGCAGCCTTGTGCAAAGACCTCACTGCACACAAACATGTGCGTGCACACGTGTGCAAAGCCAACAGACTCCCTGCAAACCCCTTCTTGTGAACTCCCACATGCAGCGCACATCCTGACGTGCATCTGCATCCTTGCACGCCCTGTGAGCAGACCTACTGTGAATCTTTATCGTTGGACACTGAAATACTCCTGGCAGTGAATTCTCTCTCTGTGCCATTGGTTTTGTAGCAGTCATTGCTACATTTGCCTGGATGTCACTCTGGGTTCTCTGTACGTGTTCCTTTCTGAAATCATACTTCTCACTGGGGAAGCCCATCACAAGCTTTCCTCTTCGCTTTTGTATATGGAACATCTGTATTTTATTTTCCTGTATATGAACTTAGAACAACTATTGGGCTGCAATACCCCTGACAAGGAAAAGATAAATTGCATTTTAATGTGACACTGCTGTGTTTTGTACCAATTTCCAAATCAGTGCTCCTCAGGTCTCTTTGTTTAGGACTGGAGGAAGGGGAGCAGCATGAAACTGTGTGCATTCCCTGCTGCCGGGCCGTGCAGGCGGTGGTGGGGCTGGTTTGTTTTTTCTTGTCAGGGTGGGAAGGAGCTCTGGGTTGGAGGAGTATCCTGATGGCATGTGTAGGATCAGCTGCTCTGCCAGAGAAGGAGGGGAGGTCGCATGCCGAGCTGCAGGAGAGGAAGGGCAGGAGGTCCCAGCACAGCTTTGCACGATGCTCTGCGGCACTGGGCAGCTCGTTCCTGGCTTAGCAGTGGGATTGGATGAGGAGCAGGGGAACAAGAAATCTGAGGCTGGGAGGGCACTGCCAAACACAGCTGGTGCATCTCTGTGCAGTTTTGCCTACCCAGGAGGAACCCAGAGCTGCCCGGTTTGTTTCTGCTTCTGTAGCATTTGTATGCAGTGTGAGCATAAGGTTCTGCTGCCTTACGAGCCTCTGCAGCCACGGACATCTGATACAGGCACCTGCCGCTCCTTTTTTTTGCTTTTTTTTTTTTAAATCAGGACACATTATGCCTGTTGTGCTTTCCATACATTGCTTTACAGTCACCACCAGGAAATGGTTTTGATTTTCTTGCAGTCAGATTTGCTGTCATGTAACTAGCTTGTATAGCAGAGTCCATCTGCCTTTTTAAAATTATTTTCATGAGGTTAAAGACATTCCACTGCTTTGTCTTTATGATGCATTTCATGATATGCATCGAATTTGGCAGCCTGGAGAAGGCTCCAGGGAGACCTCCTAAGGGTGGCCTTCAGTATCTCAAGGGAGGGCAGCAAGAAAGCAAGGGACAGAGTCTTTAGATTGGACGTAAGGAAGAAGTCTGTTACAATAAGCGAGGCACTGGAACAGGGACACTGAGGGACCCTGGGGCGCTCTGGAGCCCTGAGCACTGGGCGTCAGGGCCTGGGATGGATGGGATGGAGGGCACCATCCCCCCACCCCTTTTCAGGGGACCACTGCCATCCCCACTGCCACGAGACCTCGTGCTTTGTGAGGCTGTGCAGAGGAGCAGGGTCTCGAGCCGTCCTAGGGATAGACCAGAGCCATGTGGAGATGGGACAGGGGCTGTGGCTGCTGCCCCAGGGGACCCACATCCTGCCCTGGGCTGCTGCCAGCCCTCCTCCTGCCCAAAGTCCTGGGGCACAAACCCTGCACAGACAAGGCTTCTCCATGGTCAGTGCCACCTTCTGACATCCTCTGCTGACCAATGGAGCCCTCTGAAGAAGAATGAAGATGCTGATGATCGCTGACATCCTCCAATGATCAATAAAGACCTCAGCAAAGCCATGCTCTGTGTGTCCGTGTCCTTGTCACCATGCTCAGCAGGAACCGCTCACATCTGTCCCTGCCTGGCAGAGGCCACCCCGAGGTGGTGGGAGGGGTCCCGCACCCCACATCCTGCACCCGTGGACCTCTCCATCTCCTTTGTGCTGCCTCCTCCAAAATCCTCAAGGACGGAGCACCCCATGCTGCCAAGCAGCCCCAGTACCCTCCCCCTGCTCTCTCCCAATTCCTCCTTCCAGTTCCTGCCAAACCCTTCACCCTTTGTTCCACCTCCACAGCCACGATGTCTCCAGGTCGCTCTCCTTTTACCTCCTCCCTTATCGCAGCCAATTGCCCCTCACTTGGATCCGCTTCAGCCCTCCTCCTTCAGTCCCACTTCCCCTCCATCACCACCCAACATGGAGTCCCCAAATCCCCTCCCTTAGGCACCTCAAATCTCCTCTCTGATGACCGATGTCACCCTTGATTAATGAAGCCCTCTGACGGTCAGTGAAGATCTCTGATGATCAGCAGAGTTCTCTGACAGCCAAGAAAGCCTTCAGAGGACCACTGACACTCTCTGATGGCAGACTGAGCCCCGATGATCAGCGGGTTGCTGCTTCGAGTGCAGGAAAGGGAGGTGAAGGGTGAGAAAGAATATTTTGACATCGTTTGGTTGATAGCATGGTTTGCTCGTCATGGCATAAAAACTTTCTCGGATTTAACCAAGCCCAGAGTTTGGAGAGAAGCATGACTGCACCACACCTGTGTGTGCTGCCTGCTGCCTGGGACCGGCTGCCTGATTCTAAGTCCTCCTCCAAGAGGCTCGGCTGCTCCTCAGTGATGCCCACCTGCTCCTCGTGGAGCTGCTGCTGTCCTGGCACTTGGACTCTGCTTGGGCTGGGCTGCACTGGAAAGACACTGGGTCACAAACCAGGCTGGAGACTGCAATAACTGCTCGGCTCAGATCAGCATCTTCAGCAGAGCCAGAAGTGAGGGCAGGAACGTGGATGAGCTCCTTATCCCCATCACTGTTGTCCTGTGGAACGTTGTCATCAGAACTGCAGCGATTCATGCTTCCTGAAAACTCTGCGCTGAAGGAAGCACACAGTGCACCACTGCTGGGTCTGAGTCTTCTGGGTTGTGACCCCTTAGATTCACCTAGGAATGAGCAGGTATACATGGGTGAGTGTCAAACTTCCACTGTCCAAGGAGGCAATGGCTTGGTGTTGCTTTTTAAGCAGGCTTCAAGCAGCATGTGAGATGCTCACACTGGCACAACTCTGCTGAGTTTAATGGTTACACATTGGCACAGTTCTGCTGGGTTTAATGGTGACACTTTGGCACAGCTCTGCTGGGTTTAATGGTGTCACAACTCTGCTGGGTTTAATGGTGACACTTTGGCACAGCTCTGCTGGGTATAATAGAGGCACAACTCTGTTGGGTTCAATGTTGACTCATTGCACATCTCTGCTAGGTTTAATGGTGACCCACTGGCACATCTCTGCTAGATCTAATGGTGGCACATTGGGACAGCTCTGCTTGGTTTAATGGTGACACCCTGGCAAAGCTCTGCTGGGTTTAATGGTGAAATATCTGTTATGGTTTAAAGGTGGCACACTGGCACAGCTCTGCTGAGTTTAAGGGTGACCCACTGGCACAGCTCTGCTGGGTTTAATGGTGACACCCTGGCTAAGCTCTGCTGCGTTTAATGGTGAAGCATTGGCACAGCTGTGTTGGGTTTAATAATGGCACAGCTCTGCTGGGTTTAATGGTGACACTGTGGTAAACATTTTCTGGGTTTAATGGTGGCACAGCTCTGCTGGGTTTAATTTCGGCACACTGGCAGAGCTCTGCTGGCTTTAGTGGTGAAACACTGACTCAGCTCTGGTGGGTTTAATGCTGACACATTGGCACAGCACATCTGGGTTTCATGGTGGCACATTGATAAAGCTCTGCTGGTTTTTGTGCTGACACATTGCACAGCTCTGCTGAATTTAATGTGACACACTGGCACAGCTCTGCAGGTTTTAATGGTGACACACTGGCACAGATCTGCTGGGTTAAATGGTGAAGCATTCGCACAGCTTTGCTGGGTTTAATTGTGGCATACCTCAGCTGTGTTCAGTGGTGGCACATTTGCAAAGATCTACTGGCTTTTATAGTGGCACAGCTCTGCTGGCTTTGACGGTGACGTATTGTCACAGCTCTGCTGGGTTTAATGGTGGCCCACTGGCACAGCTCTGCTGGGTTTAACGGTGACATATTGGCAAAGCACTGCTGGGATTAATGGTGACACAGGGTGTTAGTAAACATATGAATTATTTGTTTAAAAAGACAATGGAATAAAATTAAAAATCAAAATGCTTAGTTGTTCACATGCACACATTTTGGGGGGGGGACATTTTGTAACGGAAATAATTCTCTGGCTCCATCCTTGGACTGGGATTATCCATGTCCAGTTGTTTTTTCCTGAAGGAAGCAAACTGGCCTAAAATTCCAAGTAATCCACAGCACTTGTAGGGATGCAAATGACGTCGTTTCAGATCCTACTCCTACAGATAGGACTCAGTGCACTGAAAGGAAGCAGTGTTGCCAGCAAGGCAAAGATAAGTGGAATCACTTTTCTATTAGAAGTATAATAGAGTTTATTGGTTGGTCACCTGTGCTCTGCTGACAGGGGTGCCAAGCAGCTGAGCACGTGCCTTGTGAGCTGCCAGTGGCTGATCAGAGCAGGTTTTGAAATACTAATTACCCACTCTCACAGAAATGCTTCAGACAAAGGCGTAGCTGCTTTACGGATGGTGCTTTTTGTGCGTAAGGATGAACACTCTGGTTTGTTCTTTTCATTGTTCCAAGTAAATGTAATATCACGTTTCCATAAAACTCTTTTAGGAAACGGTGCCATTTGCTATTGAAGCTTGCATAATGAAAAGATCTGTCAGGGATCTCATTTGATGCGAGCCATTTATTTGCCACGTAGTGCCAAGACCCAAGAGACTCTGCTGCTCACACCTAACACCAGGCTGCCCCTGCTCCCCGCTGTGTCCCCGTGCTGGGGCTCGTGGAGCCATTAAAACATGTGCTCCTTCCTTCTGCATGTGCCCAGTGTGAGGGCGGCAGCCTACACAATTAGAGCAAGGTGCTTGGTGTCAGAAACTTTTAGAGGTAGTAGTTCAGATCTGATCAGTAAGGAGCTTCCTTTTCAGATTGGCAGGGTTTTTAGGAGCTCCTACCTCCTTCATTCACTTCTCAACGGGTGTCTTTAAAGAACTGGGAACAGCACTGATGTACTGCACTGCTGCAGGGACTTCAGAAGGTTTCTTCCTGTGACAAACCTAACTGCAGCTTTTCCGTATCTGATTATGGATTGGGGATTATTCCCAAGCCTAGTAAGGGTGTGAAAGAACAACAATGGAATCAATGGTCCAGGAATTGTTATGGGCTGTGGATGTATCCAATTCTGCTTACTAATTTAAAAAAAAAATAAAAAAAAAATCAATTCTGTGCTTTGTGGAAAGCAGCATCTTCCCTTAAAACCTTATCTGTCTGATGAAAAAACACCAATTCAATGTTCCTAAAGGTGAAGGTGAGAAATGGCTTACCTAGTTGGCCTTTTTGGTGGATTTGACAGCCCATTTAAATGATTGGAACATGCATCTTCAAGATGAAAAATCACCTGATTTCTGCTGTGTTTCAAACCATAACAAAGTGAAAAAAAATGTAATGGAATGAATCAAGTCTCAGGGAGAATCTGAACTCTTGGGAGAGGTTTGTGTTCAAGCCAGAAAGCAGAGCAAGCAAGCAGAAATCAGAGCTTGCACAGCAGCTATGGGCCAGTTACAGCCCTCAGCTGCAGTGCTGGCATCGTCAGCTGATTTCTGATATTTAGGAGGCTTAAATTTCTACATCTGAAAACCAAACAGAGGCCTAATATTGCAGCAGGAGGGGTCGTGCACAGAAGTTATTTCAGCACTGATACAAAACTTTAGTTTGTTGGAACTGTATGTTATGTACACTTTGTCAGCAATTATCAAACTCTATTTATTATCCTTTTTTAAAATTTAATCAGTTATTATCAAGCTCAACCCTTGTGCTGGTCGTACCACCTGTAAAATCTCACTCTGTGGCAATCACTGTTTGCTTTAAAGTTTAAGGGACTTAAATCTCACTGCTGCTGTGTTTTTTTAGGCCCATCTCAAGGCGTGGGTCTGTGGGCCCCCGGCCCATCAGTCACGGAACCAGGTGAACCAGGCCTGGACCATGGGCACACATTCTATGCACACCTGTCAGTGAAAGCCATTGACCAGGCTGGGCTCACACTGCAGCCTTTCCTTGCATTTGTTGGTCAGGTTTGTCATCGTATGTTCCTGTGAAGTGTTCCTCATTTACGTCATTTTGCATCTGAAAAGTTCTTGACCAGAAACAGAAAAAATTTAGTAACATTTTTAACCCTTGAAATTCATTGAAAACATTCCCAATTCTTTCCCTGCCTGAAGAGACTTCTACCTTAGTCAGCCATGCTGATGAGTATATCCTTCTGGTTCGTGCGTTAAGGGCTGTGGATCGTTGTAGCCCCTGTAAGTAGCTTCTGGATGAGAAAGTCTCATCCAGGAAAGAGCCAATAGCGTGGCTCACCTGCAGAACAGACTCACGGTTCCTTTCATGAAGGAAAACCTGCAGCACAGTGCTGTGAGCCATAGCCCCTATCTAGGTGTTAGTGGGCATTTGTGTGCAGAAAAGCTCCACCAGAACTACCTGTGACACTGCTGTGAGTTGGGTATCAGGATGAAAGGGCTCCCTGAAATCTAGAAAGATTACACCCTCTGCCTTCATACACAAAGTGGGCGGCCTTATCATAGAACAAGATGACCAAGACTGGCTGCACACATCTCTCTTACAGATGTTGAGGCCACCAGGCTGTTTACCCAGGCAGAGCTTCAGCACACAGAGTGTTTTTACCAGAATGTTGTGCTGAACTCTAACACTTACCCCTGGCTTGCTGGCTGCGTTGTACTGCACGTCGTTTGTGATGGAATCCTTAAGTGGATGCGCTTCCACGAACCTTCCTGGATTGAAGCAAGAGATAGGTTGTGCCATCTGGTCACAATTCCACCTGAAAACAAGAGTATTTAGATGTCTTCAGAGAAGTTGCCAGTACAAACAAAGCTTAGCTTCTAAACGTTTCTGCATGCCTGGAGTATTTTCCCCCTGATGTGCAACCTTCACACCTGATCACATCAGGCTAGTTTCAGACCTTAGCTGCTCACACAACAAGTTTAAGATAAAGAAGCAGACTGCTCTTGTTTTTGCTTAAGAGCAGTACAATTGCTGAAAGTGAAAAGTAAAGCTGGTGCCAGAATGGCTCTACTGGAGTGAATGGCAAAGCTCCTGTTAATGCATTTTGCACAGTATTCCATCTGAACTCCCATTTTTGGGGTCATGTTTCAGCCCAGCTCCAAGGAGCATCAACATTCAACTTGATTTTCAGCAGCTTTTTGACTACTATGAGAACCATGGGTAAAATGCTTGATAGACTCACAGTGCAGTACAATCAGCTTGAATTACTTATAAGGCATCAGAAGTCCTCTGATAAAGGACTGTGAAAATATCACAGACTAACATGGAAGAACTTCTTCCCCTTGTAGGTAGATTGTTCTCATTATTTTCTGCACCTGAAAAAAGTAGAAATGTCTCTCCTGGGTAAAACTTACATTTTATATCTATTCCTACTAACGTTATATGGAAATCTTAACAATCCTTCCAAATTCTACCACTTTCTATTTAATAGAAAGACAATTCAATTTCAAGAAACAATTTTCAGATTCAGGTTAAAGCCAGAGTACTCATCGTGTTTTAAATCTCTTCTGCAGCTTGGAATGCCATTAGTGACATTTACACAATATCTCTACAAGCACTCAGTTTAGCTTTCCTCATTTATTTTCAAAAGTTACTGGGATGGATTCATTTCTTTAAGAGTTTGTGAGTTGTAATTCCCAAAACTTGTTTGGTTGCCTGAGTGAGGAGTTGATATTTTCCACTTCTTAATGAAACATTTCAGAGCAGTGAGTTCAGCCAGCACCTGACACCTGCTGTGCATCCATAAGTTTCTGTTTTGAGTCTGTCTGGACTGCCAGAGATTCATAAGGATTTTAACGTGGTAAAAAATAACAGAAAGGCTTAGAAAACAAAATTAAAGGAGAAAAATAGAATAAATGTGAACTTCAGAAATGTAGTTATTAGCTACAGATAGACTATGGAGTTCAGCAGGGATGCCTTAGCTCTGAAAGGTATGAAATATTTCATGTTTGAGAAGAAGCAAGCATTAGAGTCTGTTAATACAGAAAGGTTATTTACTGCAGTAGTGAGCTTAAATACAATGAGTTACATACATTCATTACCTCTGATATTAATGCTGATATACTCTCTCTGCTCTGGTTGTGAAACACAGCAAGTTCTGTTGCACAGTCTTCATCAAGGTGCCCCAGCTGCAAGAACAAAACCTGTACTGAAGAAACAGCTTCCAAGTCATCTCACAGAGCCAATATCACCATGATAGTCTGCTGATGTGCAGCAATCAAGTCAATAGCTAGCCACCATTTCAGATTTTCTATCTTAAATAGTCTCAGGGCTAAATACTGCAAGGAGTAAACAGAAAGAGTCACCAAACTTCAGCAAATGGTCCCTCTGTGGCAACAGGTTCTGCATTCAAGTACAGAAGCCTGTCAGCAGATGAGATTTTCACTAGAGCACAAGTTACACCTCTATCCCCTCTTAATTATTCAGTTGCACACAGTGCTGTACAGTCAGCACAGCTGTTCTTCAGAGAAACAGTGGCACCCAGAGGCCAGCAGCAGCCATTGGCTGCAAATACACAGCAACTTCTCAGTATCTGCAGCAAGAATCTTCCTCACACATCCAGTTCCCACTCCCACCCCAACCCTGCTACCCCAACCTCTCACACAGGTCAGACAATTGAGAGATAAGGAGCACAAGCACAGTTCAGAGAATCATAGAACGGCTTGAGTTGGAAGGGACCTTAAAGACCATCAAGCTCCACGTAGCAAAGCTGCAACTCACCAGATCAAATTGTCCGGGGCCTCATCCAACCCGGCCTTGATTACCACCAGGATGAGATCCCTACCTCCTGTTTGATCCACCGCACCTCTCAGCACGGGGCTGCCTGCAAGCTTTCTGAAGGTGCTCTCTAGTTCCATTCTCTCTGTCACTGACAAAGACGTCGAGGGCACCAAAATGGACCCCGGAGAGTCACCACTTGTCAGCAGCCTCTGAAGAAATGTATTATTGCTCCCATTCTGTGAGGATGCCAGTGGTCCAGAAAAGATTCCAGAAAACACTTAGGCTTCTTCAGGTATATGTACTTACTGGGTATTTGCTTTGCCACTGAACAGCATCAGAATAACCTTGCATGAGCCAAGGGTGATTTCACAGGAGTTTAACTGTCATCTGCTTCTTTGGGTCTGCCTAGTGGGCAGCAACATTCAAGCTGTTTCTTATATCACCGAGCAGAACTGCAGACAGTTATTCTTTTCCTAACAACTTCAGGGTGCCTGGAAGCACAAATAGAGACCAGCAGTATTTATTCCCTTCACCAGAAGGAAGGTCAAACACCTGAGCTGTGAAGAACAGTTACAGCACCTATGGTAAATGTTCCACGAGCATTTTGTATGTGAGACTGCGTAGATACAGCCCAAAGGCACACTCAGTACGTTCAGCTTCCTTTATGAAACAGCTTTTGTGTACAGATCACTCTTAATTACACAGCACAATTAAGAACATCCAAGTGCAAGCTGCTTGAAGACTGTGTAATTATTAAAACTGTCATTATTTCTATTACCATCAACTAGTACTATGTTATTAATTGAGAATTTTCAGCACAAGGCAATGCTAACCTTTCCTTCAAGGACATCAGGCGTGGAGCAGTTTAACTTGTTTAAACACTGCATATTTTCTAAGCACTCCATCAATGCTTTGAGCTGATGCAACAGCATTTTGTACATCAATCTGAATAGAAGCAGCTCTTTTACCTGTAGCAGTTGGTCAAGTAGCAGCGTGCTGCTAGGGGAAAGCCATTTTGGAACAGTGTCTTTTCCTCTCTGCAATAAAAAAGTTATTTTCTTAACTCAAGTAAGAGAGGATTGAGAATGAACCTTGAACAACTAGCTCAAAAGGAACTATTAAATTATTTGGATGATATTGACATCTCTTTTCTTTCAAAGTGTAGGAACAGAGATTACAAACTCTGCTTTAAGAACAGCTTGAATAAATTTAATGGTAAAAATTAACACGTGCTTGGCTGAGGGCAATGCTGGAAGGGAAACTGCTCACAAGAGCTACAAAATGCCTGACAGCACACCAGAAATACTTTGTTCTAACAGCAGTTACTTAAGGAAATGGACTATATGCCCTATTTCCCAAATGAAGTGATGTGGAGCATTACAAGGAAAAGAGCACTGAACACAGATGCTGTGATCCTGATTGGATTCAAGCAGCAGACTTAAACCAATTCTGAGCTTTAGATTCCAGGATATCTCAGGATCTGTAACGTGTGACAGTCAATTACACAACAACGCCTGGTTGTCTGCATTTCAAGCACTTTTCAGATCACAGCCACATAAAATTAAAACAAATTCAGCGCAGAAATAGCAAGCCAGTATCTTAATACTGGTGAGAGTATCCATTTTTTACTGCATTCTGACTCAGTTCTGAAACTTGCTCATCCCAGTTCACCTAAACAAGTTCCTCCAGTTCAAGCACTGCAGCCCTCAGCTCCTGTGTGCATCAGACAGATAGAACTAAATGGTGCAGAAACAATCTTGGACAGCTTTAAGAGCTCCATTCTGCTTACAAGCTCTCAGTCCAAAACTATCCACAATTTTAAGGAAATGTACACCTGAAGCAGGTGGATCATTTTCCATTTGCCACGTTCTGCAAATTGGAGCATTGATTAGCACAAAGGATTTTCTGCAGTCCTGCAGAAATGGACAATGTCCTAATTACAAAGGGACAAAGGCTCAGTGCACAACACAGTTCACACCAGACTGAAAAGCCGTGTCACTTGATTCACACGCTCAGGTTGTTGTGCACTCTGAAAGGAAACAGAACGAACAGCTGAATTCGAAGGCAATCAATGGGGTCCTACATTTCCTCCTGATTCTGGAAGAGGAAATTCTGATAGCAGATGCAGAACTTTGCTCTTCCTAGACATGAGAAGAGCTGGCATTCCATAACATTCATTTCTGGTAAATCAAACGATGTACTTGTATTTTTACTACAGGTAGTACAGGGAGCAGCCAGTTGAAGAACCAGATCCAAAAATTAGCCCATTGACAAGTAAATACTTCTCCTTAAGCTCTGCATGCTATCATATTCATAATCAGGCTACAGTGCCGCATAGGCCAACCAAGTGTAGAACCAAACCCACAAAATACTGGTAGACAAAGCAGCAAAAAAGGGGACAATATTCAGCAGACAGGCCTTTCCACACGCAGCACAGCTCAGCATGTTCTGCCATTAGAAAGGCAAGGCTTCTTGTCATGCTCAGCTATTTCCCTTCTCAGTGTATTCTAGCACCATTGATACCTCCTGTGATCCTCCTGTAGAGTGCCATCACACTGCCATCATCAAAAGGAAGAAACCCACACAGCAGAGCGTACCGCAGTGCACCCATGCTCCAAAAATCTGCCTAAAAAATAAAAGGACGAGTTTACAAACCTGAAGCACCTAAAATGGCTTACTGACAGATTGTATTGTCTGCCCTTGCCAAAGGCCACATACAGCCTACGAAAAGCTGGATCTTTCCCTCAGGAAAAAAACTTTATGGTTCCACAGAAAGCATATGACCCCATTTCAATTGTTCTTCCACTCAACTTAAAGCACTACTAAAACCAATATCTTCATCTTAGCTCATCACCCTTCTGCAGTACCTTATACCTACAAGGATTTCACTGGCAAAAATGAAATCAAACCCATCACAAAGGATCTGGCACAGTTAAGTGTTACTGGCTGCAACGAGAGCTGTCAGCAGTCAGCTGTGAGGCTCTGCTGCTGTCCTCTTTATGTACAGGCACAACAAGGCTCTACACCTCACAATGCAATTCTCACTTTGTCTGTAAAGAAAAAGGAGGCTTGAAAAGCAGTCTGGGGAAAACAAATAAAGCAAGAATTAGAAGCCATCAACAGTGGTGCAATGGTATTTGGAATTGCTCCATCTTTAACAGCAGAGCAATTCAACAAATACGAGGGCATTTCAAACCAGACCAGTTTGGACAGATGAACAACTGCAAGTAGTGGATTCCAAAATTCTGGACATGAAATCAAAGCTGGAAAAACTCTTCACGTTTTCGTCTCTCAATTTTTAGTACATTGTGCATTACAGTGGAAGCAAGACTTCACACACAACTTGGAAGCTAAAGACAAGTCTAACAAAACACGTAAGATCCTGAGACCGCACAAGAGTTTGACCAATGATGGACAATTAGCAGAGCAAATCGCTCTTTCAAAAACTTACTAATAGAAGGAGATCTCTGAAGTTGCTGTTTTATAGAGCCCCAAAGTAGGGAACAATTGGTGGAGACAGATGAGGATCAGCCAGAGACAAACCAGCCAGCTGTGTGAACTGCGGCCCATTGCACTTTTCAGTCTGTGGCCATTGACAGCTTCTGAGAGCTGCTGAGCAACGCAACCCAGCAGAATTCAGGAGGGAAACCAAGTGAGTGTATCTGAGCTGCACTGCCTTTAAACGCTCTCTGGGGAGGGAAAGAGGGGAGAGGTGCAAAAGAAACAAACTCTGGTCTGCATACCTCTGAGCCAATATAGGCTTTGCCCTGGATTAGCTCTGGTGCTGCACATGCTGGGCTTCCACAGCACATGTTCAGATGGTCATCAAGGCCTCCCTGGAATAACACAGAAAACAGAAGAGTTTGCTTCAACAGAGTTCATGCTTTCTGCAGTGACACTTCAGAAGCCTCAGAGGCTTCTTCTCCTGGGCATACTATCATTCATTATATATTTTGCTTTCATTCAATAGGTGACCTCACTAAGCAAAGACTAAGAACATGAGCACTGTACAACTATACAGATCCCAAGCTGCTCACTTATCTTATGTATCCTTGGCACAGTGCATTATTTTCCTTAGCTGATCACCTACTAAGATGAACTGTCTGTGCAAACACAAAACTGAGAAGTCATGCAAGAGCTATTGTGTTTGAGGCTCGCTGGTCATTTAGAGCAATTTAATGCAATCACTTTACAAGCTTGACAAAGAACAACTGATAGAATACTTCCTTATTCAGAGTATCCTATTACTCTACTTGGGTTTTGTTCTAAACAGGTCAGAGCAAGACGACATTATACCACTGGGACAACAGCCTGTTGGTCCTGATTACCTGCGAGAGGCTCTAAATTTGGCCAGGTTTTGAGGACAAGTAATTCTCTCTCTCTCTCTCTCTCTCTCGGACCACATTACAATACTGTATTTTGTGTAAAGCTTCTTCTATGGAGGTTGTGGCATTATGAACAGTAAGGCATTATCCTTTGGTTAGCTCAACCATGCCACGTGCACTCTGCTAAGCCTCGAGTGACAGCACATCAAGCCCTAACTGGTGTTGCAGTGCCATTTTCAGTACTTGTGGCACTTGAGAGTTTAACTCTCCAAAAGCACGTCTCGTCCAATTGTTCAACACGGGGACTTGCCAGGTGGTGTTTTCAAAGACCTTTTGATGTTTTGCCTGGACCATATATAGAGCAAATATGTTCTCTCATATCATAGAGATTCTCTGTCCAGCAGTCAGCTCTGAACTGAACACTCCATTTGGGCAGAGGTATTACTGTACCACGCTGCAACTCTGCACGTTGCTCCAAGGTTAAACACAAATAGAATTTTCCATCTGAGCATCTCCAAGGCAGTTCAAATGGTTCAGGATGAAAACTGATTTGGCCAGCTCAGATGTTGATGCAGTCTATAGGACTTCAGAGAGCAGTGTGTGTAGGGTAGCCCACAATATAAACTACAAGAGGGGCAACCCCAGCACGTACACATCTCTTATCAAAGCTTAGTTGCTTTCCAACAACCATGTGTCGAATGGAACTGATGGACTGGTGTCACAATTAATGACTCCATGACTCTACATCACATTGCAAAGGGCTTGATGATGGGTTTCTTCTGTGACCGCATCTAATGGGCAGTAGATAGGGCCCTTGGTTCATTTCCCAGTTGTTAGGAAGTTGGATATACCATGGAGGAGTCGCATCATCAGGTTGATAAAGGGAGTGAATGAAGGGGTCAAAAGGAATGGTACCACAGTGCAGGCAGTGCTGGTGAGCCAGGATGACCTGCAAAAACTGTGTTGACCCAAGTGTGAAGTTTAACAGATCTGCGGACTGACATCGCCAGCAACAAACACCCAAACACAATATTCTCAAGAAGAACACAGGCCTGGCTCTGGGAAGCAATTACGGCAAAGCCAGCTGCCAAGGGTTAATGCTTGGCACGTGAGTTCCAATGAAATAAGATAGGAGTCTGGATTGGTTGCATTTTTTTGTTTGGTTGTTTTTTTTCCTTTGTGTGTGATTTCATGAGTTTGTTTTCTAAATAATCCTTACTTTCATTAAGTAATAATTTAAAAATTACCTCGAGCTTCAACTTTGCTTGGCATGGCACTACTGAATTTACGACTCCAGATAAGCTTATTTTAGCATGTTTATTTCACAACTCCGTGAATCAGCACAATTCACTGTTGGGAAACAAACAAACAAAGAAACAAAAAAAACACACTTTATTGATTATCAGTAGAAATTCCTCAATGAAATTCCAAAAAGGAATTTCACAGTCATTAAACATTTGCTCAGATCCTCTTGATAATATCTCATAAAGAAGGATCATTGGGACCAGCTCCATTCTAGGTATTTGCCACAAATCCAGTGCATCCTGAAACCATCAGATCTATTGGGAACCAGCTGAGCTGGGACTTCTCCAGTAAAGGTGGTGGCCAGGAAACACTGGTGGGTGAGCAGCTAGTTTGTTTGGCCCATGCTCCCTGAGTCTTGCCCAGACGGCTCTCCAGCACAGAGCAGCAGGGAGCAGAAAGCAAGTTGAGCTGGTCAAATTTCTTAAAATGATACAGTAGAATAAATACGTATCAAACTTCTAAATGAAAGATGTCTTGTTTTACTGATGAACTTTATTATAGCTGGGCTGTCATGTGAAGATAAGCACCTCAAATTAGCCTTCAAGTACTCATTGGCATTAAAGTTGTTCCTCTTTATGTAAATCCTTTGAAGATCCTGAGGCAAATACAGGAGTGAAAACATAAATAAGAGAACCAAAGCAGCTCACAGAGTGGCACTGCAGACTGCTGCTCAGGCCAGCTCCTGCACACGCAGCCCATGCAGCGCAGTGATGCTTCTCACAAAGAGATCAGCCTTCCAAAACGCTGCTGGAAGCTGAGTTGTCTTATCCTTCATAGTTGCTTGAAATGACACACATTGGCAATCACACCTGGCCCAAGGCACTGAGTGGAACAGCCAAGGGCAGAGCAGAGGCTGGGGCAGCGGGACAAGTCACATCCTTGTTATGGAATGGAATAGACTTTCTTTGCAGTTTCATTAAAATTATTCATTCGAACAGCTTAAAAAACTGTCTATAATAATACTTAAATATATTGCTCATATTTGTGACTTTGTAAAAGAAAATAGTTGGAGCTCATTGAGTACTTCAGAAAGGTGGGTAAAAGTTATTTCTTTGAACTTACAAACAGACTTCATTTGTCTACAGACTGAGTCCCTTAAAAACGTGTTTCACTTAGTAACGCTAGTGATCCCAAGAAAATGCACACAGAGCAATCAGCTTTCCCTCAATCCTGCAAAATATATGCACACACATATAGCCATAAAGGCATTTCTGCAGCATTCACAAGATGGGACTGATCTCAATAGCAAATGCCCAAATACTTGCAAATTCTGACCAAAAAGCATTTGATTACTTGTAGCTTTAGAATAAGTCAGTCTGAGCCTCAGTGAGATGCCAATGGCAAAGGCCAGACTGCATTTGGAAGAAACTGCTGCCCTCCTGGTTTGTGGGGCTGGCAGAGGCCATGAGAGCACTCCTGGTTTCAATGCAGAAACAGGCAGGACAGCTTAAGCTGCCAACACAGCTGAATCAGCACAGCCTGTCTACCACAGCGCACATTTGTTCCACTGGCACCTGGAAAACTTGGTAGCCTCTGGAAGCAGCAGTCTTTTCTGAAGGGATCCACGGATTTGCTTGCCTTCTTGCAGCAGTGCTTGCTATTGTCCATATTACCATCAAAAGCACACCAATTGTGTCTCAATGCACCACTGCCAAGACACTCATCCAGAGGCTGAAACTAACACAGTGAGTTACCAGGCCTGACTATTTTTTGAAGTTGAGAACGGGTTCCTACATGAGAAATAAAAAAGCATCACATCTCCTTGACATTCGTGATAGGCCAGAAGTGGTGGCTGGGAAGTGGTGGCTTTCTACAGAGTCTCCAATGGCCCAAGTAGTTGGGAACGCCCCCAGAGATTCTTGGTTTGAGGTATGGTAACTTCAGTGACAGCTTCAGGAGACACAGGCTTTAGAGCTTTATGCCATAGAGCTGGCTGAAGGGATTCCTTTGCTCCACTTCCCTTCCTCCATAAAAGTGCCAACACAACCGAAAGCTGCGTCTCTGACCCAGTGCAGGTCTAAGAAAAACCCTTACCTTGACTTCAAAGTATGGCCCAGCCCACAGATCTGGTGTCCAGTGCAGCGCAGGCAAGAAGTGGGGATGCAGAGATGAGGGCCCCTCAGCTTAGACACACTTGGCTTGGGTTTTGTGTCAGAAACTTCTGTGTCAAGGAACATCGCCTTCACTGTTTGCAAAAGAACGATGACCACCACGGGGCCTTCCAGAAAGTAAGCGTGACACTTGGAAAAGTGTGAGCCACAGCATGTGTTTGGACACAGACTGTGGGAGCAGATAACTGGTTTCAGACATTCTCTAATCCACACCTATGTGTGACCTCAAAATGAGCAAATTTTTCTAAGTTGCCATGTTGTAGTTATTATTGCACTCTAATGAGTTCAAAGGATATACAAAACACCTACATCTAAAGAGAGGTCTGCACATCATAGACTAAACTCCTTAACTTACAAATGATCATTTTGTTGTTTTCAGTTTACAATGGTTTAAAAAAAAAGAAGTCACAATGTGTGTAGGTGGGAGGTAAATGTATTTCTAAAACCAGAAAAGAAAGCTGCACGTTAACAATGGGATCACAGGCTAATAAATACATACATCAAAGACATGAATTTCTCAGGAGCTGGTTTTAAATAGCAAGGAAGTGGAGAAGACTACTTGGCCAGACTCCATTCTGTCTTAGCGGTCTATATGCTAGCAACACCCGCAATTCAAAAACAGCTTAAAAGAGGAGGAGAATCAAATTTGTTGCCTATTTTCCTCTTAAAAAATTAAGCTCCTTCTTACAAGTGCAGCGTCAAATCTAAAGAAATATTCATTTATTTGTGCACTCAATGACACTTAATTACAAAAGCAATTATTTTAACCCAGAAAAAATGAGTCACTGTATACTGTAATGACAGCCTCACTGCAGATTTTCTACAGTAAAAGGACTTCTAGAAATACACCAGAAATTACCTTCCCATAACAAAAAAACCACAATTACGTGTCAGATTATCATCGAGTTTCAATACTTCAGGTTTCAAAAAAGAAAAAGTTATGACTCCAAACAGTAAAAAGATGCTTTAACAGGTGTGGAGATGCCAGAAAGCAACGCTGGACACCAGGATTTCCAAAACAATTCCCTTTCCAAACGACGTGCAGACTGTGAATTAGACAGTGAGTGAAAATGGATCCTGTTCTATGGGTTTCTGCACCCATGCTCCAAGTCCTGCCTTCAGGATTGCTTTAAATAAACACTCTTTGGCAGTCTGACACTCAATGGCTTCTTGCTCGGTTTCATGGTGCAGATTAGGCTTGAAGATCTTCAAGCACAAGCTCGATGAAAGCTGTGCAGATGAAAAAGACAAAAAAGAAGAGAGCAAATGATTTATTCAGACCAACATTTGGAAAGCAACGGAGTCACTAAAATAGCAATTAGAAAACAAGGTAGTGAACGACTCAACCAACTGTACAGGCAAAGGCAACAAGCCCAAAGCACAATATACTACTTCCAGCCATTCCAGCTCTGTATTCAGTTTCACTGCAACTATCCACACCCCTCCTCCTGCAAACAGTGCCCTCCTGCAGAACCAAACCACATACAGAGAGAAGCAATCTTTGGACTTCACTTTTCAGCAGTGCTGTGGTAGCTCCACTACACTTAGCATGCCTTTAGCTTCTTCTGGATTACCCAGGTCCTTTGGCAGAAAAAATCTAGACACTGAAAAGCCATTCACGTATACTATTTGGGCTCTTTTCTTTCTAAGGACAGAGTGAAATCTCTATAGGCTGGATTTCAGAGCAACCGGGATTGTATTTCCAAAGAAATTTGAATGAGAAGGCAAAAGGAAAGGAGGTAAGAGCTTTTGTTTACTTAGCTATAACCAACGATTATCAGAGCCTTGAATGCATTTTGTACCAGGAGTTCCACAATTAAATAACCTAAATGAATGTGTTATCTTCCATTATGGTGTGGACTGGTAGCTAATGTCAGACTCAGCTACAGACATACAAAAAAGTGGCTTCTGAATACAGAAAGATACACATGGACATGCCATAAAGAATAGACTGGAAGTGAAAAACGTTCCATGCTGGAATATACACCTTTGCATGAACACTGGATGAACTGCATCCAGCAGATGCACAAAGCATGCTTACAGAGGCTTACAGTTCTCCAGACGTGGCTTCACGAGGGCACAGCAGAGACAATCACCTCTCCGTCCCTGCTGGCCACCCCTCCTCTGATGAAGCCCAGGAAACCATCGGCCCTCTGAGCTGCAAGAGCACGCTGCTGGCCCATGCTCAGTTTTTCATTCACCAGGACCCCCAGGTCCTTCCCCACAGGGCTTTCAACCCTTCCTCTCTTGAACAGAACACGGCCACGGTAACACGGCTACGACACCTGACAGAACTGCAGAGATCAGCTCAGACCAATCCTGAGCGAGGCAACCAAGGTCTGCTGGCAGCATCCTCTTCAGGAGCAAATTCCATTACCGTGTTTCCCTGCTAACACGCCTGCTGATTCATTTTGCAGCTGCAGCCTAATGCAAGAGATGAATAGGATCATTCAATCAGAGCAAGCCAAACTGTAGCATCAACAGTAAGAAAAACTTCTCCAAAAGAGTGGCTGGGCACTGGAACAGACATCTAAAAAACCTAAAAATAAAAACAAAAGCAGTAAAAATAAAAATAAATACAGCATAACAGAAGTTCATCTGCCCATATAGACTGGTTGTCCTTAACAAAATGTACATCCTAACCTGTCTCACAAGGTGCCCCTAAGAAAAGAGGACTCTGTTAACAGTGTACCTTGTACCTTGTCCTGGGAGGGCAGGGCTACACACCATCATCAGTTCAGCTGGTAACTGCATAACACAACTGTTTTGTTACTTGGAAAAATGGAACTACACATTTTGGCTTGCAAAATGTTGGAAAAAGAATAGAGCAAAAATTGTCCCCCAATGAAACAATTTATTTGCATATCTTTACTGAGGTTGAAAATGGAAGAAGTGCGCATTAGCATTAAAACAGTTTGCCCTGATGTATGAATAAAAATACTGCACTAACAAAAAATAAGGTACATGCATTACATTGAATAAAGACCTATTTTTTGTGATGGTGAAAATGCAAAAAACAGGCAAACATAAGATTAAATGCATCAAGAGAAAACTATTCCTTCCTAGACACCCTTCTGTGGATCTTGCCATGACTAGAATTTCCTAAGCACAGAGGGACCACAGAGGTACCAACTGCAGTAATGTCCTGACATTGGCAGTGTTATCTGCAAGCAGCATAGGGAAGCATATGGACTACTGGCACAGGCAGATAATGTTATGGAAGAAACATCTGGAAAAAGGTCAAGTGTAAGCATTGCAAATTAGGCTCCTACAGTTGCATCTGAAGCTTTCAGACATACAGTTTAAGCCCCTTTTGGTTAGGCATATCAGGTTTTATTTTTCTTGAGCAGTACTTGAGTGATGGAGAGACATTTCTTAAAGGCCAGAGTACACCTCTGGCTCCCTAAACCAAACTTGTGCCAGATCCTTTGCCTGGCTTCCATGTTCAGTATTTCTAGAGCACGTGTTCTGTTGCTTCCTCCCACCTCCCACACCCAGCCATCTTGGCTGGCACAGAAAATGACAGCTGAAGCTCCAATCTTTCCAGGTCTGAGGGCGAAAACGAGAGGAGGAGTTTGGACACTCAGACAGCTCACGCAAGGCAAACTACACAGACCTGCACTACAGCTGCTGTCCTGCAGTAACTGAGGCCCGTGCCTCTGGCTTTGCTGCAATGAGCTTTATCACTTCTACCACTTCGCTGTGTGCCTGCTGCACTCAGAGCAACTGGCTTGCTGCAAGCACAAGGCTTGCAGAAAACATTCCAATGTCCAAAGCCTTAAGCTCTTAAAACGTACCGGCTGGGGTTGGATGACGGCTGAGTTCATAACATTTGCTTTAAATTTCAACTGTGTCAGTGAAATAACATGCAGTTACCCAGAGAAATACATCATTCTTTGATAAACTGGCAGTGACTCAGATCAACGCAAAACTTAAAACGAGTTCTGTACATTGCAACAGTGGCAGAAAGGAAGGAGCACACAGAGACTTTCTTGTTCCTATTTAGGCCGAGCCTCTTTCTGGCTAACAAGAATTCCTCGCTCCCATTAGTACATACACTAAAACCTCCTCTACAGACAGACACGGCCTGAGAACAAGCCACACCAACACGATGCGTCCATTTCCAAAAAGCCACAGGCCTACTGAAACCTGACATCTAAAACTGACCTGTGCCAGTTCACAAGCAGGACTTGTCAGAACATCTGTCAGCAAAAGCTGCCAATTCAGTACTACATTTCACTGAGACCACAATTTCTTTTGAAGTGAACGGACTAAATTCTGTATGGGTTCTCTCTAAACCATGAGGTGCAGAGCACAGAGTGCAAGATTTATTACAAAAAATGCTAATAAATTCAGGTTTTCTACCTTTTCTACCAAGCAGTGAAACACCTAAAAATACAATTTTTCCTTCACATATCAGTAGCATGAGAAAAAGGTTGAGTAACTGAAGCTGCATAAATCAAGCTTGCAAACTCAAATCTTCCAGTGCTCACGCTCAATTTCTGACACAGAAAGGAACCTTGCCACGGCAGCACCGCACGGCAGCACCGCAGCATGCAGATCCTGGCCATGGAACAGTGCTCAGGTACGGCAGTTTGATGGCTTGAGAAAGGGCTAATGGAAGAAAATTCTCCACCACAAATTCAGTAGCTTAAATCTCTTCCGCAGCAGACATGGGCAAAAGTACAAAACTTCCACATAAAATGACTGAATCCTGGGTCCAAATCTGACTGGGCAGACCAGAGTGAAGCAGGCCCAGGCAATACCTTTTCTCAACATCAAAATAGGAAAACAGCACCACATTTGCAATTAAAAAAAAAAAAAAAAAGCAACAAAGCACAAGATTAAGCAGCAAATGGCTGCTGCTGCGTTATGTCAGTGGAAATACTGACATGTCTACAGGCTCACAGATGAGTTCATGGAAGAGGAGAGCCTCAGCAGGCAAAGAGACATCCTCCCAATTAAACGTTTTGCAGGAAAAGGTTGCCTATCCGAGCATAAAAGATAAGCCCTCTGTGGCATATCCTGATGATATGCACTCCTATGACATTCTGAATGTTCTGATTTTAAGTTAACATGAGAAATCAAGAGATCTTCTTTCACAAGCTTTATACAATTTCAAGCTATATGGACATTCTAAATACCAGCTTCTATGCTGACACAAAGCACAAGCCACAAGACTTAGTTCCAGGCTGTCAACACTTACACAGAGCTGTCTCTATTTGAGTTGACTGTCTCAACCTTGGTACAGTTAGTGGTGATTGATTCAGTATCCAAGTGAGGCCAAGTGAGATGGAGGGGATGGCGCTGACTGAGGGCAGGGACTGGAGCAGCACAAAGGTGCCGTGAGGCGGCCGCAGTCAGTCTGGCCACAGCACAGACAGGTGGCCCTGCTTTGGGTTTGGCAGTGTGGAGAAATGTTCTCCATGTAGTTGTGCCCCTGTGGCTTCTTTCTGATGTGCCTGGGAAGTCCCACTGGAATAGGCTGCTGCATGAGGCACAGGCCTGATACAACATCGCTTGTGTGGGTGGAGTTTTACTGTCTCCGTGTTCATCTATTATGTTTGTTTGTTTCATTTCAACTCTACGTTGCCAGTCTGTCTTTGCTGAATCCTTTTCTTGTGGCCTCAGGCAACAATCAAGGGGGTTTCAAGTTTCAGCACTGAGCAAGAAGCACAGGCACTCAGGAAGGCCATGAAGGGCTTTGGTAAGTTGATCTCCTTCCCTCCACGGGCCAGCTTCTATTTTTTCCCCAGCACTGGGAATGGCTGCACCAGAAATGGTGGTTTGTTAGAGGGAAGCGTAGCTGCTTGCATTGCTCTGCTGCACAACTGCCCTAAAAATCGTTGGGCAGTGGAAACAGAAGTGCCCTTCATGTCCCGAAATGCAGCTGCTCTGGTGGTGTTGGTCCTGGCAGCTTTGTGTGCACAGATGGAGTCCTGGGGCTGTTGAGAGCCGGCTGTGTAGGGGACAGGAGGTGGCACAAGAGCAGAGGGCACTTCTGATTCTTGTGCAAGCAGCCTGACCAGCTTCCATTTGTTTCTTGCAGGCACGAATGAAGATGCCATCATCAAGATCTTGACCAAACTCAATGTTTGCCAACGTCAGCGCGTTCTGATCACCTACAAGAGCACTCCTGGCAGGGTAGGTGCTCTGCAGAGATGTGTGAACGTGGTTGTGTCACTTGGTGAAAAGTGAAAAATGACCTAATGACCATAAGAGAAAGGTCGGCAGAGACTTTGCCTGACCAAGGTTGTTTTGTTCCTGTTCAGTTCAGAGCAGCAGTCGATGCGAGGAGGGTTGGAGCCTGAAGAGAAGTGGTGAACAGCTCAGTTCCTTCTGTCCTCGAAGGCCGTGCCTTCGAGAACTCCTTTCTCCTCTCCTGGCCTTCCAGGATGTGATTGATGACTTGAAGTCGGAGCTGAGTGGGAATTCTGAGAGGGTGCTCACTGGGATGATGACTGCCAGCACCGTGTTTGACGTGCAGAACTAAGGAGGGCGGTGAAGGTTTGGAAGTCTTCCTTTCGTATGGCTTAAGTTCTGGCCAAGGACTTACTGCTTTGCTGTGTACGTCTTCTTATTGATTGAACTCCTAAAGAAACCTGGTTGCACGTCACGAGCAGTTGCTGGTATCTGAAATCTTGCCTTGGCAATTCCCCAGGGAGCAGGAACAGGTGAAGGTTGCCTGATGGAAACTGTGGCTTTTCACAGCAATGAAGAGATTTGTGGCTTTGATGAGAACTGCAAGCTTCGTAAGCAGAGCAAAAGGCCAGGCCTTGTCCTGCTGCCTGACAGTCAGTGTGTGTGTGTGCAGGCAGATGTGGAGAGGAAGGAGTCTGGGGAGCTTTTAGGTGTGACGCACTGGCCAACCTGGGTGTTGCTGTTTGTCCAGAGAGAAGCTAGACTGGAATTTCACCAGGAACTGAACTGGTGTAACTAAACTGGGGAGGAGCATTCTGTCTGTCGGGGGACGTGTGGCTCTCTTGCCAGTTTCTTGCTGTCTGCACTTCTTAATTGGAGGCTGCAGCACTGGTGATGATGGCTGGAGCGCTGCAGTGATGCTGAGAGCTCTGGGCCCAGTTCTGCACTTAGCAGGTTATGGCTGGCAAATGTTGTGGGCAGCACCCAGGTGGTGGCCCTGCTCATAACAGATGCTGTGTGTGTGTTCTTGTGACTGCCATTGGGGTAGAGGGGAGAGGAGCTAAAAACTTGATTGGCAGCGCAAAGCAGCAGGTCTTGAAAATGGTTATAGCTGTGGTAGTCCAATTAGCAAGACTGTTAGCAATGAAAAGGAATTATTTCTGTGGGAGGATCCTGATGTAGCTGACAGCGCTGCAGGAATGATAGAATGTTCATGCAGTACATGAGGAGCTCGTTGTTGCAAAGTGGTCCTTTGAATCTCTGACTTTCTGCCATGGATTCTTCCCCCTGGTTTTTGATGGTACAGAGGCACTGCTGACAAGGACATAACAGACAGCGTTAAATCTGAGATGTCAGGAGACCTGGAAGGTGCTTTGCTGGCTGTGGGTGAGCGCCCTGCTTTTAAACCTTCTCTGCAAAGCAATGAAACGATGAGAGGTGCTGTGTCTGCCCTTGAGCGGCTGTTACGTGGTTTCAGGAGGCAGACGTGGTTTGTCTTTGTTTGTGGGCACAAAGCCAGGCTGGTGGGACTTGGAGCGCCCTGGTGTAGAGGGAGGTGTCCCTGCCTACTGCAGGGGGGTTGGAACTCGATGATCTTAGGGATCCCCTCCAACCCAAACCACTCTATGGTTCTGTGCTTCACAGACCCAGTCAGGTGAGAAAGCTTTGTGCTTTATGGCACGGTGTGCTTGGCCAAAGGGAGCTTTGTCAGCAGAGGTTTGCTGTCAGGAGACATGAAGGCCTTTGTGCAAATCCTGCTGTGCGCCAGGCACAGAGACATCAGCTCACAGCACATCACTGACGGGATGCCTGCACTGCAGCTGCTGTTTGTTAACCTGGAGTTGCATCTTGACTGAAGAAACACCAGCACCAAGAAAGTGCTGCAGCTGTGTGGAAAACCTCCTGCTTCTACTGGCCTTAATTCTCTTGTTCTTGTCTCTCCTTACAGTCAAGGGCGTGCGAAACGAACCTGCGTGCTTTGCTGGAAGACTGTAAATCCATGGAGGTAAACAGATTGTGGAGTAAGATTGCTTGCTTCTTTCTTGCATTTCCGTGCTCGAGTCAGCCAGCAGCACCTTGGCAGTCATGAGATGGAAGCTGCAGCCAGTCCGGAAACTGGCTGTTCCAGGAAGTCAGGCTTTTCTGCACATCAGGGTAACAGCCATACTCAGGAGCAAGCTGCTGCTCATGGATTGCTCCATTAATGCAAAAATGCTGTGATGAGGAGCAGCTCCTGCACAGGACCAGGCCCTGAGACCTTTGTGTCTGCGGGTGATTCTCCAGCAGTTCTGTGTTGGCTGCACGTGGCTGCTTTGCTTTCCGGGGCCTGGGAACAGGCGACAGCACTGTGATCAGAGCGATGGTGTCCCGCTCCGAAATGGATGTGCTGGATATCAGAAGAGGATTCCTGACCATAGGAAGCCTCTCTACACCTTCATGAAGGTAAACTTGTCGATGTTAGACACAAAAAGTGGGATTTTCTGAGTGCCTTTAAAGACTGATCCCCCCTTGACACCTGTTGGGTAGTTTAGAGCAGCTGGGATGAAGCAGACCTTACAAAAACGTACTGAAAATGTTCCTGAATATTCCTGAATTGTCTAGGATACGAACGCTGCAAAAAGAAATCTGTCTTAAGAAGAATTTTACTTGAGTAGAACTTAAGAATTATTCATCTTCCTTTTGTTTCTTTTCTTGGTAACTCAGTTTGTTCTGACCTTCTCTCTTCCTCTCCTCTACTTTCTTTCCTTCTACCTTCTCGCAGGGTGGGACCCTCCAGGTGCTGGCCATCAGACCCCCCGCCCCAAAGCGTCCGGCAGCCAGCAGTGGGTGAGTTCCTGGGACTTTGTGGATGGGAGGTGCTAACCAGCGAGTCTTCAGTTTCCACTCCTCAATTCAGGCTTGGAAGCACGCTAAAAATGGGAAATAGATCTGGTGTAGGAAAGGGGATGTCCTTAGCCAAGGTCCTGGAAAACTGGAGGAAAACGGATGAAACTGCAGATGTACCAACAAAAAGGAAAGCACACGGCGCTTGAGTTGGCGGGTTTGTGGGAAGGTCAGCCTCCCTGTGTTTATATTTCAGCCACCGTCCTCCATACTGGAGAGGCTTTACCCGCTTGGCGTGCTTAATTGCAGCACATTGCACGCGTGTGGATAACTTGTGCTATAGCATCCTTGATGCAGACCCCATTTCCATATT
Source organism: Lagopus muta (assembly GCF_023343835.1). Classification (NCBI taxonomy): domain Eukaryota; kingdom Metazoa; phylum Chordata; class Aves; order Galliformes; family Phasianidae; genus Lagopus; species Lagopus muta. The sequence continues at coordinate 1,396,122 of NC_064451.1, forward strand.
GCATCTCTTTCTCAATGGCCCGCGGTGTCACAGGGGCACCGAACTGGAAATAACGCCCTCGTGGTGTTACTATAAAGGTTTGCCAAGTGAAGCTATGGATGCTCCATCGCTGGAGGTGTTCAAGGCCAGGCTGGGCAGCATGACCCAGTGGGTGGCATCCCTGCCCAGGGCATCGGGCTTGAGCTTGTAAGTTCTTTACCATCCCTTCCAACCCTACCCATTCCGCTGTTCTGCGTTCCTGTGATGCAATCCCCCGCCCTGGTGCAGTGCATCACAGTCGGAGCAGCCCGCGGGGAGCCTCCGCCCGGCTTCACAGAGCCGTGAGGTCGCGGTGCCCCGTGCTCTGCGGTGCTGTGCTGAGCTCACAAGGCCTGGCAGTGACGCCACGCCGTGCTGCAGGCATCGCTCTGTGCGACTCACTGTGGCTGTAGCAGTGGTGGTGGAAGCATGGTGCGAGTGTGGGGGGCCACGGCCCCTGCCCACCTTGTCTTCCTCTTCCTCCTGATGGCCGTGTGTTTCTGGGAGACCTGTGCTGCTCCGTGGCGAGCACCGGGAGCAGGTGGGTGGGCAGAGATGGGACCAAAACTGAGCAGCAGTGGGGGCAAGAAGTCAGGCTGCGTCCGCACGGCCCTGTGCTGCTCTTCCCTGGGGCCTGCCTTCCGGGGGGGGTGGGGGGGTGTTGGGCAGGGGGTGATGAGCAGCACTGCAGGAGCTGGGCAGGAGCCCGTGGCAGCGCTGCTCCCCAGGCCTGGCTCCAGCATGCTGGGCCGTGGCTCTGCTCCTTGCTGGCTGGAGCACAGCCTTCATCCTGGGAGGGAGGCGTCCTGGGGAGAGCTCAGAAGATGCGTGCTGGGAGACACGTGAGCGTTTTCTGCCCTAGGCTTGTGGTACTCCCCATAGATGACTCCCAGCTCAGAGGAGGAGACAGATGTGCTTTCCTCCAGTGCTTCAGTGCAGCCTTCCTTTGTGTACATCAGAGACCTCCCAGTAAGAAAGCCCTGAGGGGCTGCATCTTCTTCCATGCGGTCCGTGAGGGATGCGGCACGTGGCCTGGAGGGAGTCTTGTGTGCCCTGCCAGGTGCCAGCCTGCAGGTTGCTCTGCAACTTTGGAAATCGTGACCCGAGTCCCTCTCCCACCCCGTTCCACAACCAACCCACATCCAGTTACTATGGGGGAAGGAGATCACGCCATGCAGTGGGAACTTCTCTCATCTGTTCTTGATTCTAGATGATGAGCTCGGTGCTCTCTTTCTGGATGATCACCTGGATCCAGATTTCGTGCCTGTGCCCAAGGGACAACCCAGAGGTAAGTTGTGTCTGTTTCCTTGAAGTCAGAAACATTCATGCCCTCATAGTTTACTCAGGTGCAATTTTACTTAGGATCCTCTCAAGGTCTTCCAAGTCTGTGCCTTGAAGGGCTTGCACAGATGAGCCTTGAGTATTTCTTTGCTGGGAGAGCTGCCACATTTTGGTGGGAAGGTCACCGCTGCCCCTCTTCAGCTGAGAGAGCCCAGAGCTTCGTATTTGGGCCATGCCATTCCCTGACCCACCGCCAGACCTTACAGGTCTCCCAGTGTTAAAAAGAAGGCCCCCACGTGCACTGGAAGCTCTCCTCACCTGTGTGACCACACTTGTGCCTGCAGGCCCTGCTGGCGAATCAGCAGAACGGAATCCTATCCATGAGCCTGAGGGGAATGCTGGAGGTAAGTCACCTCCAGGCTTCGTTTCCTTGATATTTGCTCATGTGTGGCTGGGATAGTTCAGCAAGGGCTCTGCTTTTCAATGGCCAGTGGGTTCTTCTCCACAGGAAGCATGGGGGGTTGTTGTTTCCTGGGTGCTCTGTGCTCTCGGCGTCGTGTTGGCTTTGCCTCTGTATGTCAGAGGTCTCGCAGTAAGACAATTGGAAGGAGCTGATTGCTGTTCTGGGAGGTCTCTGAGAATTATTTCCCATGGCCTGGAGGAGGTATTTTGAAAGCTGTGGAATACCAGCCGTCAGGTCACCGGGCCTCTGCAGCTTTGGAACTTTTGCCCCATGTCATTAATTGAGCCCCTTCCATCACTGCAGGTCAGTAAGGAGGAGAGGTGGGCACATGCCATGGGAACATCTCTCAGCTGTCCTGGATTCCAGCCGTGTCTCCAGGCAGCGGCTGACCAAAGCCCAGCTTCAATCCGGTCCCTGAGACGCGGGGCGATCCCACAGCTGAGTCCCTGAGAGCTGTTAGTTTTCATTCAGGCTTTAATTTTCTTTCCGAGTGACGTGTGACTTCCTGCTTCCTCTGTGGAAGCGAAGGGAAGATACGGGTCAGGCTGTGTGCAGAGTGCAGTGCTTTGCCTTGCAAAGCTGTCTTTGCTGGCCACTCCAGCCCCGAGCTGCTCCCGGTGCCTTGTGCAGAGCCAGCGGCACCACGCAGTCGAGCTGAGGGCTGAGCTCCAGGAGGGCATTTGTCTGGGCAGCCCCACACGGTGCAAGTTCTGTACAATTGTGGTGCCCCTGCACGTACCTGGGAACTGTTCCCGAGGTGCTCCCATGTGGAAGGGAGAGAGCAGTGTCATGAAGGAGTCCCCTGCTTTAATTGCATCCCGCGTCGTTCCGACTGGGAGGATGTTTAATTAGAGTTGCTCTGTGCTGCGTTTGTTTGCAGATGTGAGTGGAGGAGGTGATCCAGCTTCCCCTCTGAGTTCCGAGACTGAAACTCGGGCGGATGGAATGGGTAAGTCACTGCTCTGTAATTCCTTGGAGAGCTCTCACTGCCCACTTCGGTGCCATTTCATGGCACTGCTTCCCCCATACGCTCCGCTGTTCAGCGATGCTGTTGTGCATGACTGAAACTTTTCATGGGTTGCAGAAGTGCCCCCAGGGAGGGCTTTGCTCAGTCGCTGGTTCGTTCCTGCGCTGGAGCCCAGGTGGATGCCCAGGGGTGGTGGTTTGTTTTAGCGATGGCGCTGACTCAGCAGTGGTCTTCAAAACCTCATGCTCGTGGCATTTAACTTCATGCGTTCTGGAAAGGGGAAAGGATGAATCGGAAAGAGGAAAATTCTCTGAGGAGTCTTACCATCCAAAAGAATTGCTGAAGGGAATGGAAGTGGCAGTTCATGGTGGGTGTACTTGAGTGTGTTCACTGTGAGACTCGTGAAGCTGAGGTCTGATGTACGTGTGCAGCCTGCACAGCAGCAGGGCATTGCTCAGAGCCGTGCTGCAGCGGTGTTCCACATGTGCCAGAGAAGCCTGTGTGATGCTGCTCACCTCTCACCGCTCCTGGTTCCCAGAGGGCTTTGTCCTTTTGGGAACGAAGCCGCCCGAGGGTGTTGAGGTGAAGGTAAGGTGGGACGTTGTCGTTTCTTCCAGGGATGAATGCCGGGAAGCAGCAAAGGATGCAGGGAAGCACAAAGGCTGCTGTTGGCAGATCTGTGCGGCAGCGCCACGTGGCAGTGATGGTGCTGTTCTCAGCCGTGCTGCTGTCTGCGCTGGTGCTGGCCTGCGTTGCTGCATCATGGCTGTGGAAAAAATGCCTGTGAGTTGTCTTTTTCCCCCAAACACTTTGTTGCTGCATTTGGCAATGAAGCACTTGTGGTGCCGGGATCCTGGGCAGCCGGATCAGCTGCTGGCAGTACGCTGCCAGGATTTATGTTGCAAGGTCTTCTAAGTTTGCCCTTATTTCCTGTCAGTGAGTAGTGCTTTCTGAAACTCATTTTCACAGTGTGTGCAAGGGGGGAGAGAGAGCAGCAGAGCGAGCTCATCCTGACACCGACTGGGAGGGAGTTCCAAGTGGAGATGAAGGGAGAGTGGAGCTGGGAGAGGCAACGAGCAAGATCCTTGCCCAAGCAAACAAGAACCTCAGCGGTAGTTCCAGTCCGTTCCATTCTGCCATCCCAGAGGCCAAAGATCTTCACAGTCATCTGAAAGACCTGGAATGTGAACTCCCAGCCATGAAAGAGGTCCATGGGGGCAGTGGTGAGTGCTGCTTTCTGTCAGAGGACGGCCCTGAAAGTGAGAGTGGAGGATCAGCAGCAGAGCGTTTGTCCTTCACCCTCCATTCCCCGGGACGAGTATCACCAGTAGTTCGAAGGTTCATAGCTCGCCACAGCTACAATCCTTTTGAGGGTCCCAATGAGGACACAGAAAGCGAGCTTCCTCTGACCGCCGGGCAGCACGTTTATGTCATTGGAGATGTGGATGAGGACGGCTGGTTTCTGGGAGAGCTGACGGATGGCACGAGAGGGGTGGTCCCTTCCAGTTTGGTGACAGAGGTTTCAGATGATGAGCTGGAGACAACGATGCCTCCAAAGCTTTGTGATCTCCTGCTGGATACGGATGATTATGTCGATGCTGCCCCTCGAGCGCCACTCAGGCTTCAGGCCCTGTGCCCTCCCTCCCCCCAACCCCTCATTCCAGGGTATTTTACTGCCTTCGCCCCACCCCCTCCACGGGTGGCCCACAACCCCCCGAGTCCCTCGGTCTGACCCCCGGGGAATTCTGGGTGTCAGAGAGGACGGGGGGGAGGGGGGGGAGATGAATGTCGGGGACAAAATGGCAAGACTTGTGGGGGGGCGGGAAAGGGGACACAAGGGATGGGAGTGGGGGACCGAGGAAGGAACGGGCGGGAGGGGGTCGGACAGGGGACCCTGGGAATCAGAATGGGGAACAGGGGCAGACGCTGACGGAGGAACTGAGGGGCCGGGTGGAAGAGGACTCCATCACTGAGAATGGGGGAGTTGGAGGTGGGAGGCGGGGGGAGAGTTTGCTGGGGAAATTGCTGAGGCCTGCAGTGCAGGAGAAGAGCCCAGAACTGGGACAAAGGTCGGCGAGGTAGACGACTGACTTCATCCCAAACGACCACCGAACGGGGAGGAAGAGGTCGAGCCTTCATCCAATGGAAGCTACTGCGCGTGCCCCGGGGAGGGGGGACAGTATGTAAATGAATTCCCGGGAAAGTACTGAATATGTCAGTGGGTCTTGGGTAATACTACCAAACAGGTATGGCCTGGCTAAGGAATGGATCGAGACCCCACGCTGTGGTGTGCAAGCTCGGAGGAGCCATCCCCCTGGCACCCGGCGTGTGGCGCAGCGCTGAGATAAAACCTATCTGCTCTTCTAACCTTACGTGGGCTAGAGAGTTTGATTCCGCACATCAGGGGCACCCCGCTGATGGCAGCGGTCCTGCCTGGGCGGTGGGCTGACTCCTTGGGACAGCCGATCAGAAACCGAGACTGTTACACAAGGACGGGCTCTGTGAAAGCCAAGGGGCAGGCAGGCACGGGTGTTGGCCGTTGCGACCCGGTACCTTCGTGCACGGACCGAGGTCAGGGAATACCGATCATAATAAAAGTCAGTTAACCTGGACAGCGTTTGCCAGGGTTGTGAGAGCAGCCCGATGATTTCTGAGAACCGGTCAGCTTGTGAGCCTGAGATTTGGGTTCCTCTATGCCATGGTGGAACTTTACTGCAGTACGTGGATGCCACAGTAACAAAGGAGGACGGTGTGCAATGGACTGAGTTTGCTGAATTTCTTGATTTAAATGGCTATCGAGTTTCTCAACAGAAAGCACCACTGATCCAAGAGAGGGAAGCAATTTGCTGAACACCCAGAACACCAACAGAGGGCTGCCTCCAAGCCAGCAGCGTGCGACTGCACGGAGACTCTGTGCCAGCTGGTCAGAGCTACAGGAGGAACCGTTGGGCGACGCTGAGGATTCCCGGGTTCATGGGCGGAAGCAGTTTTGTGAGACAAGGAAACTGTAAGGCAGCACATGCAGTAACTGCTGCTGACAAGGTACATGACACCAAGCCATTACCTGTGGGGGCTTCCACTCAGAAGGCTGAAATAACTGCCTTGACAAGAACCTTCACTCTGTGGACAGGTGCTAAAAGTGCTTTTGGGGTATGGACTCCGCACCAGATACCCCAGGGAGACCAGTTCAACCCAGAGAGCCCTCAAGTGCCTTGCGCCGTCCTGACATCTTCCTCAAGCCTTCAGAACCTGTACAGATAACTGGAGAGCTATCAGGAGTGCACTTAAAGAGGAAGAGCCCAAAGTACATTTAACGAGTCTGTTTATTTATGGATGTTTTCTCCGCTATTGAAGGCAAATTCAGGCAGCACGCTGCAGTCAGCATTCATCCAAGGCGTCTCCTAATGAGGTTTGCTCTTCCACTGTGTGGACAAACTTCCTTATGGACATTACATAACATCTTTCACACCTACAGCCTCAAAACAAAGAAACAAACAAATAAAACAACAAAAACCCCCATCTATTTTGACTTGCACACTGCCAGGTACCCCCCAGACTGCCCCTGTACAGATTAGCCATGATGTCCCTCAGTCTCTGCACTGGATGCTCCATACTAGGTTATGATAACTCTCTTTTGTTGAAATCTCTTCTTTGATGGTGATCACCACAGGATTTTCCATGCCCCCTAAACGTCTGCTCTCTTCCCATCAGCAATAGACCGTGAGGTCAAACACTGGACAAACAGAGATCTCTGCTGGCTGAGCGTAAACTTCCAACTAATTAATGAGCTTCTGACCCTCACTCCACACTTGGTCCTTGTTTCTGGGTATCTGCCTGTCCTCCCTTGCATAGAGATGAGCTCGGAAGGAGGACAGAGGGGAGCATCTCCATGCCTGCCTGTCACACCCCAACCTTCTCCCGGAGTCAGACAGTCCGGCCTCGTGTAGAGGCCCTGGCTTCTTTGACGCTTGTTCAATCTGTTTTCTTCTGCTGGCAGCTGCTTATCCTAACAGAACAACCCTACAAGATGTTTGCTAATCCCTACCACGATTCCCACATTGCTTGGAACGTTTAACAGCTATTGCAGGATTGCAGGAAAGACTTAGTCCCATAATTCAGCAATTATGTTTCTAAAACACGCAAAACTGAGCTACTTCCTGACAACAGGTCATCAACGTTCCGGGCAGGGCACTTTGGAACAGTGCTCGTTTCCGTATCGCCTGCTTGAAGATCAACGCAGGCAACGGCCACTGAAGGAGAGCGAGTCCTAGCCCACTGGGAGCAAAGGAGAGAAGAGAGAGAAAGCAGAGAGGGGTCAGCACTCCCAGCCGGGCCGGGCAGCCGCTGCCGGTGCCCGCGTCACAATGGGCAGCGGCCAGCACCGGCCACGCTGTCATCGCGTCGCCGTGGCGACGTTTGTGACACGGGCACCCGGAGGGGTATAAAAGGCGGAGCGCGGCGCTGGGTCCCGCATCCTGAAGGAGCATCTGGCAGAGAGCAGACGCATCTGAAGGATGAGCTCCGGCATGGCTGGCGCCAACGAGGAGCGACCCGCCGGCACCAGGCGGAACGGCAGGAGCGAGGTCGGCCCCGCAGCGGGGCGCGCCTCCAGTCCGACATGCAGCGACACCAAAGGTACGCGGGGCCACGGCCGGCACAGGAGCGGTGCTGCAGCCACCCCTGGCACGGAGGCGACCCTTTCCATCTGCCGCCTCGCTCCCGCCTGGCAGCGGTGGCGGTGCCGGGAAGCGGCAGATGCAGAGTGTGACCTGCTTTTCCTTTGCCCTCCAGAGCGAGTCGCCGTCTGGGAAGCGGTGGCCGCCTACGTACGGGAGCAGCTCCTGGTGCAGAAGGTGTGTTGGCCGTCGGGTTCCTCCTGTCCCTGTGCGGCTCAGCCTGGACTTCCTCTGCGTCTTCCCCTCCGCAGAAAGCAGGAGACTCCCCCCACGTTTCTCTCCTGGGCATCCCACGGGCTTCCTGCAAATGCACGATCACTCGTGCTGGGCCCTGTCGCATCTCAGGGCTGATCCCGCTCTCTGGAAGCCTCTGGATCCCATGGGGCTGCTTCTGCCCTGCAGCCTGCTGTGCTGCATCTGGGAGGGCGAGGGGAAGGAGAGGACCGTGCAGCCCCCTTCCCAAAGCCATGCCCAATGCCCTGGCTCGTGCCTCTGAACGGCGGGAGAGGGCTCCTGAGCTCTGCCCCTACGTCGGACCCCCCCCGGCTCTTCCTCCGGCCGTCCCATAACCCTTCCGCCCTTCCTTTCTCTTCCACTTGCAGGGGGTCTGGATTCCCACCTTCGGCACCTTTGACACCGTCCCCAAAGACGTCCGGACTGAGGAAGGGACCGTGACTCTGCAGTGGCCCGTGTTTAACCTGGCTTCAAACCTCACAGCCACGCACCACCTCAAGCCCCACAAGGAGTCCCTGCCAGGTAGGAGGGGGGATTAAACTTTTGCTGGCTTCGTGGACAGGGCAAACGGCCACCGCCTCCCTTCTCAAAAGCAAACCTCTCCCTCCGAGGAGCCCGTCCAAACGTGGGGCCGTTCTGGCTGATGTCCACCAGAAGCACTTCTAGGGAAGCACCTGTGGAAAACCAACCCTATCATCAACTCTGTCCCTTGCATTTTTCAGTCCTTAGGAAGGTGGAGCCCATGAAATACAGCAAGGCGGCCGCAGCTGCCTCTCTGAACTGGGAGACACTCAGGACAGGCATCCAAAGCACCATGTCCCTGGTCGCCGGCTGCCTGCAGAATGGGGAGAACGTTGCCATTGTCCTAAAGGACGTCGGCGTGCTCCACATTGACGGACTCACCTTTGAAATGAAGTACTTCTTTGACTTCCTGGAGAAGCTGTCAGGGAAAAAGAAATTCAGAAGAGCTGCTCACAGGGTGAGCTGAAGTTTCTCCGTGGCCCAGGCACTGCCGTGACCCTTGCTGTGCCCGCTGTGGCCCACCAGGAGCTGCCGGCTGCTCGGGCCGTGCGAGTGCTGAGCTGCTGCCAGCTCTCCCTGCCTTGGGCTCCTCGTGCCCGCTGTGCCTCAGCCGTGACGAGGACGTCCCACATCCTCCCCGTTTCTCCCCTGCAGGCCCCCTGGCTGCTGGACGTGGTGGTGTCCCGGGCGGCACCGGTGGCCTCCCTGGCGCTCTCCGGCTGCGTTGTGGTCTTTCCCATGTGAGTACGTTGGTGGCTGTAGCTGCTGCTTGACGCAGCTGCTCAGCTCTCGTTCCGCAGTGCTTGTTCCTTGTGTCCGTGACTGTCCTGCCCGTGAGCGTGTGTCACAGAATCACAGAATGATTTGGGCTGGAAGGAACCCCAAGAGGGCACCTCGTCCCACTCCCCCGCAGGGAACAGGGACACCTACCCCCAGAGGAGGTTGCTCTGAGCCTGGTCCAGCCCCACCTTGAAAGCCCATCCGGGCACCCACCACCTCTCTGGGCAAGATGCTCCGGTGCCTCGCCACCCTTCTGTCAAAAACCTCTGCCTTATATCCAACCTAAATCTTCCCTCCTGCCGTTTGAAACTGTTTCCCCTTCACCTATCCCGACTGACCCTGCAAAAGGCTTTCGAAAGTAGTGTGCTTAATGCAGCATGAAAATGTGCCTGTGAGCAGACAATCAGAGAGAGCAACAAGGATTGCTGGAGCGCTGTGTCACACCGCTCGCTGTCTTCTCCTGTTGTGCAGGTTTCAAATGGAGTTTGTACCCAAACCACCACCCGCAATACACCGCAAGTCCTCAGGAAGCCTCTCTAGTTGGGGGACACCAAAGAAAGAAGGCACTTTGCCACCTCTGGACCAGGGCAAGAAAGGTAAAGCAGCTGCCGGTTCCTTCCCGTGGCACGGGCAACATACTTGAGATGGGAAATCCCCTGCTGACCATCAGCCACGGTCTCTGACTTGTGTCAGAGCTTCACGGCGGCTCAGCACGGCCTCTTCCCATGAGGAATTGTTGGCCTCTCCCTAACTAAGGCGCTGGGTGTGACGTGCCCTCATCCCTGGCTTTGTTGGGAGGATGTGCGGATCTTAGGCCCTGCCCTCCCCCAGTGCAAGGATACGGTCCCCAAAAGTCACCCTGCCACCTCATCATCACCACCCAGCTCCTCTTTCCCAAAGCCAACGCCACTAATGCAGTCCCAAAACAGAGCTGAATGGCAGAGAGGAGGAGTGGGGCCAGGGATGCTGTCAGGGAGGGGCCGAGGGCGGCGCAGATGGCAGCAGCGGGGGGAGCAGAGCGGCCCTCTCGGCTGTTCTGGGAACAGGCCTGAGCGCCCCTGGTGAGCGAGCCAAAGGGCTGACGGTGAATCTCCTCTGCCTTCCCCATTGCAGTGAGATTTACTGGCCGTCCATCCTTCATCAAACGGTTGAGCTCAGACAGCATTGATGGAGGAGAATTCAGACGGATCAGGAGCTTACTGCGGAAGGAGAGCTCCAGGTTCAGGTGAGGCTGAGGGCCCCGGGCTGCCATGTGCACGGGGGTGACCCAACGAGAGCCCATTCCCTAGCCCCAAAGGGTCCCTGTTTGTGGCCGCCCAACAGTGCTGAGCGCGGCACCCGGCCGTGCTGGGATGGGGACGCCAGGAGCCCCCCAGCTCACAGGGCTGCCCCTCTGCGCATCTCAGGAGCCACGGGGCAGCCGGTGAGCAGTCTGTGGGCAGGGCTGCGTTGCAGCCAAGGCTCCTGGCTCAGGCTTGCGGCATGCAGCCCCGAAGCCATCAGCCACTCACGCGGACCCCTCCCGCTCTGTCCTTTCAGTCTGCTGCCAGCGATCCGGACGGTGCCTGAAGCCCAAGAGCAGCCGGTGACCTGCCAGCTGCAGGGGAAGGCAGGCACATCAAGCCAACAAGACCTGCCCCGAGCACCGGGAACCAAACGTGTCAGCTTCCTTGTTGAGCAACAGGGGGCTGAAAAAGACCAGCATGAGGGTGCGGCGCAAACACTGCAGGCAGCCAAGGCCACACCCCATCACATGTCCTTGAGGCCAAGACCGCCTTCCAGAAGAGGTTCCGAATCTTCCTCAAGGGCTCACTCTGCGCAGCCTCAAGGCAGACCATCCAGGCTCCCTCGGGCACGCGACTCCGTGAGACTCCTCAGGAAGAGGGCAAGGAAGATCATGCGAGTGCAGAAAGCGCTCAAGGAGATGACACCATCACCACTGCGTGGTGAGTCCAGCCTGCCTGAGGAGTCTGGCATCAAGCGACCTGGATTGCTGCCACCCATCAAAGAAGAAACGGGCTCTCGCGAGTGTCAGCCTCCGAGCAGCCCAACCCCACGCCGCAGGAAGGACACACCCTACCCACACTGGTTCAGGCCTGGGGTGCACACGACAGACAGACTGGAGGCTGCAAGACAGAGGCATGAATCCCATCGGCATCACCGCTCATAGTAAACCAGGCTGCCCAGGGCCCCATCCAACCTGGCCTTGAACACCTCCAGGGACGGGGCATCCACCACCGCTCTGGGCATCCGGTTCCACCATCTCACCACTCTCTCTGTAAACAACAGTCCAACCTGACATCCCATCTTCAACTCAACACCACTTCCCCTTGGCCTGACCTTAGCTACACCATCAAAGAGTTGACTCCCCTCCTGTTTGGAGGCTCCCTTCATGGACTGGAAGGCTGCAATGAGGTCACCGCGCAGCCTTCCCTTCTCCAGGCCAAACAAGGAGATCTAGAGTGAAGTGTAGAGGGGCAAAACCATCAATAAAGCCTCCTCCTTTAAACATCTCCAGAATGCCTGTGACAGTGTCATTGCGTCTTTTTATGCCGGCTCTTTTTTATGCCGGTGGAGGGAGAAAGAATTGTGAGAGGGCATCAGAGCGTCGCGCGATGCTTTACTTGGTGCCAAAGGAAATCCAGCGTCTCTTTGGACTTATCTGGATCACAAGCTTATCCGCTCTTGACCTGCCACAGTCCCCCTGTTCATGCCAGCCAGCTTTTGGCCTGGCGGAGCCCCCCGGCCGGCCGGGAGACTTCTGGCCTGGCACGGCCTCAAGGGCCAGCCGCCTTTAAACCTCACAGGGCCCTCCCGGCCAGCCGGATGGCCATCTTTTGGCCTGGCAGCGTCCGCTGGGCCGGCTGGCAAGCCTTTGGCCCGGCAGGGCCCTCCCAAGCTGCTGGCTGGCAGTTGGCCATGCTGGGACCCTGGCTTTTGGCCTAGTATGACCTCCTGACCAGCTGGGAGACTCCTGCATGGCACGGCTACCCGGGACAGTCAGCCTGACATCTTTTGGCCTGGCAGGGCCCCCCTGTCCGACCAGCCGGCTTTTTGGAGGCAGGGATCCACAGGCCGGCCGGCCTGCTGCCTTTTGGCTTGGCAGGATCCCCCCGGCTGGCTGGGAATCTTCTGGCCTGGCAAAGCTAGACGGCTGAGTTGGCAGGACAGCTTTTGGCCAGGCAGGGCTCCCCACTTTGGCTGGCCTGCCAGATGTTGGCCTGGCAGGGCACCCGGCCAGCCGCGATACTGCCGGCCAGGCAGGATCACCCAGGCCAGCCGGCAACCCAACTTTGAACCCTGCAGGGTGCCCTGCCCGGCCAGCAGGCTTTAACCCAGCATTCCCTCCCCTCCCCCCACTCTTTTCAACCCCCCCCCCCCCCCCCCGCTGCCCCTCGAGCGCCACTCAGGCTTCAGGCCCTGTGCCCTCCCTCCCCCCAACCCCTCATTCCAGGGTATTTTACTGCCTTCGCCCCACCCCCTCCACGGGTGGCCCACAACCCCCCGAGTCCCTCGGTCTGACCCCCGGGGAATTCTGGGTGTCAGAGAGGACGGGGGGGAGGGGGGGGAGATGAATGTCGGGGACAAAATGGCAAGACTTGTGGGGGGGCGGGAAAGGGGACACAAGGGATGGGAGTGGGGGACCGAGGAAGGAACGGGCGGGAGGGGGTCGGACAGGGGACCCTGGGAATCAGAATGGGGAACAGGGGCAGACGCTGACGGAGGAACTGAGGGGCCGGGTGGAAGAGGACTCCATCACTGAGAATGGGGGAGTTGGAGGTGGGAGGCGGGGGGAGAGTTTGCTGGGGAAATTGCTGAGGCCTGCAGTGCAGGAGAAGAGCCCAGAACTGGGACAAAGGTCGGCGAGGTAGACGACTGACTTCATCCCAAACGACCACCGAACGGGGAGGAAGAGGTCGAGCCTTCATCCAATGGAAGCTACTGCGCGTGCCCCGGGGAGGGGGGACAGTATGTAAATGAATTCCCGGGAAAGTACTGAATATGTCAGTGGGTCTTGGGTAATACTACCAAACAGGTATGGCCTGGCTAAGGAATGGATCGAGACCCCACGCTGTGGTGTGCAAGCTCGGAGGAGCCATCCCCCTGGCACCTGGCGTGTGGCGCAGCGCTGAGATAAAACCTATCTGCTCTTCTAACCTTACGTGGGCTAGAGAGTTTGATTCCGCACATCAGGGGCACCCCGCTGATGGCAGCGGTCCTGCCTGGGCGGTGGGCTGACTCCTTGGGACAGCCGATCAGAAACCGAGACTGTTACACAAGGACGGGCTCTGTGAAAGCCAAGGGGCAGGCAGGCACGGGTGTTGGCCGTTGCGACCCGGTACCTTCGTGCACGGACCGAGGTCAGGGAATACCGATCATAATAAAAGTCAGTTAACCTGGACAGCGTTTGCCAGGGTTGTGAGAGCAGCCCGATGATTTCTGAGAACCGGTCAGCTTGTGAGCCTGAGATTTGGGTTCCTCTATGCCATGGTGGAACTTTACTGCAGTACGTGGATGCCACAGTAACAAAGGAGGACGGTGTGCAATGGACTGAGTTTGCTGAATTTCTTGATTTAAATGGCTATCGAGTTTCTCAACAGAAAGCACCACTGATCCAAGAGAGGGAAGCAATTTGCTGAACACCCAGAACACCAACGGAGGGCTGCCTCCAAGCCAGCAGCGTGCGACTGCACGGAGACTCTGTGCCAGCTGGTCAGAGCTACAGGAGGAACCGTTGGGCGACGCTGAGGATTCCCGGGTTCATGGGCGGAAGCAGTTTTGTGAGACAAGGAAACTGTAAGGCAGCACATGCAGTAACTGCTGCTGACAAGGTACATGACACCAAGCCATTACCTGTGGGGGCTTCCACTCAGAAGGCTGAAATAACTGCCTTGACAAGAACCTTCACTCTGTGGACAGGTGCTAAAAGTGCTTTTGGGGTATGGACTCCGCACCAGATACCCCAGGGAGACCAGTTCAACCCAGAGAGCCCTCAAGTGCCTTGCGCCGTCCTGACATCTTCCTCAAGCCTTCAGAACCTGTACAGATAACTGGAGAGCTATCAGGAGTGCACTTAAAGAGGAAGAGCCCAAAGTACATTTAACGAGTCTGTTTATTTATGGATGTTTTCTCCGCTATTGAAGGCAAATTCAGGCAGCACGCTGCAGTCAGCATTCATCCAAGGCGTCTCCTAATGAGGTTTGCTCTTCCACTGTGTGGACAAACTTCCTTATGGACATTACATAACATCTTTCACACCTACAGCCTCAAAACAAAGAAACAAACAAATAAAACAACAAAAACCCCCATCTATTTTGACTTGCACACTGCCAGGTACCCCCCAGACTGCCCCTGTACAGATTAGCCATGATGTCCCTCAGTCTCTGCACTGGATGCTCCATACTAGGTTATGATAACTCTCTTTTGTTGAAATCTCTTCTTTGATGGTGATCACCACAGGATTTTCCATGCCCCCTAAACGTCTGCTCTCTTCCCATCAGCAATAGACCGTGAGGTCAAACACTGGACAAACAGAGATCTCTGCTGGCTGAGCGTAAACTTCCAACTAATTAATGAGCTTCTGACCCTCACTCCACACTTGGTCCTTGTTTCTGGGTATCTGCCTGTCCTCCCTTGCATAGAGATGAGCTCGGAAGGAGGACAGAGGGGAGCATCTCCATGCCTGCCTGTCACACCCCAACCTTCTCCCGGCGTCAGACAGTCCGGCCTCGTGTAGAGGCCCTGGCTTCTTTGACGCTTGTTCAATCTGTTTTCTTCTGCTGGCAGCTGCTTATCCTAACAGAACAACCCTACAAGATGTTTGCTAATCCCTACCACGATTCCCACATTGCTTGGAACGTTTAACAGCTATTGCAGGATTGCAGGAAAGACTTAGTCCCATAATTCAGCAATTATGTTTCTAAAACACGCAAAACTGAGCTACTTCCTGACAACAGGTCATCAACGTTCCGGGCAGGGCACTTTGGAACAGTGCTCGTTTCCGTATCGCCTGCTTGAAGATCAACGCAGGCAACGGCCGCTGAAGGAGAGCGAGTCCTAGCCCACTGGGAGCAAAGGAGAGAAGAGAGAGAAAGCAGAGAGGGGTCAGCACTCCCAGCCGGGCCGGGCAGCCGCTGCCGGTGCCCGCGTCACAATGGGCAGCGGCCAGCACCGGCCACGCTGTCATCGCGTCGCCGTGGCGACGTTTGTGACACGGGCACCCGGAGGGGTATAAAAGGCGGAGCGCGGCGCTGGGTCCCGCATCCTGAAGGAGCATCTGGCAGAGAGCAGACGCATCTGAAGGATGAGCTCCGGCATGGCTGGCGCCAACGAGGAGCGACCCGCCGGCACCAGGCGGAACGGCAGGAGCGAGGTCGGCCCCGCAGCGGGGCGCGCCTCCAGTCCGACATGCAGCGACACCAAAGGTACGCGGGGCCACGGCCGGCACAGGAGCGGTGCTGCAGCCACCCCTGGCACGGAGGCGACCCTTTCCATCTGCCGCCTCGCTCCCGCCTGGCAGCGGTGGCGGTGCCGGGAAGCGGCAGATGCAGAGTGTGACCTGCTTTTCCTTTGCCCTCCAGAGCGAGTCGCCGTCTGGGAAGCGGTGGCCGCCTACGTACGGGAGCAGCTCCTGGTGCAGAAGGTGTGTTGGCCGTCGGGTTCCTCCTGTCCCTGTGCGGCTCAGCCTGGACTTCCTCTGCGTCTTCCCCTCCGCAGAAAGCAGGAGACTCCCCCCACGTTTCTCTCCTGGGCATCCCACGGGCTTCCTGCAAATGCACGATCACTCGTGCTGGGCCCTGTCGCATCTCAGGGCTGATCCCGCTCTCTGGAAGCCTCTGGATCCCATGGGGCTGCTTCTGCCCTGCAGCCTGCTGTGCTGCATCTGGGAGGGCGAGGGGAAGGAGAGGACCGTGCAGCCCCCTTCCCAAAGCCATGCCCAATGCCCTGGCTCGTGCCTCTGAACGGCGGGAGAGGGCTCCTGAGCTCTGCCCCTACGTCGGACCCCCCCCGGCTCTTCCTCCGGCCGTCCCATAACCCTTCCGCCCTTCCTTTCTCTTCCACTTGCAGGGGGTCTGGATTCCCACCTTCGGCACCTTTGACACCGTCCCCAAAGACGTCCGGACTGAGGAAGGGACCGTGACTCTGCAGTGGCCCGTGTTTAACCTGGCTTCAAACCTCACAGCCACGCACCACCTCAAGCCCCACAAGGAGTCCCTGCCAGGTAGGAGGGGGGATTAAACTTTTGCTGGCTTCGTGGACAGGGCAAACGGCCACCGCCTCCCTTCTCAAAAGCAAACCTCTCCCTCCGAGGAGCCCGTCCAAACGTGGGGCCGTTCTGGCTGATGTCCACCAGAAGCACTTCTAGGGAAGCACCTGTGGAAAACCAACCCTATCATCAACTCTGTCCCTTGCATTTTTCAGTCCTTAGGAAGGTGGAGCCCATGAAATACAGCAAGGCGGCCGCAGCTGCCTCTCTGAACTGGGAGACACTCAGGACAGGCATCCAAAGCACCATGTCCCTGGTCGCCGGCTGCCTGCAGAATGGGGAGAACGTTGCCATTGTCCTAAAGGACGTCGGCGTGCTCCACATTGACGGACTCACCTTTGAAATGAAGTACTTCTTTGACTTCCTGGAGAAGCTGTCAGGGAAAAAGAAATTCAGAAGAGCTGCTCACAGGGTGAGCTGAAGTTTCTCCGTGGCCCAGGCACTGCCGTGACCCTTGCTGTGCCCGCTGTGGCCCACCAGGAGCTGCCGGCTGCTCGGGCCGTGCGAGTGCTGAGCTGCTGCCAGCTCTCCCTGCCTTGGGCTCCTCGTGCCCGCTGTGCCTCAGCCGTGACGAGGACGTCCCACATCCTCCCCGTTTCTCCCCTGCAGGCCCCCTGGCTGCTGGACGTGGTGGTGTCCCGGGCGGCACCGGTGGCCTCCCTGGCGCTCTCCGGCTGCGTTGTGGTCTTTCCCATGTGAGTACGTTGGTGGCTGTAGCTGCTGCTTGACGCAGCTGCTCAGCTCTCGTTCCGCAGTGCTTGTTCCTTGTGTCCGTGACTGTCCTGCCCGTGAGCGTGTGTCACAGAATCACAGAATGATTTGGGCTGGAAGGAACCCCAAGAGGGCACCTCGTCCCACTCCCCCGCAGGGAACAGGGACACCTACCCCCAGAGGAGGTTGCTCTGAGCCTGGTCCAGCCCCACCTTGAAAGCCCATCCGGGCACCCACCACCTCTCTGGGCAAGATGCTCCGGTGCCTCGCCACCCTTCTGTCAAAAACCTCTGCCTTATATCCAACCTAAATCTTCCCTCCTGCCGTTTGAAACTGTTTCCCCTTCACCTATCCCGACTGACCCTGCAAAAGGCTTTCGAAAGTAGTGTGCTTAATGCAGCATGAAAATGTGCCTGTGAGCAGACAATCAGAGAGAGCAACAAGGATTGCTGGAGCGCTGTGTCACACCGCTCGCTGTCTTCTCCTGTTGTGCAGGTTTCAAATGGAGTTTGTACCCAAACCACCACCCGCAATACACCGCAAGTCCTCAGGAAGCCTCTCTAGTTGGGGGACACCAAAGAAAGAAGGCACTTTGCCACCTCTGGACCAGGGCAAGAAAGGTAAAGCAGCTGCCGGTTCCTTCCCGTGGCACGGGCAACATACTTGAGATGGGAAATCCCCTGCTGACCATCAGCCACGGTCTCTGACTTGTGTCAGAGCTTCACGCCGGCTCAGCACGGCCTCTTCCCATGAGGAATTGTTGGCCTCTCCCTAACTAAGGCGCTGGGTGTGACGTGCCCTCATCCCTGGCTTTGTTGGGAGGATGTGCGGATCTTAGGCCCTGCCCTCCCCCAGTGCAAGGATACGGTCCCCAAAAGTCACCCTGCCACCTCATCATCACCACCCAGCTCCTCTTTCCCAAAGCCAACGCCACTAATGCAGTCCCAAAACAGAGCTGAATGGCAGAGAGGAGGAGTGGGGCCAGGGATGCTGTCAGGGAGGGGCCGAGGGCGGCACAGATGGCAGCAGCGGGGGGAGCAGAGCGGCCCTCTCGGCTGTTCTGGGAACAGGCCTGAGCGCCCCTGGTGAGCGAGCCAAAGGGCTGACGGTGAATCTCCTCTGCCTTCCCCATTGCAGTGAGATTTACTGGCCGTCCATCCTTCATCAAACGGTTGAGCTCAGACAGCATTGATGGAGGAGAATTCAGACGGATCAGGAGCTTACTGCGGAAGGAGAGCTCCAGGTTCAGGTGAGGCTGAGGGCCCCGGGCTGCCATGTGCACGGGGGTGACCCAACGAGAGCCCATTCCCTAGCCCCAAAGGGTCCCTGTTTGTGGCCGCCCAACAGTGCTGAGCGCGGCACCCGGCCGTGCTGGGATGGGGACGCCAGGAGCCCCCCAGCTCACAGGGCTGCCCCTCTGCGCATCTCAGGAGCCACGGGGCAGCCGGTGAGCAGTCTGTGGGCAGGGCTGCGTTGCAGCCAAGGCTCCTGGCTCAGGCTTGCGGCATGCAGCCCCGAAGCCATCAGCCACTCACGCGGACCCCTCCCGCTCTGTCCTTTCAGTCTGCTGCCAGCGATCCGGACGGTGCCTGAAGCCCAAGAGCAGCCGGTGACCTGCCAGCTGCAGGGGGAGGCAGGCACATCAAGCCAACAAGACCTGCCCCGAGCACCGGGAACCAAACGTGTCAGCTTCCTTGTTGAGCAACAGGGGGCTGAAAAAGACCAGCATGAGGGTGCGGCGCAAACACTGCAGGCAGCCAAGGCCACACCCCATCACATGTCCTTGAGGCCAAGACCGACTTCCAGAAGAGGTTCCGAATCTTCCTCAAGGGCTCACTCTGCGCAGCCTCAAGGCAGACCATCCAGGCTCCTTCGGGCACGCGACTCCGTGAGACTCCTCAGGAAGAGGGCAAGGAAGATCATGCGAGTGCAGAAAGAGCTCAAGCAGATGACACCATCACCACTGCGTGGTGAGTCCAGCCTGCCTGAGGAGTCTGGCATCAAGCGACCTGGATTGCTGCCACCCATCAAAGAAGAAACGGGCTCTCGCGAGTGTCAGCCTCCGAGCAGCCCAACCCCACGCCGCAGGAAGGACACACCCTACCCACACTGGTTCAGGCCTGGGGTGCACACGACAGACAGACTGGAGGCTGCAAGACAGAGGCATGAATCCCATCGGCATCACCGCTCATAGTAAACCAGGCTGCCCAGGGCCCCATCCAACCTGGCCTTGAACACCTCCAGGGACGGGGCATCCACCACCGCTCTGGGCATCCGGTTCCACCATCTCACCACTCTCTCTGTAAACAACAGTCCAACCTGACATCCCATCTTCAACTCAACACCACTTCCCCTTGGCCTGACCTTAGCTACACCATCAAAGAGTTGACTCCCCTCCTGTTTGGAGGCTCCCTTCATGGACTGGAAGGCTGCAATGAGGTCACCGCGCAGCCTTCCCTTCTCCAGGCCAAACAAGGAGATCTAGAGTGAAGTGTAGAGGGGCAAAACCATCAATAAAGCCTCCTCCTTTAAACATCTCCAGAATGCCTGTGACAGTGTCATTGCGTCTTTTTATGCCGGCTCTTTTTATGCCGGTGGAGGGAGAAAGAATTGTGAGAGGGCATCAGAGCGTCGCGCGATGCTTTACTTGGTGCCAAAGGAAATCCAGCGTCTCTTTGGACTTATCTGGATCACAAGCTTATCCGCTCTTGACCTGCCACAGTCCCCCTGTTCATGCCAGCCAGCTTTTGGCCTGGCGGAGCCCCCCGGCCGGCCGGGAGACTTCTGGCCTGGCACGGCCTCAAGGGCCAGCCGCCTTTAAACCTCACAGGGCCCTCCCGGCCAGCCGGATGGCCATCTTTTGGCCTGGCAGCGTCCGCTGGGCCGGCTGGCAAGCCTTTGGCCCGGCAGGGCCCTCCCAAGCTGCTGGCTGGCAGTTGGCCATGCTGGGACCCTGGCTTTTGGCCTAGTATGACCTCCTGACCAGCTGGGAGACTCCTGCATGGCACGGCTACCCGGGACAGTCAGCCTGACATCTTTTGGCCTGGCAGGGCCCCCCTGTCCGACCAGCCGGCTTTTTTGGAGGCAGGGATCCACAGGCCGGCCGGCCTGCTGCCTTTTGGCTTGGCAGGATCCCCCCGGCTGGCTGGGAATCTTCTGGCCTGGCAAAGCTAGACGGCTGAGTTGGCAGGACAGCTTTTGGCCAGGCAGGGCTCCCCACTTTGGCTGGCCTGCCAGATGTTGGCCTGGCAGGGCACCCGGCCAGCCGCGATACTGCCGGCCAGGCAGGATCACCCAGGCCAGCCGGCAACCCAACTTTGAACCCTGCAGGGTGCCCTGCCCGGCCAGCAGGCTTTAACCCAGCATTCCCTCCCCTCCCCCCACTCTTTTCAACCCCCCCCCCCCCCCCCCCGCTGCCCCTCGAGCCCCACTCAGGCTTCAGGCCCTGTGCCCTCCCTCCCCCCAACCCCTCATTCCAGGGTATTTTACTGCCTTCGCCCCACCCCCTCCACGGGTGGCCCACAACCCCCGAGTCCCTCGGTCTGACCCCCGGGGAATTCTGGGTGTCAGAGAGGACGGGGGGGGAGGGGGGGGAGATGAATGTCGGGGACAAAATGGCAAGACTTGTGGGGGGGCGGGAAAGGGGACACAAGGGATGGGAGTGGGGGACCGAGGAAGGAACGGGCGGGAGGGGGTCGGACAGGGGGACCCTGGGAATCAGAATGGGGAACAGGGGCAGACGCTGACGGAGGAACTGAGGGGCCCGGGTGGAAGAGGACTCCATCACTGAGAATGGGGGAGTTGGAGGTGGGAGGCGGGGGGGAGAGTTTGCTGGGGAAATTGCTGAGGCCTGCAGTGCAGGAGAAGAGCCCAGAACTGGGACAAAGGTCGGCGAGGTAGACGACTGACTTCATCCCAAACGACCACCGAACGGGGAGGAAGAGGTCGAGCCTTCATCCAATGGAAGCTACTGCGCGGTGCCCCGGGGGAGGGGGGGACAGTATGTAAATGAATTCCCGGGAAAGTACTGAATATGTCAGTGGGTCTTGGGTAATACTACCAAACAGGTATGGCCTGGCTAAGGAATGGATCGAGACCCCACGCTGTGGTGTGCAAGCTCGGAGGAGCCATCCCCCTGGCACCCGGCGTGTGGCGCAGCGCTGAGATAAAACCTATCTGCTCTTCTAACCTTACGTGGGCTAGAGAGTTTGATTCCGCACATCAGGGGGCACCCCGCTGATGGCAGCGGTCCTGCCTGGGCGGTGGGCTGACTCCTTGGGACAGCCGATCAGAAACCGAGACTGTTACACAAGGACGGGCTCTGTGAAAGCCAAGGGGCAGGCAGGCACGGGTGTTGGCCGTTGCGACCCGGTACCTTCGTGCACGGACCGAGGTCAGGGAATACCGATCATAATAAAAGTCAGTTAACCTGGACAGCGTTTGCCAGGGTTGTGAGAGCAGCCCGATGATTTCTGAGAACCGGTCAGCTTGTGAGCCTGAGATTTGGGTTCCTCTATGCCATGGTGGAACTTTACTGCAGTACGTGGATGCCACAGTAACAAAGGAGGGACGGGGCGGTGTGCAATGGACTGAGTTTGCTGAATTTCTTGATTTAAATGGCTATCGAGTTTCTCAACAGAAAGCACCACTGATCCAAGAGAGGGAAGCAATTTGCTGAACACCCAGAAACACCAACGGAGGGCTGCCTCCAAGCCAGCAGCGTGCGACTGCACGGAGACTCTGTGCCAGCTGGTCAGAGCTACAGGAGAACCGTTGGGCGACGCTGAGGATTCCCGGGTTCATGGGCGGAAGCAGTTTTGTGAGACAAGGAAACTGTAAGGCAGCACATGCAGTAACTGCTGCTGACAAGGTACATGACACCAAGCCATTACCTGTGGGGGCTTCCACTCAGAAGGCTGAAATAACTGCCTTGACAAGAACCTTCACTCTGTGGACAGGTGCTAAAAGTGCTTTTGGGGTATGGACTCCGCACCAGATACCCCAGGGAGACCAGTTCAACCCAGAGAGCCCTCAAGTGCCTTGCGCCGTCCTGACATCTTCCTCAAGCCTTCAGAACCTGTACAGATAACTGGAGAGCTATCAGGAGTGCACTTAAAGAGGAAGAGCCCAAAGTACATTTAACGAGTCTGTTTATTTATGGATGTTTTCTCCGCTATTGAAGGCAAATTCAGGCAGCACGCTGCAGTCAGCATTCATCCAAGGCGTCTCCTAATGAGGTTTGCTCTTCCACTGTGTGGACAAACTTCCTTATGGACATTACATAACATCTTTCACACCTACAGCCTCAAAACAAAGAAACAAACAAATAAAACAACAAAAACCCCCATCTATTTTGACTTGCACACTGCCAGGTACCCCCCAGACTGCCCCTGTACAGATTAGCCATGATGTCCCTCAGTCTCTGCACTGGATGCTCCATACTAGGTTATGATAACTCTCTTTTGTTTAAATCTCTTCTTTGATGGTGATCACCACAGGATTTTCCATGCCCCCTAAACGTCTGCTCTCTTCCCATCAGCAATAGACCGTGAGGTCAAACACTGGACAAACAGAGATCTCTGCTGGCTGAGCGTAAACTTCCAACTAATTAATGAGCTTCTGACCCTCACTCCACACTTGGTCCTTGTTTCCTGGGTATCTGCCTGTCCTCCCTTGCATAGAGATGAGCTCGGAAGGAGGACAGAGGGGGAGCATCTCCATGCCTGCCTGTCACACCCCAACCTTCTCCCGGAGTCAGACAGTCCGGCCTCGTGTAGAGGCCCTGGCTTCTTTGACGCTTGTTCAATCTGTTTTCTTCTGCTGGCAGCTGCTTATCCTAACAGAACAACCCTACAAGATGTTTGCTAATCCCTACCACGATTCCCACATTGCTTGGAACGTTTAACAGCTATTGCAGGATTGCAGGAAAGACTTAGTCCCATAATTCAGCAATTATGTTTCTAAAACACGCAAAACTGAGCTACTTCCTGACAACAGGTCATCAACGTTCCGGGCAGGGCACTTTGGAACAGTGCTCGTTTCCGTATCGCCTGCTTGAAGATCAACGCAGGCAACGGCTCGCTGAAGGAGAGCGAGTCCTAGCCCACTGGGAGCAAAGGAGAGAAGAGAGAGAAAGCAGAGAGGGGTCAGCACTCCCAGCCGGGCCGGGCAGCCGCTGCCGGTGCCCGCGTCACAATGGGCAGCGGCCAGCACCGGCCACGCTGTCATCGCGTCGCCGTGGCGACGTTTGTGACACGGGCACCCGGAGGGGTATAAAAGGCGGAGCGCGGCGCTGGGTCCCGCATCCTGAAGGAGCATCTGGCAGAGAGCAGACGCATCTGAAGGATGAGCTCCGGCATGGCTGGCGCCAACGAGGAGCGACCCGCCGGCACCAGGCGGAACGGCAGGAGCGAGGTCGGCCCCCGCAGCGGGGCGCGCCTCCAGTCCGACATGCAGCGACACCAAAGGTACGCGGGGCCACGGCCGGCACAGGAGCGGGTGCTGCAGCCACCCCTGGCACGGAGGCGACCCTTTCCATCTGCCGCCTCGCTCCCGCCCTGGCAGCGGTGGCGTGGTGCCGGGAAGCGGCAGATGCAGAGTGTGACCTGCTTTTCCTTTGCCCTCCAGAGCGAGTCGCCGTCTGGGAAGTGGTGGCCGCCTACGTACGGGAGCAGCTCCTGGTGCAGAAGGTGTGTTGGCCGTCGGGTTCCTCCTGTCCCTGTGCGCTCAGCCTGGACTTCCTCTGCGTCTTCCCCTCCGCAGAAAGCAGGAGACTCCCCCCACGTTTCTCTCCTGGGCATCCCACGGGCTTCCTGCAAATGCACGATCACTCGTGCTGGGCCCTGTCGCATCTCAGGGCTGATCCCGCTCTCTGGAAGCCTCTGGATCCCATGGGGCTGCTTCTGCCCTGCAGCCTGCTGTGCTGCATCTGGGAGGGCGAGGGGAAGGAGAGGACCGTGCAGCCCCCTTCCCAAAGCCATGCCCAATGCCCTGGCTCGTGCCTCTGAACGGGCGGGAAGAGGGCTCCTGAGCTCTGCCCCTACGTCGGACCCCCCCCGGCTCTTCCTCCGGCCGTCCCATAACCCTTCCGCCCTTCCTTTCTCTTCCACTTGCAGGGGGTCTGGATTCCCACCTTCGGCACCTTTGACACCGTCCCCAAAGACGTCCGGAGCTGAGGAAGGGACCGTGACTCTGCAGTGGCCCGTGTTTAACCTGGCTTCAAACCTCACAGCCACGCACCACCTCAAGCCCCACAAGGAGTCCCTGCCAGGTAGGAGGGGGGATTAAACTTTTGCTGGCTTCGTGGACAGGGCAAACGGCCACCGCCCCTCCCCTTCTCAAAAGCAAACCTCTCCCTCCGAGGAGCCCGTCCAAACGTGGGGCCGTTCTGGCTGATGTCCACCAGAAGCACTTCTAGGGAAGCACCTGTGGAAAACCAACCCTATCATCAACTCTGTCCCTTGCATTTTTCAGTCCTTAGGAAGGTGGAGCCCATGAAATACAGCAAGGCGGCCGCAGCTGCCTCTCTGAACTGGGAGACACTCAGGACAGGCATCCAAAGCACCATGTCCCTGGTCGCCGGCTGCCTGCAGAATGGGGAGAAACGTTGCCATTGTCCTAAAGGACGTCGGCGTGCTCCACATTGACGGACTCACCTTTGAAATGAAGTACTTCTTTGACTTCCTGGAGAAGCTGTCCAGGGAAAAAGAAATTCAGAAGAGCTGCTCACAGGGTGAGCTGAAGTTTCTCCGTGGCCCAGGCACTGCCGTGACCCTTGCTGTGCCCGCTGTGGCCCACCAGGAGCTGCCGGCTGCTCGGGCCGTGCGAGTGCTGAGCTGCTGCCAGCTCTCCCTGCCTTGGGCTCCTCGTGCCCGCTGTGCCTCAGCCGTGACGAGGACGTCCCACATCCTCCCCGTTTCTCCCCTGCAGGCCCCCTGGCTGCTGGACGTGGTGGTGTCCCGGGCGGCACCGGTGGCCTCCCTGGCGCTCTCCGGCTGCGTTGTGGTCTTTCCCATGTGAGTACGTTGGTGGCTGTAGCTGCTGCTTGACGCAGCTGCTCAGCTCTCGTTCCGCAGTGCTTGTTCCTTGTGTCCGTGACTGTCCTGCCCGTGAGGCGGTGTGTCACAGAATCACAGAATGATTTGGGCTGGAAGGAACCCCAAGAGGGCACCTCGTCCCACTCCCCCCGCAGGGAACAGGGACACCTACCCCCAGAGGAGGTTGCTCTGAGCCTGGTCCAGCCCCACCTTGAAAGCCCATCCGGGCACCCACCACCTCTCTAGGGCAAGATGCTCCGGTGCCTCGCCACCCTTCTGTCAAAAAACCTCTGCCTTATATCCAACCTAAATCTTCCCTCCTGCGTTTGAAACTGTTTCCCCTTCACCTATCCCGACTGACCCTGCAAAAGGCTTTCGAAAGTAGTGTGCTTAATGCAGCATGAAAATGTGCCTGTGAGCAGACAATCAGAAGAGAGCAACAAGGATTGCTGGAGCGCTGTGTCACACCGCTCGCTGTCTTCTCCTGTTGTGCAGGTTTCAAATGGAGTTTGTACCCAAACCACCACCCGCAATACACCGCAAGTCCTCAGGAAGCCTCTCTAGTTGGGGGACACCAAAGAAAGAAGGCACTTTGCCACCTCTGGACCAGGGCAAGAAAGGTAAAGCAGCTGCCGGTTCCTTCCCGTGGCACGGGGCAACATACTTGAGATGGGAAATCCCCTGCTGACCATCAGCCACGGTCTCTGACTTGTGTCAGAGCTTCACGCCGGGCTCAGCACGGCCTCTTCCCATGAGGAATTGTTGGCCTCTCCCTAACTAAGGCGCTGGGTGTGACGTGCCCTCATCCCTGGCTTTGTTGGGAGGATGTGCGGATCTTAGGCCCTGCCCTCCCCCAGTGCAAGGGATTACGGTCCCCAAAAGTCACCCTGCCACCTCATCATCACCACCCAGCTCCTCTTTCCCAAAGCCAACGCCACTAATGCAGTCCCAAAACAGAGCTGAATGGCAGAGAGGAGGAGTGGGGCCAGGGGATGCTGTCAGGGAGGGGCCTGAGGGCGGCACAGATGGGCAGCAGCGGGGGGAGCAGAGCGGCCCTCTCGGCTGTTCTGGGAACAGGCCTGAGCGCCCCTGGTGAGCGAGCCAAAGGGCTGACGGTGAATCTCCTCTGCCTTCCCCATTGCAGTGAGATTTACTGGCCGTCCATCCTTCATCAAACGGTTGAGCTCAGACAGCATTGATGGAGGAGAATTCAGACGGATCAGGAGCTTACTGCGGAAGGAGAGCTCCAGGTTCAGGTGAGGCTGAGGGCCCCGGGCTGCCATGTGCACGGGGGTGACCCAACGAGAGCCCATTCCCTAGCCCCAAAGGGTCCCTGTTTGTGGCCGCCCAACAGTGCTGAGCGCGGCACCCGGCGTGCTGGGATGGGGACGCCAGGAGCCCCCCAGCTCACAGGGCTGCCCCTCTGCGCATCTCAGGAGCCACGGGGCAGCCGGGTGAGCAGTCTGTGGGCAGGGCTGCGTTGCAGCCAAGGCTCCTGGCTCAGGCTTGCGGCATGCAGCCCCGAAGCCATCAGCCACTCACGCGGACCCCTCCCGCTCTGTCCTTTCAGTCTGCTGCCAGCGATCCGGACGGTGCCTGAAAGCCCAAGAGCAGCCGGTGACCTGCCAGCTGCAGGGGAAGGCAGGCACATCAAGCCAACAAGACCTGCCCCGAGCACCGGGAACCAAACGTGTCAGCTTCCTTGTTGAGCAACAGGGGGCTGAAAAAGACCAGCATGAGGGTGCGGCGCAAACACAGCAGGCAGCCAAGGCCCACACCCCATCACATGTCCTTGAGGCCAAGGACCGACTTCCAGAAGAGGTTCGAATCTTCCTCAAGGGCTCACTCTGCGCAGCCTCAAGGCAGACCATCCAGGCTCCTTCGGGCACGCGACTCCGTGAGACTCCTCAGGAAGAGGGCAAGGAAGATCATGCGAGTGCAGAAAGAGCTCAAGCAGATGACACCATCACCACTGCGTGGTGAGTCCAGCCTGCCTGAGGAGTCTGGCATCAAGCGACCTGGATTGCTGCCCACCCATCAAAGAAGAAACGGGCTCTCGCGAGTGTCAGCCTCCGAGCAGCCCAACCCCACGCCGCAGGAAGGACACACCCTACCCACACTGGTTCAGGCCTGGGGTGCACACGACAGACAGACTGGAGGGCTGCAAGACAGAGGCATGAATCCCATCGGCATCACCGCTCATAGTAAACCAGGCTGCCCAGGGCCCCCATCCAACCTGGCCTTGAACACCTCCAGGGACGGGGCATCCCCACCGCTCTGGGCATCCGGTTCCCACCATCTCACCACTCTCTCTGTAAACAACAGTCCAACCTGACATCCCATCTTCAACTCAACACCACTTCCCCTTGGCCTGACCTTAGCTACACCATCAAAGAGTTGACTCCCCTCCTGTTTGGAGGCTCCCTTCATGGACTGGAAGGCTGCAATGAGGTCAGGAGATCTAGAGTGAAGTGTAGAGGGGCAAAACCATCAATAAAGCCTCCTCCTTTAAACATCTCCAGAATGCCTGTGACAGTGTCATTGCGTCTTTTTATGCCGGCTCTTTTTATGCCGGTGGAGGGAGAAAGAATTGTGAGAGGGCATCAGAGCGTCGCGCGATGCTTTACTTGGTGCCAAAGGAAATCCAGCGTCTCTTTGGACTTATCTGGATCACAAGCTTATCCGCTCTTGACCTGCCACAGTCCCCCTGTTCATGCCAGCCAGCTTTTGGCCTGGCGGAGCCCCCCGGCCGGCCGGGAGACTTCTGGCCTGGCACGGCCTCAAGGGCCAGCCGCCTTTAAACCTCACAGGGCCCTCCCGGCCAGCCGGATGGCCATCTTTTGGCCTGGCAGCGTCCGCTGGGCCGGCTGGCAAGCCTTTGGCCCGGCAGGGCCCTCCCAAGCTGCTGGCTGGCAGTTGGCCATGCTGGGACCCTGGCTTTTGGCCTAGTATGACCTCCTGACCAGCTGGGAGACTCCTGCATGGCACGGCTACCCGGGACAGTCAGCCTGACATCTTTTGGCCTGGCAGGGCCCCCCTGTCCGACCAGCCGGCTTTTTGGAGGCAGGGATCCACAGGCCGGCCGGCCTGCTGCCTTTTGGCTTGGCAGGATCCCCCCGGCTGGCTGGGAATCTTCTGGCCTGGCAAAGCTAGACGGCTGAGTTGGCAGGACAGCTTTTGGCCAGGCAGGGCTCCCCACTTTGGCTGGCCTGCCAGATGTTGGCCTGGCAGGGCACCCGGCCAGCCGCGATACTGCCGGCCAGGCAGGATCACCCAGGCCAGCCGGCAACCCAACTTTGAACCCTGCAGGGTGCCCTGCCCGGCCAGCAGGCTTTAACCCAGCATTCCCTCCCCTCCCCCCACTCTTTTCAACCCCCCCCCCCCCCCCCGCTGCCCCTCGAGCGCCACTCAGGCTTCAGGCCCTGTGCCCTCCCTCCCCCCAACCCCTCATTCCAGGGTATTTTACTGCCTTCGCCCCACCCCCTCCACGGGTGGCCCACAACCCCCCGAGTCCCTCGGTCTGACCCCCGGGGAATTCTGGGTGTCAGAGAGGACGGGGGGGAGGGGGGGGAGATGAATGTCGGGGACAAAATGGCAAGACTTGTGGGGGGGCGGGAAAGGGGACACAAGGGATGGGAGTGGGGGACCGAGGAAGGAACGGGCGGGAGGGGGTCGGACAGGGGACCCTGGGAATCAGAATGGGGAACAGGGGCAGACGCTGACGGAGGAACTGAGGGGCCGGGTGGAAGAGGACTCCATCACTGAGAATGGGGGAGTTGGAGGTGGGAGGCGGGGGGAGAGTTTGCTGGGGAAATTGCTGAGGCCTGCAGTGCAGGAGAAGAGCCCAGAACTGGGACAAAGGTCGGCGAGGTAGACGACTGACTTCATCCCAAACGACCACCGAACGGGGAGGAAGAGGTCGAGCCTTCATCCAATGGAAGCTACTGCGCGTGCCCCGGGGAGGGGGGACAGTATGTAAATGAATTCCCGGGAAAGTACTGAATATGTCAGTGGGTCTTGGGTAATACTACCAAACAGGTATGGCCTGGCTAAGGAATGGATCGAGACCCCACGCTGTGGTGTGCAAGCTCGGAGGAGCCATCCCCCTGGCACCCGGCGTGTGGCGCAGCGCTGAGATAAAACCTATCTGCTCTTCTAACCTTACGTGGGCTAGAGAGTTTGATTCCGCACATCAGGGGCACCCCGCTGATGGCAGCGGTCCTGCCTGGGCGGTGGGCTGACTCCTTGGGACAGCCGATCAGAAACCGAGACTGTTACACAAGGACGGGCTCTGTGAAAGCCAAGGGGCAGGCAGGCACGGGTGTTGGCCGTTGCGACCCGGTACCTTCGTGCACGGACCGAGGTCAGGGAATACCGATCATAATAAAAGTCAGTTAACCTGGACAGCGTTTGCCAGGGTTGTGAGAGCAGCCCGATGATTTCTGAGAACCGGTCAGCTTGTGAGCCTGAGATTTGGGTTCCTCTATGCCATGGTGGAACTTTACTGCAGTACGTGGATGCCACAGTAACAAAGGAGGACGGTGTGCAATGGACTGAGTTTGCTGAATTTCTTGATTTAAATGGCTATCGAGTTTCTCAACAGAAAGCACCACTGATCCAAGAGAGGGAAGCAATTTGCTGAACACCCAGAACACCAACGGAGGGCTGCCTCCAAGCCAGCAGCGTGCGACTGCACGGAGACTCTGTGCCAGCTGGTCAGAGCTACAGGAGGAACCGTTGGGCGACGCTGAGGATTCCCGGGTTCATGGGCGGAAGCAGTTTTGTGAGACAAGGAAACTGTAAGGCAGCACATGCAGTAACTGCTGCTGACAAGGTACATGACACCAAGCCATTACCTGTGGGGGCTTCCACTCAGAAGGCTGAAATAACTGCCTTGACAAGAACCTTCACTCTGTGGACAGGTGCTAAAAGTGCTTTTGGGGTATGGACTCCGCACCAGATACCCCAGGGAGACCAGTTCAACCCAGAGAGCCCTCAAGTGCCTTGCGCCGTCCTGACATCTTCCTCAAGCCTTCAGAACCTGTACAGATAACTGGAGAGCTATCAGGAGTGCACTTAAAGAGGAAGAGCCCAAAGTACATTTAACGAGTCTGTTTATTTATGGATGTTTTCTCCGCTATTGAAGGCAAATTCAGGCAGCACGCTGCAGTCAGCATTCATCCAAGGCGTCTCCTAATGAGGTTTGCTCTTCCACTGTGTGGACAAACTTCCTTATGGACATTACATAACATCTTTCACACCTACAGCCTCAAAACAAAGAAACAAACAAATAAAACAACAAAAACCCCCATCTATTTTGACTTGCACACTGCCAGGTACCCCCCAGACTGCCCCTGTACAGATTAGCCATGATGTCCCTCAGTCTCTGCACTGGATGCTCCATACTAGGTTATGATAACTCTCTTTTGTTTAAATCTCTTCTTTGATGGTGATCACCACAGGATTTTCCATGCCCCCTAAACGTCTGCTCTCTTCCCATCAGCAATAGACCGTGAGGTCAAACACTGGACAAACAGAGATCTCTGCTGGCTGAGCGTAAACTTCCAACTAATTAATGAGCTTCTGACCCTCACTCCACACTTGGTCCTTGTTTCTGGGTATCTGCCTGTCCTCCCTTGCATAGAGATGAGCTCGGAAGGAGGACAGAGGGGAGCATCTCCATGCCTGCCTGTCACACCCCAACCTTCTCCCGGAGTCAGACAGTCCGGCCTCGTGTAGAGGCCCTGGCTTCTTTGACGCTTGTTCAATCTGTTTTCTTCTGCTGGCAGCTGCTTATCCTAACAGAACAACCCTACAAGATGTTTGCTAATCCCTACCACGATTCCCACATTGCTTGGAACGTTTAACAGCTATTGCAGGATTGCAGGAAAGACTTAGTCCCATAATTCAGCAATTATGTTTCTAAAACACGCAAAACTGAGCTACTTCCTGACAACAGGTCATCAACGTTCCGGGCAGGGCACTTTGGAACAGTGCTCGTTTCCGTATCGCCTGCTTGAAGATCAACGCAGGCAACGGCCGCTGAAGGAGAGCGAGTCCTAGCCCACTGGGAGCAAAGGAGAGAAGAGAGAGAAAGCAGAGAGGGGTCAGCACTCCCAGCCGGGCCGGGCAGCCGCTGCCGGTGCCCGCGTCACAATGGGCAGCGGCCAGCACCGGCCACGCTGTCATCGCGTCGCCGTGGCGACGTTTGTGACACGGGCACCCGGAGGGGTATAAAAGGCGGAGCGCGGCGCTGGGTCCCGCATCCTGAAGGAGCATCTGGCAGAGAGCAGACGCATCTGAAGGATGAGCTCCGGCATGGCTGGCGCCAACGAGGAGCGACCCGCCGGCACCAGGCGGAACGGCAGGAGCGAGGTCGGCCCCGCAGCGGGGCGCGCCTCCAGTCCGACATGCAGCGACACCAAAGGTACGCGGGGCCACGGCCGGCACAGGAGCGGTGCTGCAGCCACCCCTGGCACGGAGGCGACCCTTTCCATCTGCCGCCTCGCTCCCGCCTGGCAGCGGTGGCGGTGCCGGGAAGCGGCAGATGCAGAGTGTGACCTGCTTTTCCTTTGCCCTCCAGAGCGAGTCGCCGTCTGGGAAGCGGTGGCCGCCTACGTACGGGAGCAGCTCCTGGTGCAGAAGGTGTGTTGGCCGTCGGGTTCCTCCTGTCCCTGTGCGGCTCAGCCTGGACTTCCTCTGCGTCTTCCCCTCCGCAGAAAGCAGGAGACTCCCCCCACGTTTCTCTCCTGGGCATCCCACGGGCTTCCTGCAAATGCACGATCACTCGTGCTGGGCCCTGTCGCATCTCAGGGCTGATCCCGCTCTCTGGAAGCCTCTGGATCCCATGGGGCTGCTTCTGCCCTGCAGCCTGCTGTGCTGCATCTGGGAGGGCGAGGGGAAGGAGAGGACCGTGCAGCCCCCTTCCCAAAGCCATGCCCAATGCCCTGGCTCGTGCCTCTGAACGGCGGGAGAGGGCTCCTGAGCTCTGCCCCTACGTCGGACCCCCCCCGGCTCTTCCTCCGGCCGTCCCATAACCCTTCCGCCCTTCCTTTCTCTTCCACTTGCAGGGGGTCTGGATTCCCACCTTCGGCACCTTTGACACCGTCCCCAAAGACGTCCGGACTGAGGAAGGGACCGTGACTCTGCAGTGGCCCGTGTTTAACCTGGCTTCAAACCTCACAGCCACGCACCACCTCAAGCCCCACAAGGAGTCCCTGCCAGGTAGGAGGGGGGATTAAACTTTTGCTGGCTTCGTGGACAGGGCAAACGGCCACCGCCTCCCTTCTCAAAAGCAAACCTCTCCCTCCGAGGAGCCCGTCCAAACGTGGGGCCGTTCTGGCTGATGTCCACCAGAAGCACTTCTAGGGAAGCACCTGTGGAAAACCAACCCTATCATCAACTCTGTCCCTTGCATTTTTCAGTCCTTAGGAAGGTGGAGCCCATGAAATACAGCAAGGCGGCCGCAGCTGCCTCTCTGAACTGGGAGACACTCAGGACAGGCATCCAAAGCACCATGTCCCTGGTCGCCGGCTGCCTGCAGAATGGGGAGAACGTTGCCATTGTCCTAAAGGACGTCGGCGTGCTCCACATTGACGGACTCACCTTTGAAATGAAGTACTTCTTTGACTTCCTGGAGAAGCTGTCAGGGAAAAAGAAATTCAGAAGAGCTGCTCACAGGGTGAGCTGAAGTTTCTCCGTGGCCCAGGCACTGCCGTGACCCTTGCTGTGCCCGCTGTGGCCCACCAGGAGCTGCCGGCTGCTCGGGCCGTGCGAGTGCTGAGCTGCTGCCAGCTCTCCCTGCCTTGGGCTCCTCGTGCCCGCTGTGCCTCAGCCGTGACGAGGACGTCCCACATCCTCCCCGTTTCTCCCCTGCAGGCCCCCTGGCTGCTGGACGTGGTGGTGTCCCGGGCGGCACCGGTGGCCTCCCTGGCGCTCTCCGGCTGCGTTGTGGTCTTTCCCATGTGAGTACGTTGGTGGCTGTAGCTGCTGCTTGACGCAGCTGCTCAGCTCTCGTTCCGCAGTGCTTGTTCCTTGTGTCCGTGACTGTCCTGCCCGTGAGTGTGTGTCACAGAATCACAGAATGATTTGGGCTGGAAGGAACCCCAAGAGGGCACCTCGTCCCACTCCCCCGCAGGGAACAGGGACACCTACCCCCAGAGGAGGTTGCTCTGAGCCTGGTCCAGCCCCACCTTGAAAGCCCATCCGGGCACCCACCACCTCTCTGGGCAAGATGCTCCGGTGCCTCGCCACCCTTCTGTCAAAAACCTCTGCCTTATATCCAACCTAAATCTTCCCTCCTGCCGTTTGAAACTGTTTCCCCTTCACCTATCCCGACTGACCCTGCAAAAGGCTTTCGAAAGTAGTGTGCTTAATGCAGCATGAAAATGTGCCTGTGAGCAGACAATCAGAGAGAGCAACAAGGATTGCTGGAGCGCTGTGTCACACCGCTCGCTGTCTTCTCCTGTTGTGCAGGTTTCAAATGGAGTTTGTACCCAAACCACCACCCGCAATACACCGCAAGTCCTCAGGAAGCCTCTCTAGTTGGGGGACACCAAAGAAAGAAGGCACTTTGCCACCTCTGGACCAGGGCAAGAAAGGTAAAGCAGCTGCCGGTTCCTTCCCGTGGCACGGGCAACATACTTGAGATGGGAAATCCCCTGCTGACCATCAGCCACGGTCTCTGACTTGTGTCAGAGCTTCACGCCGGCTCAGCACGGCCTCTTCCCATGAGGAATTGTTGGCCTCTCCCTAACTAAGGCGCTGGGTGTGACGTGCCCTCATCCCTGGCTTTGTTGGGAGGATGTGCGGATCTTAGGCCCTGCCCTCCCCCAGTGCAAGGATACGGTCCCCAAAAGTCACCCTGCCACCTCATCATCACCACCCAGCTCCTCTTTCCCAAAGCCAACGCCACTAATGCAGTCCCAAAACAGAGCTGAATGGCAGAGAGGAGGAGTGGGGCCAGGGATGCTGTCAGGGAGGGGCCGAGGGCGGCGCAGATGGCAGCAGCGGGGGGAGCAGAGCGGCCCTCTCGGCTGTTCTGGGAACAGGCCTGAGCGCCCCTGGTGAGCGAGCCAAAGGGCTGACGGTGAATCTCCTCTGCTTCCCCATTGCAGTGAGATTTACTGGCCGTCCATCCTTCATCAGACGGTTGAGCTCAGACAGCATTGATGGAGGAGAATTCAGACGGATCAGGAGCTTACTGCGGAAGGAGAGCTCCAGGTTCAGGTGAGGCTGAGGGCCCCGGGCTGCCATGTGCACGGGGGTGACCCAACGAGAGCCCATTCCCTAGGCCCCAAAGGGTCCCTGTTTGTGGCCGCCCAACAGTGCTGAGCGCGGCACCCGGCCGTGCTGGGATGGGGACGCCAGGAGCCCCCCAGCTCACAGGGCTGCCCCTCTGCGCATCTCAGGAGCCACGGGGCAGCCGGTGAGCAGTCTGTGGGCAGGGCTGCGTTGCAGCCAAGGCTCCTGGCTCAGGCTTGCGGCATGCAGCCCCGAAGCCATCAGCCACTCACGCGGACCCCTCCCGCTCTGTCCTTTCAGTCTGCTGCCAGCGATCCGGACGGTGCCTGAAGCCCAAGAGCAGCCGGTGACCTGCCAGCTGCAGGGGGAGGCAGGCACATCAAGCCAACAAGACCTGCCCCGAGCACCGGGAACCAAACGTGTCAGCTTCCTTGTTGAGCAACAGGGGGCTGAAAAAGACCAGCATGAGGGTGCGGCGCAAACACTGCAGGCAGCCAAGGCCACACCCCATCACATGTCCTTGAGGCCAAGACCGACTTCCAGAAGAGGTTCCGAATCTTCCTCAAGGGCTCACTCTGCGCAGCCTCAAGGCAGACCATCCAGGCTCCTTCGGGCACGCGACTCCGTGAGACTCCTCAGGAAGAGGGCAAGGAAGATCATGCGAGTGCAGAAAGAGCTCAAGCAGATGACACCATCACCACTGCGTGGTGAGTCCAGCCTGCCTGAGGAGTCTGGCATCAAGCGACCTGGATTGCTGCCACCCATCAAAGAAGAAACGGGCTCTCGCG